>NC_056732.1:1275729168-1276061668 GCF_019279795.1 Protopterus annectens | reverse complement strand
ATCCTTATATTCTGTCTCCTTACAGGCTTTTGAGGGGGGATCTATGCCTGGCATTGTCAGACCCCACTCTGATGAACCTCCTGCATATCCACAAAAGAAACAGTACCAGAATTACCTGTTCTAAAGACTTAAACTTTACTTGTGATATAAATAAGATCTGCTGGAAAGATAGGCATGTATCCCAGAGAACACCCCGTCTATGGAAGAGGCTCCCCATCCACGTGAAGCAGAGTTCCTCCCTAATCCAATTCAAATGCAACTTGGAGAACTGGATGGGAAACCGGAAATTAATTCCTGGTTTGGCACCTATGTCTCCGATGCAAACAAGTAACCTGTAAATGGTTCATCTCCCAGACCCATGCTTCTATTTATCAAGGGTATCAGAACTCGTCAAAGATTTTGGATGCATGGCTAAGCTTAAAAAGGCCTTTGTGGTTGGTTAGCCTAGTAAACACCTATGAACCTATATACATACATACATATATATATATATATATATATATATATATATATACATATACATACACACACACACACACACACACACACACACAGTAAGACAGACATCAAATTCTGGGCTAGGGAATGAGTTCCAGTGGCACAAAATGGATTTTGATAATCTCAGAGTTTAAAATGTGTAAGGTATCACATAACCTAAAAATCCCCAAAACTCCATCAATCATTTTGTCCAGTTTTTTTACAGTCTAAATTACTGTTCCTCAGTTCAAAGAGCTACAGTATTTGTAAAGGTTGTCTACTAAATGCAACGTTAAATAGTATGATTATGTTTCTGTGAACACAGTATTGTTGGTGTTTTTCTATACAGTTTTAAGGTACTTAATCTTTTTTTTCTTAAACTGCCAGATCATTCTTGGTGTAGTTTAGTAGTATAATACACAGAAAGTACAGATTAGGGTGGCTCTACCACAAGTGCCAAGAATGCAGAAATTGATTTGGTAAAAAAGATTTGAGAGAGAAAGAAAAAAGGCAATTGGAGGTGTCACCATCTAGCCAAGAGATGAAAGGTAAGAGACCTGCAACAGTCAATCCTGACTGCTGAAGAAGACAGGAGAGCTGCTCTGAATCAAGAAAGGTGGAATGGGAAAAGTGGGACTGATGATGGTCTGTTATGTTAATGCGAACTTTATATATTAGTTATGATTTTGTTGGATAATCTTAGTTAATTTATAGGTTAGAAATGAATCCATTTTGCCAGTATTGTAGTTTTTCCATCAGCTGGCTGAAGTCAGTCTTTTATTTTAAGTTTTATTATATGAAAATATTAATCTCGTATCTAGGAGCTGATATTTTGAGGGATGAGGTATGGATACTGTTTATGCATATAGTTTGGGAAGTTACCTTTTTTGTTTACACTGAACGCGATGAGCAATACACACACACACACACACACACACACACACACACACACACACACACACACACACACACACACACACACAGTTTTAACTTATTTTACCATTTTTTTTATTAAATGTAGATTTGGTTTTGGGGATTTAAATGGGGAACGCTGTTTAGGGACTGTGTATGTGTGTGTCTGTTGTATGTGCATATTTGCATGTAGGAAGTCTCAAGGCACAGAATTCAGGCAAGGTGAAGTCTGCAAAAAAGCTTGCAATGAAAAATCCACCAGGACAGAACTTAGCCCTGTCTTAATTACTCTGTAGCACAGGTGTAGTGAAATGTTATCTTTTGAGTGATGTGAAAAAAGGTTTTGCACTGTGCAGCTGGTAGAGACAGCTATAGCATGGAGTTAAGATAAGAAACATATAACCTGAAGAGGGTAAAGATCCATCAGACCCAGCTTCATACAAGCCCACTTCAATACTAAAACATGATTATAAAGTGCTCGTGTCTATAATGACTAAAAGAATGATAAAAGTAATGCCAAAATTGATAGATACTTATCAATGTGGTTTTTTTGGACGGGATTCAAACATGTGACAACATTAACAGAACACTGATGATCCAGAGGGAAGCAGAATATAAGAAAATACCATTGTTGTTGGTGGATCTTGATGCTGAGAAAGAATTTGATAGAGTAATCTGGGATGTTCTGAGCAGGGCAATGGTAGCATTTGCATTTCCTGAAACAATTATAAGGCTGATTAGGAGGATACAGGAGGGATCGGAGGCAAAAATTAAAGTGTGCGGGGTCCTCTGATAAGTTCTGCTTGAGCAGAGAAACCAGGCAGAGGTGTCCTCTTTCCCCTTTGTTATTTGAATTATATTTAGAATCACTGTCAAAGAAAATAAGGGACTCAGAAATTCAAGGATATAACTGGTATGGTAGTCAAGAAAAGCTGGCTCTATTTGCAAATTATATTATTTTATACCTGACAAAACCAGAAAAAGACATTACAGTGTTGTGGAACATTTTGAGACAGTTTCAAATATTTTTTGGATACAAAATTAATGAAGCTAAAACAAATGCAATAGCAGTAAATTAGTACCCACGCACAAATTGGTTCAGCAATATCTGTATTTATGGGGACATGGTAAAATGAAGTATTTAGAAGTATGGATTAAAAATTGTTCTGGTGTGGCAGCTAAAGATATGTGGGAAGAGAATAAACAAAAGATAATACAAAAACTGAGAAAATGGAAGCTTTGTTATATGGATATATACATAGCAAGATACAGGCAGTCAAAATGTTTTTAGTCCCTTTAGTCTTATACAAAGGTCATGCATATTTTTATCAACCAGAAAAGTTGCGGATAGCAATTAATAAAGAGCTGAAGGACTTTTTCTGGGAGTGGAAGACAGCTACGGTCAGGTGAGATAAACTGATTCTTCCAGTATAACACAGCGGTTTGGGATTACCCAATCTGAAGGGATATTTCAGAGCTACACAGCTAAGGTTCCTATACACAGCAAAAGCCGAAAACTATGATTCAAAGTGGAAAGGAATGCTATTGAAATGGGGGGGGGGGGGTCATGAAACAAGGACAGACTGAGATTTTGAATGCAGGACTTTAAGGAGAATAACAATAATTATACCCATAAAGTAGTAGAAAGTATTCTAAGCCAACACACCTGAATGGAGGAAGGGGATTCTGTCGATATGGATGAATGCAATTAGGGATACACACAATAGGCAAGAGGGGGCTAACATTTATTGCAGAAAACTGGCAAACGAACAAAGGTATTGGGAGCAAATAACTAGAGAGGGAAAGGTAATAGTATGGGAAGAGTCCAAGAATTTATTTGGACTGTGGGTTAGCGATTGCCTTCCCTATCAAGGATTGACATCAGAGTATAGGCAAAGACAAAAAAATGGGGGGGTCCTAAATGAAAGACCAGCACTGGTAGAGTTCTCAGTAGAATCTGTAATAGAAGCTGCCATTAAAAAGGAATAATTTGCAGAGCATATAAAATAGTGCATGATAACTATAAGAATCAATCAGAGGAGGTTAGAAAGGATTGGGAAGGGAGATTGGATAAGCAATTTACAAAGAAACAATGGGAAGATACAGTATATGTATGTTTAGCAAATATACAAAAAAAAGCTAGAAGATTTAGGATTTTTGCTTGGAAATATTTACATAGATATTTTTATATTCAAGTAGACTCCAGAGAATTTTTCCTCAGGTAGACAGCAAATGCTGGAGGTGTGACGGGGGGAAGAAAGAGGTACTTGGGACATATTTTCTGGAAGTGCGGTGGGTTGGCAGACTTTAAGGATTCCTTGAGCCATGCACTGTCTGAGATGCTGGGTGGGTGGACTGGTGTGATGAGGGAGAGGATTTTTCTGAGCTATAATACAGAATTGGAATCGCCTAGACATGGTAAGGCCTTGCTGTATCTAATTATGGTGGCTGCCAAAAAAGCAATTACTAGAAAATGGAAATCAAAATCTAAACCAACTATATTAGTAGTAGTGAATATATTAACAGAGATAAAACAAATGGAATTGAGATCTTTAGAGAAGGGTAGGAGCAAACTACATAGGACAAAATGTGAATTGTGGGAACAATACCTACGGGGAGGAATGAGGTTTAAAAGAAGGCAGGGCTTAAATGAGCTATGTAATGTCTGACTGAAAATTATTGGGTAGATTATATGTCATGTATAACGTCTGCAACTGGGAGTGTGTCAGTGTGGTTTGTTTCATTTATATATGTATGACTGCTTATGTCGTAAGTGACAGTTTAATAAAGATGTTTCTTGTTTTAAAAAAAGGGTGGAAAATGATTAATTTATGTAACGTTTCTTAGGTTATATGATATATAGCAATATACATAAAGTATAATGTTTGTTAATGTTAATTTAACATAGTTTATACAAATCAGAAAACAAAAGCTCCATGGCAATTAACTGCTAGGAAAAATTTAGAAAATATTCAACAGTCACCAAAACTCCCAGCAGAAATACAGCAGAATTGTAGAAGCAGTACAAATGCTTTCCTTTCAGTATATCATAAAATGCCAACAGCAAATAATACCGGAAATGAAACAATATTAACAGCAGTCCAAGTTGTAAATATCACAGACCAGCAATCGGAAAATAAAAGTGTAGTTTATTACAAAACAGGGTTAGCCCTTTCTCTGTGAAGCTTCATCAAACCACAATTACAAACACTGAACTAACATTTAAATACTAACTAGCAAGTAAAATTGCATCTTTTTCACCAATGAGGTTCAAACATGTCACAAGTTGCCAAGCTACTGTATATACAGCAAAGAACTTCAGTTGCAAATAAATAAAACACTTATGAAAACAAAACAAAAAAAGGACATGTAAAAATCACCTTTTCAGGCATAACACAGATCGCTAAACTATTGCATACACAGCAAGAAGCTTCAGTTATAAATTAATAAAACACTTATGAAACAAAACAAAAAGACATTTAAAAATCACCTTTTCAGCCTTCTTCTTTTCAAAACAGGTTTCATAGATACATATTCATTGAGTCCATATCCCAAGTGTGATCTTAACTTAAAAATCCATCTCAGTTCAACAAATTCTGTATCATTAACCTTGTCCGGGACTATCTTTAATAGTCTCCATAACTAGAAATATAAAACTATGTGACTCTCCATATTCTAGCAAATCTTTGGCAATAGCACTTATCTGAAGCCTTTCCTTGCACAATAAACCTGGCCCCTTATGCGTTTCCTTAGTCTATTCATTTTGCCAACATAACATTTTTTACAAGTATAGATAGTTAGATATATCAAATTCTTGGTTTCACAATTAGGGACTTTCAGTATAATTATATTTTTACTTGGCCCAAGGAGAGTTCACCAGAAAATAATGGTAAACAATCAACTGAAGCAGTCCAATATGATGGTAAGGGAGCCAAAGCTGGACTTGTTATGATGGTTCTCACCCATAACGAGAATATTTCCACTCCCATGACGAATGTATCTGTTTATGGTATACCGCAGGAGGGCAGGCTATCTGAAAACAGGTGGTTCAGCAAGCTGATAAGCTTGACAGAGCACCTGTTGTTCACCCTAAAACAACTGTTTTTAATGGTGGGCAGGTTTTTCCTATGTCACCCCATCCCTTCCGAGGAGACAGGAAGGTTGTCAAAACCAGATTTCACAGGAAGGGAAGAACCAAGAGAAAGCGGTCATTTGAAGAAACCAATTATTCAACCAAAAAAAGATGTGGTGAAAGACAGACAATTAATTTGGAATATATCAAATAGAAGTTTGTCAACAACTTTAAATCAGGTCCTTAATAAGGGCCTATCTTTTACACCTGCTCAGCAAGTGGACTTGACTGACACTATTGTTGATTTTAAGCTTTTCATAAGAAATCTGATGCCTAAGTTAATGTTTGATAAACAGACTGCTTTTACTGTAGATACGAATGTACAGTGGATATAAAAAGTTTACACACCCCTATTAAAATGCCAGGTTTTTGTGACATAAAAAAATGAGACCGCAATAAATCATTTCAAAAATTTTCCCACCTTTAATGCGACATATAACCTGTACAATTCAATTGAAAAACAAACAAATCTGTTAGGGGAAAATATAAAAAAATAAAAAACGTGTAATACGCTGGTTGCATAAGTGTGCACACCCTTAAACTAACACTTTGTTGTGTGTTCACAACATCCCCCAACACCAAAGTACATACAGACTGATCCTTCAGCATATCTTCAGCTCATAAGGACCCACTGGCACCCACATTTAGACCTACAGTATAAGGGGGAGGGTGGCTCACCATCCCACTATCAATACATAGTGAGAATCAGTGAAAGTGCTAATCCTATTTTATAATAAACTATGCTTTTATTTTCAGGTTACTGGTCTGTGATATTTACAACTTGGACTGCTGTTAATATTGTTTCACCTCAGATATTTTTTGCTATTGGCATTTTATGATATACTGAAAGGAAAGCATTTTTATTGCTTCTACACCTCCTGCTGTGTTTCTGCTGATATTTTTGGTGACTGTTAATACAGTTTGATTACTTTTGTATAAATGTAAACTTGCCTGTGTCACAAGTGATAATTTAATAAACGTGTAAAAAAAAAAAAAAAAAGATAAACATACAGTAGGAGGGCAGTTTACACCAAGCAAGTTTTTTTTGCTCCCCATTGCCCATCAGTCATCAGTCACCCATTCACTCCTTAGTCACTGAGGGGAAGAATCAGATGACAGAGGGTCATCATTTAGACAACTACTAGGGATGCTCAAGTTTTTACTTTCTGCCCTATACTTTGGTACATGGAGAGGGGAGGAATGGACAATGGGCATTAGTGCTGCATTGAACCTTATTTCTGCAAGGGGTTGCTGTCAGCATAAACTACAGTTGTATAAAATATTACCATAACAGTACATGCCCTTCTGTTCACTGTTACAGTATTCTTTACAAAAGGGATTTCTTGCTATGGGTAGCCCAACATCTGCCAGTATATCAACTCCTAAGGATTTTGTAGAAGTCGTACATCACATATATGGCTCCCCGCTCAAGGCTTAGGGCATAAAGGTGACGTATGGAGGTACATAATTCAGAAATTAATAGGCCCGGGAGGAACAACAGCCGTAGGAATTAGTAGAAACATGTGCATCTAGAATGAGAAAAAGGAAAGGAATTCCAAGCCAAGTAGACAGAAGGAAAAGAGCAGAGCAGAAGGGGAAGAGGGAGGAAGGGAATACTACAATGAAGAGGAGGACATCTACTGCTATGGCAAGATTTTACACAACTGTATTATGTCCTTCCATATCACTGCTCTAAGTATTCTTTACAAAAGAGAAAGTGCAAAAGCTCAAAAGGAAACTTGGGGAAAGGAAGGCCCAGAACAGCCCTCAAGAAACCCATGCAACATAGCTCTGGCAAAAACAGCTCTAGCTCTGGAAACAACATCCAATTTGTAATGCTTAGTGAAAGTATGGACAGAGGTCCAAGTAGTGGCCTCAAGAATGGAACTGCTATCCAATCCCATGGAAGAAGCACCAGAGGAAACAACAGCTCTAGTAAAATGAGCATTTAGAGAGGCAGGAAAACATTTTTCATGAAAGCAGTAACATAAAGAAATGGCCTGAGAGATCTAACAGAAAATGGTTTGTTTAGAAACAGCCAAACCCAGAAATCTAGAATGAAGGGAAATACAAAGTTGCTCTAGATTTGTGAATGGCCGTAATCATATCTAAATAATATCTGAGCTGTCTGTGCAAATCCAAGGTGTTAAGAACCTTCTCAATAACAGACTGTGGAGAAGGAAAAAAAGGAGGTCAAATTAAGAGACTGATTAAGAGACAATTCATTAGCCACCTTGGGCATAAATGAAGGATTAGAACAAAGAGACAGCCTGTCCCCTATGAAAAACCAAGAAAGGCGGAACCACCATAAAAGCCTGATGTTCAGAGACTCTCTTAGCGGAAGTAAGGGACAAAAAAACAGACTTCCAGGTACAATGCTGCAAGGAAGCTGAAGCTACAGGCTCAAAAGGAGCCTTAGTCAATTTTTTAAGTAAAAAACTAAGGTTCCAAGAAGGCGGAATAAGCTTCCTGGGAGGCCTGATATGAAGGGCGCCTTTAAGAAATTGTTTGACCTCAAACCTAGAGGCCTGAAGAGGAGTTAATAACAGATAAGCAGAAACAGTTAAGAGGTGATCTTTAACAGAAGGATATGCTAACCCAACATGGAACAATTCACACAAATAAGAGAACCAGAGGGATCCCACAGAAAGTGGATACTGGTTACGAGCAAGGCACCAAACAGAAAATATTTTCCATTTGGACACACAATTTCCTGGTAGTGGGTTTCCCTGCCTCCTGCAAAACCCTAAGCACATCCTCAGAAAAAAAGGTGTCTAAAAGGGATCAAAACCCTAACAACCACAATGTCAGTTGAAAAGTGGATAAATGAGGATAGATCAAAGACCTCTTGTCTTGTGTAAGTAGGTCCATCCTGTGAGGTAACTTGCAGTGATTGCCTCTGTCTAGGTGAGGAAGGTGTCCGGGCCAAAAAGGAGTCACCAACAAAATTTTGGAGGAGTCCTGTTCTATCTTGAGCAGGACCCTTGTAATATGAGGGAGGGGAGGGAAGGCATAAAAAAAATCTGATTCCAAGAAAAAGATAGGGCGCTCACCTTCCAAGTCAGAGGACTTGGTAGTCTGTTGCAAAAAACAGGACATTGTCAATTCAAAGGGCAAGCAATAGATCAATCTGAGGAGTACCCCGCCAATGGACAACATCCAGAAACACATCTCGGTGAAGCATCCATTCGTGACCCTGTGAAATGGACCTTCTCAAATTGTCTGTCACTACATTTTGCTCTAAATGAATATATAGAGACTGAAGAGTCACTTGATACTGGACAGCTAGATCCCAAACTTGAAGCGCCAGTCTGCAAAGAAGGCAGGACCATGTCGCTCCTTCTTGGTGATGTACCATAACACTGTGGTATTGTCTGTGAAGATTTTAAGAGGCACTGGAAGAAAGAGGGAGGGGAAGGTCTGAAGGGCTAAAAGGAGAGCTCTCATCTCCTTTAGGCTGATGTGGTCTGACCCCTGATGAGGAGGCCAGAGACCCTGGACCTTGTGGGAACCAAAAGAGGCTTCCACCTCATGCCTGAGGGATCCAAGAAAAGTTCCTGAGAGGGTACTGGGGGCTGAAAAGGAAGTCCTGGTTTGAGAGACAAATTATGAATTCACCACTGAAGCTCGAGTTTGAGGCATGAAAAGGGATGAGAAAATCTAGGGAGTGAGAATGTTGCAGCCATATTGACTTTAGGAACCACTGTAATTTTCTCATATGAAGTCTGGATAGAGATAGCACAGGAATGATGAAGGCCATGAATCCTAGAACCCTGAGAAATGCCCTGGCTGTAACAGAAACCAGAGGAGGAGGAAGGGACGGAAAAGAGTGATTAGAAAAAGAGCCTTGAGAGGAGGCAGGGAGGCCATCATAGGAATGGTCTAGATCCTGCAAATGAGAAACACATGATCCCGAGAAGGAGCCAAGAATGATTTCTAGAAATTTATTGTAAACCCCAGGCTTTGTAAGGAACAAACAGTATGTGATGAAGCAAGACCTCAGGGGAGGAAGTCTGAATGAGTAGGGCATCCAGATAAGGAAAGATCTGAAACCCTCTCATCCTGCAGAAGGCAATCCCAGGAATGAGGAATTTGTTGAATACCTTTGGGGAAGTAGAAAGGACAAAGGGCAAAGCAGAGAAGTGAAAATGCAAGGAAGAGACAGAGAAATGCAAAAACATACTGAAAATGGAATGACTTGGGATGTAAAGAAGCATCCTTGAGATCCAGGGAGACAAAGAAAGCCTGGGGAAGAAGAGAAGGCAACATCTAAAAGGAAGGGACCTTCTGAAAGGTGATGAGCTGAGAAAGGTCCAGAAATGGGTATTCAGATGTCTTCCCAGGAAGGAAGACACCTGAAGACACCTGAAATGGGTCTTCAGGTGTCTTCCTTCCTGGGAACCAGGAACATTCTGGAATAAAATCCCTTCCAGGAATGGGGGCACAACGTGAATGGTGCCTTGTACCAAAAGGCCCTGAAGCAGTTCTGGAAGAAAGAAAACTGTTCCTGAGGAGGTTGAGGGATGCCCAGAAAAACAGGATGGGATTTCCATACCACGAAGTATCCCTGACAGATGATGGACAGAACCCAAGAGTCTTGAATGACTCAATCAATTGGGAAGGGACAGGGAAATATGAAGGGATAAGGGAAATATGAAGGGATAAGGGAACATGAATTAAGTAGAAGCAAACAGTCAGACAGAACCTGACTTGTCCTGAAAAGGAGGCATCTGACAGGTAGGAGTCTGAGTAGACTTAGCAGGAGGAGCTCATCTAGAACCCTTCTTACCTTTGTGAGGAGGGCAAGGCTATCTGCAAACAAAGGCAAATTAGGATGGATATTCCTCTGGAACTTAGGGATAGGAGACAGAAAAATGTGTTTCAGTGCCTGCAAGGCCTTATTTTTATCTTGAAGGGCTTTAAAAAGCTTAGCAGCAGCAGAACTGCCAAACAGGTTCTTACTGTCAAGAGCAGCATCCAACAATTTAACCTTAATATCATCAGGCAAAGACTGGATATGAAGCCAACAGTAATGGCTCAAAACAGAGTCAAAAGCAACAGCCCTAGAGGAGTCATCAGCTGCATCATAACTACTTTTAAGAGTGGAAAGCTACCCGATAAGTAGAGCCAAGTAAAGAGAGGGCAGAGGCCTTCCCTTCAGAATCATGGACGTCAGAGATTGCCTGGGAAGCCTGAGAAAGAAGGGCTAAAACATACCTGGTCATATGGGTCTGGTAATTAACACACAGAAGGGCCAAGGTGGCAGCAGTATATACTTTTTTGCCTAGCTGTTCCATAGCTCTACTGTCCTTGTCTGAAGGAAGTAGATTAGTAGAAGGCAAAAGTTTAGAGGGAATGTCAGAAGAGACAAATACTATAGAAGGGTCAGCAGAAGGACATTAGTATAGGAACTTACACACACTCATCAGCACCTTGTAAAATCTGTCAGGTTTCTTAGGAGCTGGAGGCTAACAATCTGGGGCCACAGAGGCTGCTAGAAAGGTATCTAGAAAGGCAGCCAAGACTGGAGGTACAGTAGAGGGCTTAGTGTACTCCATCTGGAACAGCTCACAATACCTCTTTAAAATGTCAGAAACCTGAGAATAATCCCATTTAAAATATTCCATCACGTGAAAAATACTATCCCCACAAGAGGGTTCTAAGAGAGAGAATCAGGGCTAATAGAATCTTTCTCCTTAGAGTCATAATCTAAGGGAGAAGGATTTGAGAGGAATATGACAAAATTCTTCCACAGAATCCAAATCCTCTTCAGAGGAGTCCTGCTGTCTGGGCCTCTTGAGTAGGGTACATGACCAAGGGGTGCAGGCACAGAAACTCCTTGATGAGGTTTTAATGCCATCAAAGCATTAAATAATCCCTTGGTAAAATCCTGCCATTCATGCTGGGATCTTTAGCAGCAGGACAAATACACTTTTTTTTGTTTTTTTTCTTCTGAGGGACATCTGCCACCCTAAATACCTTAGGAAGTTCAGACTCTAACCTACACTCAACCAACATAGTAGGAATCTCCTCCTAAACAAGTATTAGCAGTATCCTCCTCAGTCCCTCTAAAATAATCAGCCAAGGATTCCCCTCAACGTCTGTAGCACTTTTGAGGATGTCTGAGAAGTAGAACTCATGTCGCCATCCAACAGGGTCACGGCAGAGGAATCCAACTCAACAGCTGGGTGTTTCTCTGGTCTTTCATTGGCCTCAGAGATATCAGGGGAGGTGGAACAGCAGCAAAAACAGACTTGAGTTTCTTGACCTTCTTTTGGCAGGCGGCCGACCTTCACAGAACCTTGTGCCAACAATTTAAGATGTTGGCTCTCCAAGGTATATAGACAAGGAGGAGCGATGACTACGTAGGGTCTTAAGGACAAATTCCTAGTAAACAGAACACTGCATATGGTCATGAGAAGCACCAAAACAGAAAGCACACTGCTTGTGATGATCTTTATGGGGAATCTGCCTCCCACACTGGCATTTTCCCTTTCTGCATGACATGTAAACTCACAAAAATTAAGAGAGAAAAGGATAAGAAGAAACCCCAATGGGCACTTATCTGATACATGCTTAGGTAACCAGCAAGGAGGTGAAGCATTCAGACCAACAATCAAATTTGACGTTAGACTGGCAGTAAAGAAGTTCTGAAGTACGTACGTACGTCAGTTATGCACTACACGTCGAGTGGGAAACATACATGTGATGTACGACATCTATAAAATCCTAAGGCTTTGGTAAACTGGCTGGATGTTGGGCTACCCTTGGCAGGAATCCCTTTTATAAAGAATATTGCAACAGTGATACGGAAGGACATCTGGCCTGCTTACTACAGGCAACACTATGTGACTGCTTCCAGCCTCAGTCAAGGACGTTAACCAGTGCTCAAGAGCTCTGAGCAAGCACCCTCCTCCTCTGCCTGCACCATCAAGTGCAAAAGCTGCTACTTGAACTCAGGTCACTTGAACCACAGTCACGGTTTTAGCCCTCTATATCAGTGCAGCAGGAACCATTCTGAATGCGTTTTAACCCTCAACCTGCTTATAAGGTGAGCAACTTAACCACTATGCCAACCTCCCACCCTTCCCATAGACTACCCAGAAGGTAAATATGTCCCTATTGAAATTGAGACATTAAAAAAGATCAGAATGCATTCAGCCCTTTTATATCTGTTAGGTAGATATTTACTATATAAGTGTAGGTATACTGCTTTATTGCACACCTAATGGTGTATTACTAGATATTCCTAATGAATCTTTAGGATTATATTGTAACACTATCTGTTCAAATGAAGATGCCTTTTTTGCAGAGCAGAAAATGCTGATATGCAGGAACTGAATGCAATACCTCCAAAGCTCTGGACTACCCATGACAATGAGGGAGGGCTCATATAGGATGCAAAACCTGTCCTTATAACACTAAAACCTTGCGAGCACCTGCCTATGGCAGTTCAGTAAACTTAGTCAGTAGAAGCAGAAAAAGGAAATGAATTTGTTAATTCTGCTTTGTTATAACAAGGTATCATTGTCCCAACTCGCAGTCCTTGTAATACCAGTAATATTTTACCAGTTTAAAAAATGGAGAAAATCACATAGAGGTTTGTACACGATTTATGTGCAGTGAATACTGTAGTAGTGCCAGCACTTCCAGTTGTTCCTAACCTTTCAACTAGAACAAGTCCTATCACTTCAGTTGCCAACACCTTTTCAGTGATAGATATTTCATCTGCCTTATTTTCTATCCCCAAGCAGACAGTCAACACCTGTTTGCTTTTGCTTATAAAGGTCAGCAGTACACTTGGACTAGATTACTGCAAGGCTATGTAGATTCTCCCACCCTTTTCTCTAGAAAAGTGAAAGAAACAATTAGATAAGATTAAATTATCTTGTGGGTCTACTTTGATTCAATATGTAGATCATCTGCCGTTATCTTCAAAAAATGGGCATGATTCTAAATTATGCTATTTACCTTTTCAATCAGTTAGTAAAATTTGAATTTAAGGTTAACAAAAACAAAATGTAGTTATGGAAGTCGCAGGTTCAATACTTGGGTCATTTTATTTCAGAGGGTGCTAGGCAGATTCTGCCTTCACAAGCTGCAGAGATCCAAACTGCATCGCACCCTACTACACTGAAACAGCTCCAAGCTTTTCTGGGTTTAAAAGGTTACCGTCAGCAATGGATTTATAACTATGCAGAAGTGGTAAGACCTTTGTTAGAATTGTTAAAGAAAGATACCTCTGAACCTTTATCCTGGCAGGATTATCATGAACAGCTTTTGTATAACTGAAAACATTGCTTTTAAATCCTCATGCACTTGGGTTACCATACCGTTGTAATCTTTTTTTTTCAATTGCAGTGAAAGAAATAAAGTAGCATTAGGATCATTATAGCAGCATAGAAATTATGGTTTTAGACCAAATGTTTATTTCAGTACAAATCTTGATCCTGTGGCTTGCAGTCCTCCCACACTGCCTTAGGGCAGTGGCTGCATTATACACTTTACTTACATGACAGTCCAACATTCTGTAGAAACCCTGAATATTAAAATGCAACATTAACCTGCAACACCATTGTCTAAATATGAATTACCTTTACTTAATAAACCTTATTTACAGATTATTCGATGTCCACAACTTAACCCTGCTTCTATGACCACTACAGCAGACGGAGAACTTCACAATTGTGTAGTTGTTACTAACTGTGCTTCCTACTAGATTAAATTTAAAAGACGTGCCTTTGCAGAATCCAGATCTCATCCTTTACATAGATGGCTCCTGTGTCCGAAGAGATTATTAAGAACTCGTAGCAGTCTTTTTTGTTTACACGCAAAACATTTTATTAACTCAACAATTAAACAGAAATGTATCTAATCAAGAAGAATTAGCAGATATTATTTAAGTGTGTGAAATTGGCAAAAATCACTCAGTAAGCATTTTTACTGATTCCTGATATGTTTATGGTGTTGTGAACAATTTTTGTACACTTTGGAAATAATGAGGTTATTTAACATCAGCAGGGACAGTTATTAAAATTTTGTTTTTCTTAATGAACTGCTAGATGTTTTACTATTAACAAGAGAGACGGCTGTAGTGAAATGTGCCACACACAAATCTGACAGTTCTTTTGTAACCACAGGCAAGAAAACAAGGCTGCCTTGTCTTATCCTGTTCAGGCTATATTTTTGTAGCAAATGAATGAAAATAACTAACAGGCGGTACTGTCTTTTCAAGACCAGAGAGAAGACTCGGAGAAAAGGATGTGGATAAGCAATGGCCGTAGTCACTCTCCAGACCTTTTGTTGTGCCGTCAGGACGATCGACTAGCAACCCCACTAAATTTCTAAACTAATTTGTTAAAAAATATCGCTTGCCTTTTCATTTGGGAAGAATGCATTAATAAAACAAATTTCTACTGATTAGTATGAACATCATCTCTCAGAATTTGTTCAATATTTTGCAAATACTTGTATAATTTATTTGGAACAAAATGTGTCTAAATCAGTACCTGCATCTGTTCAATCATTAAAAAGGCCCTGGGAACCTTTTGTTCCATTCACTGGAACTTTGTCGTGCTTCAAGTACAGAAATTTAGATATACACTTGTGATAGTAAATACGTTTTCTGGATGGGTAGAAGCATATCCATGTGTGAAAAAACGATGCACACACAGTAGCAAATAAGTTATCAACTGAAATAACACCCAGATTTGGTGTTTCCTGTAGTATCTTGACCATGGATCCCATTTTACTAGTCGGGTATTATGGCAGCTTTGTAGAGCTTTGTTAAATAACAGTTCCATTGTCCCTAAGTTAATAATTTAAATTGCATTTACTACTGTAGGCATCACACTCAAGTGCGACAGCCTTTTCTGTGCATATTTACTGTTTAAATTGCTTTTTTCTGCTTAATTTCACACAAAAACAAAATAAAAACAGAAAACACTATCTGTACTGCTTGTTTCCTGCCCTTTCCTATACTAGAATAGTCCGGATCCCAGATTTACTGGTTTCAGGACTTTAGTTTGTGTTTTGCTGTGGTAGTGGGAAGTCTTTCTGCTTAACAGTGAGTGTGGTAAGCATTTTGCAGCCTATCTGTCGCAAGAGGAGTGGTTTTCAGCTCTGAAATTAAACCTTATTGGCCGTTTTGGGCTGATCTCTATCCCTTTCAACTTTATAAGTTAAAAACCCGTGTTTGCGTGAGTTTGCACATCACACAGCGCTGTTTAGCTAGGGTTAAACTAATCCCAGCGCCATGAAGTCTGCTCTTCAGTTCTTCCATTAGAACTAGTCAATTTCTTAGTTTTAGCACTTGAATTTGCTTCTTCATGCTCAGCACTTGTTTAGAACTTGTTGTAAGCACTAAATAAGCTACAAATTACTACAGCACTCAACCTTCCTCATAACCTAGAGGAAAACAGTTTTTGTACTTTCCTCACTTGCGGAGAGGAAAATAGCTCTTGTACTTACTTTCCTCCCTTGTCTAGGGGTAAATAGTTTTTATTCAGGCATGTCCAAGGGACAGCTCCAGGTGTTCTCTGCTGTCTACCTGATGAATCCGGGCATCTTGAGGCAATGTAGCAATTGCCTCATGTACACAGACAAACCTCTCCTCCTACCACCCAACACTACAACCTGTGAGAGATGTATGCATCTAGCCAAACTGGAGGCAAAGCTCTCTCCAACCAAGACTGAACTTGACAGTCAAGAGGAGAAGTAAACACTTGCTCCACACAACACTCATCAAATAGTTCCACTAAACCTACACTACCAAAATCCACACACAGAAAAACAAAAACATTCGCGGAGGCTCTTAATAATAATCTGCCCAAGCAACAGAGAACTCCAAAGCAGAAACTCAAACAACCTCCACCCCCCAACACAACCCACATGACACACAGCCCACAGACTCAGTGTGCCACTCAATCACAGCCCATAAGGCAAAACAACGTACCCAACATACTAGTCATAGGTGACTCTATAGTCAGGCACACTGATGTCCCACTCACCAGGCTAAACAAGGAGAAGGTTACTGTCAGCTGCCTGTCTGGTGGCAGGATCCGGACACACAACCCACACACTCAGGTCACTCCACAAGTACAAATATGACTCTGTCACTGTCCATGTTGGTGTGAACGACCTGAGACGTACCTCCCTGGACTACATGAAAAGAGACATGGAAGAGCTCTCCGATCTTGTAGTCCCGGCAGGTATGACCCTAGCCCTGAGTAGCATCCTGCCATCGCCCAGAATGATACCGCAGTACAAAGACAAAATGACTGACTTCAACAATAGGTTAAGCTTCTGGTGTCATTCTAAGGAGATCCAGTATCTGTCTGCCTGGGATGACATGGTCAACAGTCCACGATGCTTTGCCAGAGATGGCCTGCACCTGTCGTCCTTGGGATTCCGGATACTGGCTAATGCTCTTGCCACCCCCTATAGTGCCCTTTTTAGGCAAGGTTCAAATGACAAATTCACCACCATAACAGGAACAGGCAAGCAAAAACTGAGGGTAATGTACTCAATATTAGCAGTCTAAATCTCAAAATGCACTCACTCGAGGCACTCCTTAAAATGGAGAACATCTATATATTTGCAGGGACGGAGACCTGGTTCAAGGCTACAGACAGCACCCCTGCATTACCAGGCTATAACTAATACCACACCTTTCGGCCATCTTACCTGGACCGGAACACCAAAGGCAGAGGTGTGTCCATATTCATTACAGATAGCCACACCTCAAGGCTAGTTGCCCAACATAATGCATCTGAGATCATCCAAGTGCAACTAACTCTGGGCAAAACTGCAATCCAAATTGTAGCTTGCTACAGATCTCCCACCATGCCCTAGGATTCCCACTCCTCTATTCTTGATGTACTGGAAAATATTAGGGTTCAACCAAACACCCTAATAATGGACGATTTCAACTACCCCACCATTAACTGGGAAAACTACTCATGTACCAACTCCTTTGCTCAACACTTTCTGAAATTCATAAATTCCAATGTCCTGGATCAACTTATCCACACCCCTAACAGGGGCAACAATATCCTAGACCTAGTCATTACCAGCATGAGTGACAGGTGTTCCACACCTGAAGTCAACTCCTCATTGGTCAGATCTGACCATAAGCTAATCACCTTAGATATCCACATCCCGCCCTCACCCCCCATTAAGGAAACCACTGTAAAAAATTTCTCCAAAGCCAACTTTATGCTTCTCAAGATAGAGGTGGCGAACTTCATCACACCCATGCAGATAGACAATACAGTTACGACTGCTGAATCTAACATAAATGCACTCTATAAGCACTTACACAAGTGCATGGATTGTGCTATCCATAACAGAACCAAGACGCTATCCTCCAAAAAAAGGAAGCAAATCTGGTGGTTCCCTGTCATAAACAAACTCTACAACAGAAGGAAGAAAATGTTGCAAAAGAGAGGAAAATCCCATGAGTGGAGGAGCTCCCTGGTCAGCCTCATTAAAAACTGAGATCCCTCATAAAATCCTCCAAAGCTAGCTACGAAAACAAAATCACAATTGATTCTAAGGACAACCACAAAGCATTCTATAGCTATGTCAAGAATCTCAGTGGCAACACCCTGATCTGCTCTGAGTTACAGCACAATGGCACGAAAATTACAGAACCAACTGATATTACCAACATCCTTGCAGATAGGTTCAGTGCTAACTTTACCCCCTCTCACCCCCCCCCCCCCAAGGGCCCATATCTATACCAGAAGAATGCAGAGTCCCTGTAATCACAACTACACAGGTAAAAACTGAACACACTAAAGCCAAGAACACAGCATCCATGGGACCAGACAACATCTCAGGCTGCGTTTTACATGAACTTCAGAACAAACTGGCTCCCCACCTAAGCACCATGTTCAATCATAGCCTCACTTCAAGCTTTGTGCCCACTGAATGGTGCACAGCAACAGGTATTCCACTCCACAAAAGGGGAGCTACCACGGACCCTGGGAATTACTGCCCTATCAGCCTGACAAGCCTGGTCTGCAAGGCCATGGAACGTATCATCATGGAACTCATAAACAAGGACACTGGTAACCTGCAAACTCTGGACCCCACCCAGTTCGGGTTTGTGAAAGGCAGATCATGCCTCCTGAACTTGATAAACTTCTCTGAGGTAGTCACCAAAGCTGTAGACGAGGGCAAGGTGGTTCATACAGCCTATCTTGTCCTCGACAAAGCTTTTGACACCATCCCCCATTCTGGAATTATAGATAAACTCACTAAACTGGGCATAAACCCCTACATCACAAGATGGGTGGCCAACTGGCTCACTGACAGAACCCACACTGTAAATGTTGCAGGCTCCAAGTCTGACTTCAAACCAGTGACAAGTCGAGTACCACAGGGTTCAGTCCTGGTTCCTCTCCTATTTGGTATCTACTTCTCTGAAGTACAGGCTAACAGAGAAAGTTTCTGGCTAACCAAGTTCGCAGATGACTGCAAATTAGGAGCCATAGTAAAGTCCCCAAACGACATGGACATCCTACAGAAGAGTCTCACTGAGGAAGATGCCTAGTGTCAGAGCCATGGCCTCAAACTCAATGCAAAAAAGTGCACTCTCATCCCCTTTGGTAAAAACTCTGTACCCATGAACTATCACATAGGTGGCAGCCTACTTAATGCCAAATGTGTGATAAAAGACCTTGGGACACAGGTGGACAGTAGTCTCTCCTTTGACAATCATATCATCACAGTAGTCAAGAAATCCTTCTACATGGCACACATCACAAAAGGGTTCTCATCCAGGAAAAAAAAGGTCATTGTTCCCCTCTACTCAGCTCTCATTAGACCCATTATAGAGTACAACACTCCTTTTCGAATGTACCTCACAAGACATGTGCAACAGCTGGAAAGGCCGGAGAAGTACCACACAAAGAGGACTACTGGACTCAAACAGATGCCCTACGCTGACCGTCCCAAAACAACTCCAGCTTTACTCCATAGCATATCGCCTACTCCAAGGTGATCTCTGCCTAACATGCAAAGCTATGTCAAACCCAGAGCTGTTGGACATGCTACACCTAAAGAAATACCAATCCCTCCGGGTTACACACTCTAGGGACCTAAACCTTGTCACCACAATAAACATAACATGCTGGAGGGATATATTCCTGTGACAGACACTACCCATACTCTGGAACAAGCTACCCATCTATGTCAAGCAGAGCTCCGCATTAGCATTCTTCAAGAAAAATCTTGATGAGTAGATGGGAAATAGGAAATTCACCCCGGGGATCACTTCTGTGGCTCTGCTCAATAGAGGCACAGGAAAATAACTTTCTTGGGTGGCGAAAGCTAGGGAACCTTGTTGGCTAGGCTTACTTAGGCCCTTGGGCTGATAGCCTAGTAACTACCTATGAACCTATAGATCACAAGTTTCTGGGATTGTACACATAGCCAATCAGATTATTAAACTTAGACTTGCTAAGGTGTGTGAAGAAACTGGTCTCAAATGACCACGAGTATTGTCTTTATTTAGTATGAGAAATTGCAGTTAGTGCCCTTAGAAGACTGTCCCTTCATGAAATCCTCATGGGCAGAACCATGAGAATGCCTGCCATCCCCTTCCTTAAGCATTTAGAATCGCAAGATATTAATGTGACCATGCTTTCGTACTGCAAATCCCTGTGTTCTCTTTTGCAGAAATACCATACTGTAATTCTGTTTCCAATCCAGTGACCCATAGAGCCAGATCACCATGACCTACACCCCAGGGACTTTGTCTTTCTCAAAGTCCATTATAAAGATATTCACTAAGATGGAAAGGGTCATACTTGCTTTTGCTCACAACTGTTACTGTCATCCATTGTGAGGGACTCCCCATCTGTATCCATGTATTACATGTCATAAAAAGATCCGCCCTCGTAACGGGTATAAGTAAAACACCACAGATGTTAGATTACATGAACAAGCAGAATCAGACAACCTGTGACATTCTGCCATCCTAACCAAATCCAGAACCACTTGTGAACTGTTTGCCATCCAGCTCGCATCCGGAACACAGTGCAGTTAAGTTACCCTTGTTTCCTGACTAAGAAGTTAAACACCATGACTCTGCTATCTCATCCTGGAATCGTTCAACTTCCAGTGATTCTTCTTAAAGTCTGCCTTTTTTCTTGCTTCCACTTCCAACATTACTGATTCATCTTGCCTTTTGGATATTGATTTGGACATTGCCTTATCCAGACAACTCTCTCTTTTGAAATCATCTGCAATTAAGGCCCTTGGCTGATGACTTTTTGGTGATCAATTTTCGTTTGCACAATATAAACCTAGCTCGCCCAACATCCCTATTTACAATTTCTTTACAATGCTCTCCAACCTAAACATGCTTGTTTTTTGTGAAGACGAATCTTCACTACAACTAGTGTGTTTCTCATCATCATTTTGTTTCACTTGTTTCTACCACCTGGAACCTTGTGTGTATCATCCTCTGTGATCACTGAAACTCTAAGTACTGAATCATTTCTTATTATACATACATGGTGTGACAATAGGAGGTACTGCCAGCCATGCCAGAAGTAGGGCAGTGGATGTATGACTTGCGCCAACACAGCTAGCTGGAATTTTGTAAATTATATGCCATTCGTATATCAAACTGATTCATGCAGATGCTTGTGTTGAAAATGTATTTGTAAGGTTTGCTTGTGTTAAAATGTATTAACAGTGCACCCTGCTGGAATGAAAAGAAATGTGCATATATTACTGTAACTGAATTACATGTATATGTAATAATAAAGAACACTGGGACAGCAAAGATGAACTAGCTAACTTACTTTAAGTAAAGTAAGTGACATGTAAATGAGCTGCTAAACCATTAAAACAGCACCTTATAGTGCTGAATAGGAACAGAGACAATGGGTCTGGAAGAAGCCTTTGTTCATTAGCTCAGTAAAAAGAGTGGAAGCCCCAAGTACTGCCATAAACATTTAAGATGTGTATTGTAGCCATCTATGCTAAATTCCTGTCTCAGCTTCAAATGGTGTTACTGTGTGTACTTAGAGTTAGGTGACCAGATGAGGTCATTCTGCAAGCCATCTTGGGATATTATATTTTACAGGGAGTAATCTCTGAAGAGGGAGTATTCTGTCTTGGAAAACCTGACTAGAATGACTGCTCACATATTTCATTGTGCCTTGCTCTATCAAGTAAGTTACCAGGGAATAGCAATTCTCCTATATTCAGTCAGGTATATATTAGTTTAGAGATTGATGGACAGACTCATAAAAATAAAGAAAAGCCATGTTACTTTCAATATTTCCTGTGATTTTAACTCTGTGATTTACTGTGAATATACATAGCGTGGGGACGTCACACATGCTCTGCTAAAAACAGAGACAGGCATTTGGTTAAAACTGAACTGAGAACAGATGAATGGCATCCTCGATTTATTTCTTTTTTCTGCTATCTTACATATTAATGCAAAGACCCTCAACATTAACAGCTGTTGGGTTTGTGCTCATAATCCTACTGCACACAATGGGGTATTCCATTCTTTCGTATACCAGTGATTGATTCTGAGCTCCATTGTGCATTTTGCATTATTTTTCTTGATAAAATTCATGAAGAATAAACATGTTTCTACCCCTTTACTGTAATGCCAGTTCAACTAGTAATGAATGCTCAAGGATACATTTGCTATCATAAAAAATGAACACTGTGTAAGAATTCATACTTGAAATTTTAACTGGAACATTTGTGATGGGGCTAGAGGGCAGAGAATGGCAGAATTACATTTACTTATTATTTTATTTCACATTTGTTAACTGGGAAATTCCGACTGGACCAGATCCATTTTCAGCTTAGGCCCGGGGAGAAAAACTCTGGCATCAAGTTATACACAAAACAGGTTACATCATGTATGCTGAGCATAGTAATATAACAAGAAATTAATAAAACACTCCAGGTAAAAGAAGATATAGAACATAGGTAAAAAAACAATGTCAGTTATACTTTGGTAAGAGAAGAAAATATATCAAGTATTACCATTTGTGGAAATCTTGCTTATCCCTGGTTACCTACAGACTGATTTGTTTGCTGTTATATTAGTTGTGTTATTCCAGCTATTCCACAAACAGCTGCTTTACCAAAAGGACAGATTTGCAATGTTCTTGCAAGAAAGTTACTAAGGCCATTCCTGACCCAGTTGGTAAAATAGATGTCTCCTGGATACATCATAATATTGTACAACAAACTGCTTTTAAATGGCTTGATTACGTGGATCTTGGTAATAGGATAATTTCTGGAGTAGGCATTGTACCTACTTACAGGGCTGTGAAGTCAGTCTGGGAACACATTAAATTATCTAAGCTCCTGAAAATATTATGTAATTCCACTTTTGAGACTATATGTGCTGTTGCAGAACTGCATAGCATTTGATTTTGCCCTTGCATCTGAAGGGGGTACATGCTCACTCATTAAAACAGAGTGCTGCACTTTCATTCCCGATAATAGTGACAACAATCTGTAGTCCCATCGAAAAAATTCAAAAAGTGGCTAAATATTCACATGCCAAAGCAGCTGATAGTTCCCAATGGACATAATTAATCAACCTTTTTTTCTGGATGTGGGGGAGGGATTTTAAAGTTTTTCATGCTCATACCCATTATAATAATTATGTTAGGTCTACTTTTCTTTATGCTTAAAGTATGCATTTTAAAATTGTTAGAATCCAGAAAGGGTGCGTACTTCTTTCTGAGTAAAACTGAAGCTGTACCACTGACCAATATTAATAAAAATCATACTACAGTAGTGAGTCAAGATTTTAGTAAGTTATATGGTAATCTACATAAGGATTGGCGGAATGTAAAAATACACAGTACTGAATGCATTACTGATGATTATTTACAGTATTTAGCTAGCATTTTTGTTCCCTCAAGATGTAGGCATGTTTTCATGGAGAATAAGACAGCATTTTTGAAATAGCCCTGTAATGATTGTGCATGTCAGGGACAGAAAGAAACAGCATGTGAAAAATGTCTAAAACCTAGTGACCCCTTTAAATCTACTGTGTTTTGGGCTTTTATAACATTAGAGATATGTACACTAGCTGGGTGAAGAATGAGAAGTTATATACTTACCATAACGTTCCATGTTAGTTGTCTTCTTCTCACCTTCTTTCTTGCTGGATGGGTTCGGAGCCGAACCTTGGCTCCGACTCAGCCTAATACTAAAGCTCGAGAGCTATTTTTACCGGCTCAAGGCTATGCTATGTCCCATAATGCTAGGCGTCATATACCCAGATCTCGTTTGATAGCTAACACTATGGACATATACGTCCCACCACAACAGAGAATAATCCACCTAATCATAGATACAAAAATAAAGATATATCTATATCTATATATATATATATATATATATATATATATATATATATATGTATGTGTGTGTGTGTGTGTAAACCCCTCTAGAAGAGCTAGCAAAAAAAAAGGGAGCTAGCTGGGGATATAACTGAGGTGGCAATAACTCTCACAAGGTACTCTAGATCTTCCCAGGCTAGGGGGATGGGGGGTGGGACGCAAGAAAGAAGGCGAGAAGACGACAACTAACATGGAACGTTATGGTAAGTACATAACTTCTCAATGTTAAGTTGTCAATCTCGCCTTCATTCTTGCTGGATGGGACAGCGTCCTTAGCACCTAAGTCCTGGGTGGCTCAATGGAACAAACTCTTGAGTACAGTGGAACCAAAATCAGCCCGACTTCTGGAGGCCATATCGAGCTTGTAATGAGAAATGAAGGTATGAGGAGAGGCCCAAGTGGCCGCTGCGCAAATGGAATCCATCGGCAATCTTGCCTGAAAGGCTATCGAAGAAGCTAAAGCTCTGGTTGAGTGGGCTCTAGGCTTGGTAGGAAGTTCCTTGTTCCTCAACTGGTAGACCAACATGATAAGACAGGACAACCACCTGGACAAGGTTACCTTAGAGACTGGTTGGCCTTGCTTCCCTTCCACATAAGACAGGAAGAGCTGGTTTGATTTTCTCATCTGCTTAGTTCTATCCAGGTAGAAGCGTAATTGAACGGTGAACGTCCAAACAATGTAACTTTCGTTCAGCTCTATTGGTATAATTTGGGAAGAAGACTGGAAGATCTATGGTCTGATTCAGATTTTTCTCTGAGATTATTTTGGGTAAAAAAGATGAATTAGTCCTAAGTGACACTCTGTCTTTGTGAAAAAAAAGATAAGGAGGGTGAACGCAAAGGGCTTGAAGTTCCGAGACCCGTCTTGCTGAGGTGATGGCTACTAAGAAGAGTGTTTTCCACGAGAGCAACTTCAACGAACAAGAAGCCGCCGGCTCAAAGGGAGGAAGAATTAAAGAAGACAGTACCAAATTTAAGTCCCACGGTGGGGGAGGGTCCTTAACTGGGGGCCTAAGTAAAAGGGTTCCTTTTGAAAAGGCTTTGCAAAGTTTGTGGGACATGATGCTGGTCTCTGACAAGCCAACGTGGAAATCTGCAATAGCTGCCATTTGAACTCTGATGGTGGCCGAGGAGGAGCCCAATCGAAAGAGTTCTGCTAGAAACTCTAGAACTGTCTGGGCAGGAGCCGTAAAGGGGTCCACGTGTTTTTCCCCTGCCCAGACAGAGAAACACTTCCATTTGCTAGCATAAGTCTTTCTGGTAGTAGACTTGTGAGAAGCGAGGATGATATCGCGAACTGGTTGAGAGATAAGGGGAAGCCTGGCTAGGGTTGGAAGTGGAGCAACCAAGCTGTAAGGTTGAGAGATCGAAGGGACTGATGCAGCCCACCCAATTGATGGGTCAGATCATCTGGCACTGGGTCCAGATGCCAGGGCTGCTCCAGTAGATGACGTTGCAGGAACGGAAACCAAATTTGTCGAGGCCAGTAAGGTGCAATGAGGATCACCCTGGCTCTCAAGGCAGTCGCTTTCTGGACTAATTGAATAATCAAGGGAAAGGGGGGGATGCATACAGAAGACCCCGGGGCCAATCGTGAACTAGAGCGTCTCTGGGGGGTAAGACCTGGGAAAGGGAAGAGGGTGAAGAAGTCTGGGCACTTGCTGTTTAGAGGTGTTGCAAAAAGGTCGCAGCAAGGCTGACCCCACCTTCTGAAAATTCTTTCCGCTACTATCTGGTTGAGAGACCACTCGTGAGGCATGAGAATGGCTCTGCTCAGTCTGTCCGCTATAACGCTGGACTTCCCGGGAATATGCATTGCTACCAGAAACTGTTGAGAAGAGATCTCCCATTGCCAAAGTCTGAGTGCTTCTCAACATAGGGGGTAGGATCTGGTTCCACCCTGCTTGTTGATGTACCACACTACAGACATATTGTCTGTTTGAATTGCAATAGTCCCGGTGGGTAGAGAGTCCTGAAGGGCCTGCAACGCTAAAAGTACCGCTCTCATTTCCAAGACATTTATGTGCAAGTGGCATTCGAAGGGTTGCCATGTGCCCTGGACTGTCCTGCCCCGAAAATGCCCACCCCACCCGATCAGGGAGGCATCCATTGTCACAGTGGCAACAGGAGGAGGAAGGACCACAGGTCTGCCCTGGAGTACCTGAGGGGAGACCGTCCACCAAGAAAGGTGTCTTTTGCATGACTGAGTGATTAGAATGGTGTGTGACATGGGGAGCTGCTGAAAGGACCACTGGGAAAATAGCATCCACTGCAGGATCCGCATATGAAAACGCGCTAGGGGGAGTAAAGTGATTGCTGCTGCCATGAGACCAAGTGTTTTTAGTACAAATCTGGCTTTGACTCTGCTCTCCTGTAATAGAATCTGAACATGGTTGCGAATGTCTGAAACTCTTTGTGTAGGTAGTTTTGCTGAGAGCTCCACTGTGTTTAAAACGGTGCCTATGAAGGTAATAGATTGACAAGGCGACAATGCAGACTTTTCGAAATTTATAGAGATACCTAGTGCGTTGCACGTTTGTACAGCGTAATCTCTGGATTGGAGTAGTTGGTGCCTGGTGGTGGCAGTAAGGAGCCAGTCGTCTAAATATGGAAACACCTGGAATCCTTGTCGTCTCAGGTGAGCCACAACCACTGCCATGCATTTGGTAAACACCCTGGGGGGTGTGATGAGGCCAAAGGGCAGGGCTCTGAATTGGTAGTGACTGGCTCCCAGCTGGAAGTGGAGAAACCTTCTGGAGCTCCTGCTCATCTTGATATGATAGTACGCATCCTGAAGGTCTATAGAGCACATCCAATTGTCCTGACCCAGAAAGGGTAGAATGGACTGTAGCGTGACCATCCGGAACTTCGTTCTTTGAACCGACTTGTTCAGCCTGCTGAGATCCAAAATAGGACTCCAGTCCCCTGTCTTTTTTGGTACCAAAAAGAACTTGGAGTAGATTCCGGATCCTTCTTGGTCTGCTGGGACTGGCTGGATGGCCCTTTTTCTTAGCAGCTTTGAAATTTCTAGTGCTGCTTGATCTCTCAGACCGGGTGGAACATTTGGAAGGGGCCCTTTTGGCTGATGTGGGGTGTGAATAAAGGGAATTCTGTAACCCTCGGATATGATCGACCATACCCATTTGTCTTGCGTGAGGGAATGCCAGGCTTCTGGGTACAGTGATAGTCTTCCCCCGACTGCCTCCGAAGGTGGACAGTCGGGCAGCTCCTCAGGGGTGCTGGAAGGGTTTGTCAGAGAAAGATTCTCTGCTACCCTGATTTTGCGGACCCCCCCTGCCCCTAGGGTGACGTCTGTTATTGTTGCCTCCTCTGCCTCTGGAGGGAAGCTCGCCACGTGCGTCAGGCAGTACTCCCTGGGGTTTCTGGAACTACATTTTTCCACCCTTTTGATCCTTAGGGTATGGTCTAGAAGGAGTGGAAAAACAGACTCCCACGGCAGAGAGAGTCTTGCCTTCCTGCTCGCACCTGGTCAATGTATCCCTCGCTTGAAGTCCAAACAAGGCAGAACTGTCAAAGGAGGTGTTAGTGAAGGACGCCTTGAAGGGGTCGGCAAAGTTACAAAGCTGCATCCAGGCGTGTCTCCTTAGAGCAACGCCGTGCCTGCAGCCCTACTAGCTCCATCGGCGGCATAGGAAATGAGCCGCATGGAGGAGTTTACAATAGAGTTCAGGGTCCCCAGCTGGGAGTTTATCTTTTCCTGACACCCCGCAGCTGATGGGTCCTGTAAGGTATCACCTAGTTCTTTGAGAAGGTCTCTCTGAAGACGGGTGAAATGGCACAAATAATTCAGCGAATGCATGGCAAAGGTCGCTGAAGAAAACATCCGCTTGCCGTACCTATCCATAGTCCTAGATTCCTTATTAGGAGGATGGACAGGAACTGAAGGGTCAGCCAACTCCTTCTTAGTGGCTGCCGCAGCCACCACCATGGCATCAACGGGGACGCCCTTAGTGAGAAACTGCTTGTCCGAAGGGGCTGTAATAAATTTTGTGGGCCTCCGGGGAGTTGGTTCCATAGTATCCGGAGCCGTCCATGCCTTCCGAGCCACCACCTTCATGAGTTGGTCGAAAGGTGGGGACACACAGGAGGTGGAAAAGCGAGAACCGAAAGCATCCAGGTACACCGACTCATCCTCGGAAGGGTTCAGGGCAGACCAGTTCCCCCTCTTTTTAAGGATTTCCAGGATGTCAGAAAATGAGACATCCTCAGAGGGGGACCTTGGGGACCCTTCCGAATCATCCAGGTCAGTGTCAGATGTCACTGACTCCGGGGAGTCCTCATGCTTCCTTCTTGCATGTCCTCTTCCGAGGGGGCTCCCCCGCAGGATCAGGGGAGGCCTCAGAAGAGGAGGATACACCCAATGGGGTGACCTGAAGTGTTGGTTCTCCACGCTTGGGTTCGGGAGGGTAGGCAGAGGCCGAAGCAGGCACCATGGAAGGAGTGGCTGATGGGGCCGACCGTGGTGCCGGTACAGGAGCCAGCACGCTCCTCATGACCTCAAAGGTGCCCCTATCAGGCAGAGAAGAGGGACCCAGCTCTGAAGAAATGAGAGCTCCTCCCAGCACCGAGAGGGACGGCTCCGAGGCCGATGGGGCCGAACTCACCTGCGCCAATGCTCCGAGAGGGAGAACGGGGTTGGACAAGGGTCCGATGCCACTCGCCCCCTCAGAACCGACGAGGGAGGCCCGGCGCCCGGATCCCTCCAAGGATGGAGCCAATGAAGGGATCGGAGCTGACGAAGGAACCGATAAGGGTGGAATCGGTTCCGACGCCCCCACGGTACCAACCCTGATGGCCTCCGGCTCCGAGCTCGAAGGAATAGTCGGAGGAGGAACTGGAGCAGGCGTTGGGGAAGCCGCTGTCTGTTGAGACGGGCTATGCAATAACTGGGTGAGCGCCTGCGACTTCAAAAGCCTATTGACTACCCTCTCGAGGTCGTGGTCCAAAAGCCTGGAAGATCTAGAGGAGTGAGACCTATGGCTCTACTCCGACAGCAAAAGGGACTTCGGAGCTGACCTGACCGACTCCAATGAAGGAGATCGGGAACACTTCCGGCTTGGAGATGGCTCCGACACCCAAGGTTGGAGCCGACTGAGGCCTCGATGTATCGGTTCCGGCTGGAACCGATGAGGCAGAAGAAGGTCCGATCGGTGCCGGCTCCGGACATGGAGCCGACGGTTTGGCGGTCTTAGAAGGTTTTCCTGACAGAGGCTTGGTAGGAGAACTTTCGGGCTTTAATAAGCCCCTTAGGATGAGCTTATTTCTGCATTCCTGCAGGACTCTTGGGCTAAAAGCATGACAGATGGAACAAGAGTCCTGCAGGTGCAGAGGGCCCAAACAATACACACAAGAAATGTGACCGTCTGTCAGAGACATCTTCTGACAGCACGAGTCACACTTCTTGAATCCCGATATCTTGGTATCCTTAGACATGATACCACAGGAACAGGACAAAAAAGTCTAGACAAGTATACCAGACGCAACAAACACACACACAACACTTGAAAAGACACTCTCAAAGAAAAATTAAATTTACTACAGTAAAACAACAAAATTCCACACACACTACGAATGGAACCTGCACAAAGCTACTATAAAAGGGGGGGGCCTAACCACCTTAAGGGTGGAGAAGAGTAAGGAAAACTATTAATAAAGGTGGGGAAGACTAGTCGAAAGACTGCTAACACTACTAGAAAAGATCTCAGGGAAAAATATCTATCAAAAACTAACTATAAATATAAAAAATCTTAAATACGACCTGGAGCCGGTGAAAACGCAACCTCGTAGCTGAAGCGGCAAACGAGATCTGGGTATATGACGCCTAGCATTATGGGACATAGCATAGCCTTGAGCCAGTAAAAATAGCTCTCGAGCTTTAGTATTAGGCCGAGTTGGAGCCGAGGTTCGGCTCCGAACCCATCCAGCAAGAATGAAGGCGAGATTGACAACTTAACATCTGACTTTCTATTAGTATAATTCATTGATTATTTCTTTTGGAATCTCCAAACATTATCAGCAGGTGGAGGTAGGTACTTCCTGACCCTCCTCCCTCTGTTTCCTTTCTCCTCTTCCCATGATGCTTTGTGCCACTCAAAACCTTCCCTGAGCAAGATGCTCCGTTTTTCACTGCTGAGTAGTTAGGCTCCCCTCTCTGACTTGTCCTCAACACAGTATGCATACTACAAAAGGTAAAACTGTGGCATACTGATAGAGGTAAACTAATTTTGGGTCAACAAGCATATACTTCCTGTGCAACAGAAATATTTTGTTATGGTCTCTATATTGCTAATATTCTGAATAGCAAAGAAGGGTTTACAACTGGCGAAACGTGTATTTTGGAACTGGTAGACGCTGATTTGAACAACTGGATACGTATGTGCTTTACAACATTGCAAGTGCAGTAGTTGGTTAAGATGACGCAGTTAAACTTGTTCTGTCTTTACTGCTTGTAACAGTACTGCCTTCACTGTTTATTCTAGTAAGAAATACCCATTGGAGTCTTTTTCTATATTAGTGTATATTTAACACTCTTGCATACTGTCGTAATTAATTTTTTGTGCCTTACTTGGTACAATGGTGTATTGCCTTCACTGTTTATGCTAGTATGAAATAGCCTTTGCAGTTTTATTCTTAGTCTTAATTAGTTACAAGGAGTAATGTATCGCATTACTATTTTCCTGCTACATTAATATGTATATAGTATATAGTTAATAGTACTGGACCTATTTTACTCTCAACATTCAGCTTATTATATACAATACTGGTTAACATCCAAATCCAAACAACCTCTTACTGGTGTACAACTTCTGGTATCCAAACCACTTTAGCCAAAGCTGCACCTGGGCATCTGTAAGGAACACTTTTTCCAAACAAAGCTAACTCCTTGGATGAGTCAGATCGCAGTACAGTTGTTTAAGAATTTGTCACATCTTAGTATTTTCCTTGTTCCATATCTTATCTTTGTGACTCTGCCCTGACAACACCTCTGTTTCTGAACACATACCTGGTTTTACTTTTCCAAAACTACATAAATGAATCTTTGAGCTCAGCACACACCTGTTAACTGCAAGACCACAAGGATTTCCTGACAGAAACTAAGCAAGAACAGCCTACACTACTTGGCTGAGTCTGTTGTAGATAAAATTGATGTCTAAGCACTACTATCATATACAGGTCATATAAGAGTGTCTTCTTAAATGTAAACAGTGTGCACACATAAACACAGCATAGACAGCATTACCCCACCTAATATCCCATTAAAAGCCAGTCTAATAGTTCTGTCTAATTTTCTAACTTGGCATTTATCCTAAAACAGCAAAAGAACAGCAGTCTGTATTTGCTAAGCATTGTCTTAATTGCCATTTAATCCTTTGGCTTTTCCCTTCACACTCTTCCCCCTTTCCCATCACATTCAAATGGAAAGTTCAAACATCCTTAACCCAAAGGAACAAACTCTGGTTAACAATATGATATTATACTGTTAAGCACCAATCCCTTTAACAGCTGCCATTTGATCATTAAGCACATCCCTGCCTTCCCCATTACACTTAAAGGGAAAGTTCAACATTGTTAACTCAAAGGGACAAACTCGAGCTAAGAATATTACACTAAACTGTTAAGCACTGCTGTGTATTTTGGCTTTTCCCGGTTAGGGGTCGCCACAGCGGAACTCCAGTCCGCTAATGACTGGCAGTAAATTTTTACGTGCCGAGCTGCCAGCCGTGACGCACAACCTTCAACGAAGGTATGCCCATTCACGCACGTCTCCACACAGTAGACGCTCTAGCTGAGAATCGAACAGAACATCGTCTTACTGTGAGGCGACAACGCTACCGCAGCACCACCACCGCAGTACTAAACTACATCCTTTAAATCTGCTATGCTTTGGACTTTTATATCCTTATAGATATGCACAACAGCTGGGTTGAAGTACTGACCTGCTAAGAATATATGTCACTCATTGTATCTTTTGGGATCTTTAAACATTCACAGCAGGTGTATCCAACTCTTTTTGCCCTCGCTTCACTCTGGCTAACTCTGCTCCTCTACCCTACCCCCAATTCCCACCCACCCCTCAATCTACATTTATTCTACACCACACCCCTCCCCTAACAGATGTGACCACTCAAAATCAGGATAGTACAAAACTCCTCCCTTACAATATAATTATCTAATTTCAATCATTTCAACCTCTCTCATCCATCCCAGTCAAACCCTTCCAGGTTTGACCACTCAGTGGCAAGAGTAGTTAAAAAATTCTCACCACAATATATTACTGTGATGCCCGTGCCCTGGCCCAGCAATCAAGGAGCCTCAATCTACACCACTAACACCAGAGAGGGCATCTCATGGATAAGGAAAGGATAACAAATACACACAGTAAACTGCAATTTCCCTTAAGAGCACACATAGATCACAGTCAGTCCAGGGCTGGTCACTCCCTTGCTCTCCAGGTCCCAAATAAGACTCCCACTGGCACAGCTATAGGGTCCAGATCTCAGCTTTGTGGGTAAGCTAAAACCTCTAGCACCCTCTCTGTCCAACCAGTGCTTCGTGTCCCTGCCCAAGTAGCTGACACACACACACATATGCACTTTGAGAAGAATTTATACAACCACCACACAGACACTCCTGGGGAAGGCTGGCACAGTTTCGCCAGCTGTGCCCCTTTCTCCAAGACTATATGGTAGTTCCACTTGCCACCACCCACTAATATTTATCAACTACTCAAAGGCCCTTAAAAGGGTGTCCAATTATTACTGTGCAATATTATTATCCAATTGGTAGTTGTGACTAAACAGTCAAGGCTTATTAAGAGTGACTTGGACAGTAAACTCTATAAATATGCAATGTACTCTAGAGCTTAAATTATCTCTACACAAAACAGCCACAGTTGAAAGGTTTTTAAAATATTTAATAAATAATAAAAACACAAGATACTTCTTACTACACAGTGCTAGTCAAGATTTCAGAGATCACACAGAAATACTTAAAATAATTCAGTACAGTTCTGACATCACAGAAAAACACAGTCTAATCTTTCTACTTTCTAGCTATTTCTAAAAGAAAACACAAGTCTAAGATAACTTACATATGAGCAAGACAGTGCTGTGAGTTGGATGGTCCAGACAAAAATGCTTAATATGTCTTCAGATTCTCTCTGTTTAAATTGTTATTTTTCAGTCCTGATTCCCACTACATGATTTCTTTTTACACTGTTCCCAGGCTAACAGATACTACATAACTGTTATCTTGCACCTGCAGGAAGCTACCTCAATAAAAGACATTCCACATGTAAACTCTAGTAATTATTTCTTAAGTTAAAACAATAGGCAGGATGCTTCACTCCAGACTCATTGACTCCAAATTCTAACTTTAAAGCTCATCAGTGGGAGTGGTAAGCACTAGGTAGCCTATCCTCCACAGGAAGAGCAAGTTTTGGCCCAGAAATTGTAGTTTATTTGGCCGTTTGGGCAGTTTTCCATCTCTTTCAACTTGCTGGCTTAAAAGCCTACATTTGTATTTGTTCCCCACCTTTCCTGTAACTAGTCTAGTCCAGGTACAGATTTGCTGTATTCCAGGACTCTTTGTAAACTTCTGAGCCCTCCAAGCCTTTCTATGTTGGAGGGAAGCCTTCTAACTTATCAGTGGGAGTGGTAAACATTAGGTAGCCTATCTACCACAAGAGTTGTGGTTCCTGACCCAGAAATTGTATCTATTGGCCGTTTGGGCACTTTTTTTTTTCATCTCTTTGAACGTTCTGGTTTAAAAGCCGCACTTGCGCTTGTTTCCCACCTGTCCTGTAACTAGCCTAGTCCAGATACAGAGTTGCTGTATCCAGGACTGGTGGTATGCTTCTGAGCCCCGCAAGCCTTTCTGTGTTGGAGGAAAGCCTTCTAGCTTATCAGTGGGAGTGGTAAGCACTAGGTATCCTGTCTACCACAAGAGAGGTTCTTCGCTCAGAAATTGTAGTTTATTGACCATTTGGACAGTTTGTCCGTCTCTTTCAACTTTGTGGTTTAAAAGACCACATCTGCGCTTGTTTCCCATCTTTCCTGTAACTAACCTACTGGGTAGCACTAGAAAGCCTTAGACTGATACAAGCCTTCTAGCTTAGGAGAGAGACTATGGAATGATTAAGTATCAGTTTTCTGTACTTTCTTGATGTACTTAACTGTTTTCTGCCGAAATGCAGATTTTCCAGCACTTATTGTAATTTAAAAGTTAGTTTTTTTCACATATTGTACTTATTTGACTGCCTGCACTTTTAAAAAGTTGTTTTTTGTTTAAATATTTTAACTGTTGTAGGCTACACACTAAAGTGCGATAGCCTTTTCTAATCGTTTGTAGTCACTTAAAGCTGTTTTAAGTGTATTTTGTACTGTTCTTGTCTTATCTTTTCAAAAAAACAAAACAAAAAAAATCCTTGTTTCCCACCTTTCTAAGCTAGTATAGTCCAGTTTTCAGGCTAGTGCTGAATTCAGGGCTGTGATACTAGTTTCTGAGTTGCCCATACTTTACTTAGCTAGAAGGAAGTTTCTCTGTTCATCTGAGAGAGAGGGGAGCTTTGAGCAACCTATCTGTCACTGGAGGGGTGGTGGTTCCAGCCCATAAGTTAGTTTATTGGCCATTTTGGGCTAATTTCTATCTCTTTCATTTCCGTACTATAAAAAACTCATTTGCACAGCTTTGCGCACCGGGAAGTGCCGGCTAGCTACCATTAAATTATTTCCGGCTCCACTAAGTCTCCTCTTCAGTTTTTCCCTTGAAACTAGCCTAACTCTGAACCTAAGCACTCAAAAAGCATCTTACAGCCCAGCACTTGCTCAGACCTAATAGCAAGCACTAATATACCCTGACACTGATTGCCCAGCAGGGCAAGGCTCTTTATTCACCCCTCACCAACCGAGTGACTAAGCAGCTCACCCTACTATTCAGGCATGACCAAAGGGCAACTTCAGGTGCACTCTCCAGTCCAAATGGTGAATCTGGGTATCCTGAGGCAATGTTACAACTGCCTCATGTATACAGACAACCCTCTCCTCCTACCACAAAACACTAACATATTTACTTATTTATTTATTTTACATTTGTTAACCGGGGGTGTCTGACTGAGCCGAAAAGGCCCTTTTTCAGCAGAGGCCCAGGGAGAAAATCTCCACAAAGAAAAATTACAGACACCTTTAGTTATTTAGACATAATCAGTATGCACACAAATTACAAGAGACATGTTTTTACAGTGGTATGCGGCACAAACAAACAGTTACAGTGGAGAGAACAATCAAAAAAGATATTAATTTTAAAAATAAAGGTAAGAAATAGATTTGTGGTGTACAGTTGAACTTTGGAATGTAGGTAGAATACATACATAGTACACAGGTACAGTACATACATTGTAGATTAGCCAGTGTTTGTGAGTAAGATTGAAAAACTATTATAAATTGCTCTAGACTTAGTATGCATATGTTATCCGCTTTCACTAGCCTGGGGAGCAATCATGGCACTGCCAACTTTGCTTGAGATGTTGCCTGATGAGGTCTTTAAAGGAGGCTTTGGATGATGTGTTTTGAATGCTAGTAGTGACAGAGTTCCATTTTTTAGCCACCAAACTACTATATAGTGCATCTCCAAAGCTACTGTAGCTGTTGGTGACTTCTAGTAGTAGTTTGCTTGATGATCTAAGAGGCCTTTTGGCTGAGTGATGTTGTACTAGGTTTTTGAGGGCAGGACACTTATTGGGGAGGTAATAGATAGAATAACAGAGGCAGAGCTGATTGTAGGTTAGGAGGTTGGGCAGTTCAAGCCAGTGGAGCTGTCTCAAAGCAGTACAGTGATGAGTTCTATATGAGCAATTTGCAGCAAAACGGGCAATTCTGTTATAGCAAGCTTCCAGTTTGCTTAGTTCAGTTTTGTTGAGATTAGTCAGAATGGGAGATGCATAGAGTAGGGTGGATAGAAGTTGGGAGCGAGCAATGGCTGATCTTGTGTTGTTGGTAAGAAATGGTTTGATACGGTAGAGTGACCTCAGTATGGCATGTACTTTTTTAATAGTTAAGTTCAGATGACTATCAAATTTTAGGTGGGAGTCTATGGTTATTCCCAATAGCTTAGCCTGTGCCACTGGAGCAATTGGAGTAGCATTTGTGGAGTAAATAGTGAATTGACTGTTAGTGTTTTTGTTAGAACTGGTTATAATCATAAGCTGAGTTTTCTTTGGATTGAGGATAAGTTGGGCTTTGGTAAGGTAGTTTTCAACGTCAGAGAATGCTAGTTGAGTTGTTTGCAGGAGGGTGGGAATGTTTTGTGCAGCACAGATTAAGGTAGTGTCATCTGCATACTGAATTATAGATGCATGCTGTGTGGAGGTGTGGAGGTCATTTGTGAAGACTGTGAATAGTAGTGGTCCTAAGATAGAACCCTGTGGGACTCCTATAGTTATGGGCAGCTGAGGAGAGAGAGAATTTTCCCATTTCACAGCTTGGTACCTGTCAGTTAAGTAGCTTTGGAACCAGGTAAGAGTGGAATTAGATAGATGATATTGGTTTAGTTTGTTTAGCAGGATTTGGTGTGAGACTGTGTCAAATGCTTTGGACATATCCAAAAAAAAGAGTTGACACTTGCAGGCCTTCATTTTTGAGATGGTTTACTGTGTCTGTGAAGCAGAGGAGAGCTGTAGTGGTACTATGGGCAGGTCTGAAACCATGCTGAGTAGGTGACAGGATGTTGCAGTCTAGGAGATAGTTTAGCATCTGGGTATGGATGCATTTTTCTAGGATTTTGGCCAGGGGGGAGAGTAAAGCAATGGGTCTGTAGTTATTAAGTTCAGTGGAGGTCCCGCCTTTATGTATGGGTGTAACATAGGATATTTTCCAGAGTTTGGGCACATAGTTTTCAACAATTGATCTGTTTATGAGAGTGGAGACTGGGATAGCAATAGCATCTGCTGTAAGTTTCAAGAAATAGCTGGGGAGTAGGTCGGCTGCTGTTGATGAGGTTTTAGTTTGGAGAGCATGCTTTTGATTGAAGTGGTGGAAACTGTTTTGAGGGTAAAGCTAGTATTAGAGTTATTTGTGTTGGGGGGGATAGTGAGGAAGGAACTGTCCTGTGATACTAAGGATAGAATTGAGTTCACAAAGTGGGAGTTGAATTGTGTTTCGATGGGAACTTTAGTGTCAGGGTGGTTGGTTTGGGGGTAGCCTTTTGGGTGGATTTTAGTAGCTGGTTTACATTTTGCCAACATTTTTGCGGGTTGTGTTGGTATTTAGTTTGTAATGTTGTATAGTAGGATTTTTTGTCCAGCCTAATGCATTTTTTTGCACGGTTGCACAGTTCTTGGTACTTAGTTAGGCTTTGTGTTTCTTTGTTTTTCTGATAGTAACACCAGGCAGTCTCTCTGGACTTGAGGATTTGTTTGGTTTCTTTACTGAGCCAGGGGTTTGTAGAGGTTCTAACCTTGATTTTGCGCAATGGAGCGACAGTGACTAGGTGTTGTAGAAATGTTTTGTTGAAATATGCTACAGCCTGGACAAGTGGGAGGGTTTTAGGGGTCCAGTCACAGTTACACAGTAAAGTGTTGAGGACCTCAGGAGAGAATTTTTTTGTGTTTCTAGTGGATATATAGTTAGTGGTTTTGCATATGCTTGTTCTACTACGTATAAAGTATATTATGTTGTGGTCACTTAAGGTGTCTGGGAGACTGCCTGTGTGAGGGTACAATGTGGGGTTGCTAGTTAGGACCCAGTCAAGGATGGATTCCCTTTTAGATTTTTTATCACACCTAGTTGGAATTTGGACTAGCTGCTGGTAGCCATGGAGATTTATTAGATTACTTGGTGGTTCTGATATACAGGTGAACCAATCTAGGTTGAAGTCCCCCAGATATGCGAGAGATTCAATTATACAGCCAAACTGGAAGCTAAGCTGTCTCCACCCAAGACTGGAACAGACAGTCAAGAGAAGAAGGTTAACACTTGCACCACAACTCCAGCCGCACACAGACCTACTAAAACAGCACTGGCAAAAAATACACATAAATACACAAAATCATACTCAGAGGCTCTAAATAAAAACATGCAAAAGCATCAGAGACCTCCATAGAAGACACCCAAAAAACCTGCACTTCCAGTCACAAATCAGACAACACATAAAACACAAAATCAGTGTGCCGCACAATCACAGCCCTTAAGGCGAAATAACATATCTAACACACTAGTAATAGGTGACCCTATAGTCAGGCACACTGACGTCCCACTCACTAGGCTGGACAAGCAGAAGGTTACTGTTAACTGCCTGTTGGGAGCCAGAATCCACCACATAACACAAGCACTCAGGTCACTTCAGAACAAATACAAATATGACTCTTGTCATTGTTCATGTTGGTGTGAATGACCTAAGATGTACCTCCCTGGACTACATGAAAAGAGACATGGAATAGATCTCTGATCATGTAGCCCAGGCTGGTATGACTTTGACCCTGAGTAGCATCATACCCTCACCAAAAATTATATCTCAGTATAAAGAAAAAAATGATCAATTTCAACAATTGGCTAAGCTTCTGGTGTCATTCAAAGAGGATCCAGTGTGTCAGCCTGGGACGACATGCTCGACAACCCACATTGCTTCGCAAGAGACAGCTTGCGCCTGTCAGCCCTAGGCTTTCGAATACTGGCCAAGGCTCTTGCTGCCCACACAGTGCCTTTTTTAGGCAAGGCTCAAAAGTCAAACCCACCTCCGTAAACAGCACAATTAACAAAAAACTGAGGGTTATGCTACTCAGCGCCAGGAGTTTAAATCTCAAAATGCATACGTTTGAAGCACTCCTCAGTATGGAGAACGTCGACATCTGTGCAGTAACTGAAACCTGGTTCAAGACTCCAGAGACCACCCCAGCACTACTGGGCTACAACTCATATCACACGTTTCAGCCACAGAACACAGATCGAAACACAAAAGGAGGGGGTGTATCCATATATATCAAGGATACCTACACCTCCAGGTTAGTGACGCAGCATTATACCTCGGAGATCATCCATGTGCAACTAACATCGGGCAAATCTGCAATGCAAATTGTGGCCTGCTACAGATCACCCTCCATGACCCAGGACCACCACTTCATCTTTCTGGAGACACTGGAAAAAATGAAGGTCCTACCAAACACCCTGATATTGGGTGATTTCAATTACCCTACCATTCACTGGGAAAACTACTCAAGTACAAATTCCCAGGCCCAGCGCTTCCTGGAATTCATCAGCTGGTAATCTCCCCTACCAGAGGTGAAAACATATTGGACCTGGTCATCATCAACATGGACGACAGGTGTTCCACACCGGAGGTCAACCCGTCACTGGTTAGATCAGACCATAAAACTAATCAATCTGGATGTCCACACCCCACCACCACCCTCAACTAAGGAAACCACAGTAAAAAACTTTTCTATAACAAACTTCACCTTACTTAAGACAGAGATGGCATGTTTCACAGCCCCCACACTAAAGAATAATGCTGCCCAAGATGCAGAAACCTTTACAAATGCACTCTATGAGCACCTACAATGATGCATGGATCCCTAGCAAAACCAAGACTCACTCCTCAAAGAGAAGGAAACCAGTTTGGTGGACCCCTGCAATAAACAGGCTATACAATAGAAGGAGGAAACTAGTTCAGAAAAAAAGAAAATCCCAAGAAGGAAAGACATCCCTGATCAGTATCAGTAAGAAACTGAGGTCCATCATGAAATCATCCAAGGCTAACTTCGAAATAAAAATAGCCAAGGATTCAAAAGATAACCACAAAGCCATCTTTAGCTATGTTAAGAATCTAAGTGGCAACTCACAGATATGCACTGAACTAGTGCAAAACAGCACAAAATATACTGAACCTATTGATATTGCCAACATCCTGGCAGATAAATTCAGTGCAAACTTCACCCCCCTCTCACCTCCAAAAGGACCCACAACAATACCGGAAAAGTGTAGTGTCCCAAAAATCACAGGCGCACAGGTGAAAATAAGAAGTTATGTACCTACCATAACGTTCCATGTTAGTTGTCTTCTTCTCGCCTTCTTTCTTGCTGGATGTGTTCGGAGCCGATCCTCGGCTCCGACTCGGCCAATACTAAAAGCTCGAGAGCTAATTCCACCGACTTGAGGCTCCCCTATTATCCCACAATGCTAGGCGGTAACTACTCAGATCTCGTTTGGTAGCTATACCAAGCAATACTATACTCCAAGAATGGAGTAACAATTTTCAGAGGAAGAAACACAAAAGAATTCCGGTCGGTCTGTCCAGGCTTGGGGGAAGGAGGGAGGGATGCAAGAAAGAAGGCGAGAAGAAGACAACTAACATGGAACGTTATGGTAGGTACATAACTTCTTAATGTTAAGTTGTCAATCTCACCTTCAGTCTTGCTGGATGGGACCGCGTCCCTAGCACCTTATCCCAGGTGGCCTATCGGAACAGACTCTTGAGAACAGTGGAACCAAAACTGGCACGGCTTCTGGAAACCATGTCCAATTTGTAATGTGAAATGAATGTATGAGGAGAAGCCCAGGTGGCTGCTGCACAAATTGAGTCTATTGGCAACCTGTCCTGAAAGGCTATGGATGTAGCTAATGCCCTAGTTGAATGAGCTCTAGGTCTCGAGGGTAATTTTTGATGTCTGGTCTCATAGATGAAAGTAATTGTAGACGTGAGCCATCTAGACAGAGATACTTTAGTGACTGGAAGGCCCAATCTTCCTTCTGCATATGACAGAAACAATTGATCAGATTTCCTGAGTTGTTTAGTTCTGTCTAAGTAATATCTCAGTTGGCGATGAACATCTAAAAAAATCCAGCTTTTGCTCTGACCTATTTGAATAGTTAGGGCAAAAACGGGAGATCAATAATCTGGTTTAGGTTAATTTGAGAAGAAATTTTGGTAAAAGGATGGATTAGTCCGGAGAGATACCCTGTCTTTGTGAAAAACTAAGTAAGGAGGGCGACTGCATAGAGCATGGAGTTCTGATACTCTTTTCGCTGAAGTTATAGCTACCAGAAAAAGTGTCTTCCAAGAAAGCAATTTCAGAGAACATGAAGCCGCTGGTTCGAAGGGGGGAAGAATTAAAGATGCCAGAACCAAGTTTAAATCACATTGAGGCTTAGGGTCTTTGATTGGAGGTTTGAGAAGAAATACACCTCTTAAGAAGGCTTTACAGAGTTTGTGAGCCATGATGCTGGATTCTGAGACACCAACATGAAAATTTGATACGGCAGCCAACTGAACTCTAATGGTTGATGCAGAAGATCCTAAATGAAAAAGTTCTGCTAGAAAGTCTAAAATAGACTGGATAGGTGCAGTAAAAGGATCAATGCTTTTCGATGATGCCCAAAGGGAAAAACGTTTCCATTTACTAGTATAAATCCTCCGGGTAGAGGATTTATGAGAGGCTATCAAGATATCTCGGACCGAGCGAGATATTAAGGGAAGCCTGGCTAAGGTAGGAATTGGAGAAACCATGCTGTGAGGTTTAGGGAAGACAGAGATTGGTGCAGCTGACCCGACTGATGGGTAATCAGATCTGGTACTGGGTCCAGATGCCAAGGCTGCTCCAAAAGGTAGCGATGAAGAAAGGGGAACCATATCTGTCAAGACCAGTAAGGGGCAATGAGGATCATAGTCACTCTCAAGGCGATGGCTTTCTGAATTAGTTGAGGTATCAGTGGAAAGGGGGGAAAGGCATACAGATGTCCCCGGGGCCAATCGTGGACTAGAGCGTCTCTGGTGGGATGGCCTGGCAATGGGAAGAGAGTGAAGAAGTCTTGACACTTGCTGTTTTGGGGAGTAGCAAAAAGATCACAGCAAGGATGGCCCCATCTTAGAAATACCTCTTCTAGAATAGATTTCTTTAGAGACCACTCGTGTGGCATGAGAATTGCTCTGCTCAACTTGTCTGCAATGATGTTGGATTTCCCGGGAATATGCGTCGCTATCAGAAAACGCTGAGAAGAGATCGCCCATTGCCAAAGTCTGAGTGCTTCTCGACATAAAGGGTATGATCTGGTTCCGCCTTGTTTGTTGATGTACCACACCACGGACAAGTTGTCCGTTTGAATTGCAATAGTCCCTTTGGGAAGAGAGTCCTGAAAGGCTTGCAACGCTAAAAGCACTGCTCTCATTTCTAAGACATTTATGTGCAAGTGGCACTCGAAGGGTTGCCACGTGCCCTGGACTGTCCTGCCCTGATAATGCCCCCCCCACCCGATCAGGGAGGCATCTGTTGTCAACGTGGCAACTGGAGGGGGGAGAGTGAAGGGTCTTCCTTGGAGAAGTTGAGGTGACGTGACCCACCAAGACAGATGATTCTTGCATACTTGAGTTATCAGTATGGTGTGGGACATTGGGAGTCGTTGAAAGGACCATTGGGTAAAGAGCATCCATTGGAGGATCCTCATGTAAAAGCGAGCTAAGGGGAGAAGGGGAATAGCTGCTGCCATGAGTCCTAGTACCTTCAATACCAGTCTGGCTTTGACTTTGACCAATTGCGATAGAAGGGATACTTGGTTCCAGATGTCTAAAACCCTCTGCTCTGTGAGAGTGGCTGAAAGGGTCTGTGTATCTAATTTGGCGCCTATGAAAGTAATAAACCGACAAGGCGACAAGGCAGATTTTTCTAAATTTATTGAAATGCCTAGAGCTTGACAGGTTTGAATGGTGAAATCCCTGGATAGGAGAAGCTGATGTCTGGTGGTGGCAGTAAGGAGCCAATCGTCCAGATATGGAAACACCTGGAATCCCTGGCGCCTCAAGTGAGCCGTGACCACTGCCATGCATTTGGTGAACACCCGGGGGGCTGTAGTGAGACCAAAGGGCAGGGCCCTGAATTGGTAGTGATTGGCTCCCAGCCTGAAGCGGAGATATCTCCTGGAGCGTCGGTTCATTTTGATGTGATAGTACACATCCTGAAGATCTCTCGAGCACATCCAATTGTCCTGACCCAAGAAGGGTAGGATGGACTGTAGCGTGACCATCCGGAATTTTGTTTTTTTGACAAACTTGTTTAAGTGGCTGAGATCCAGAATGGGTCTCCAGTCCCCTGTTTTTGGTACCAAAAGAATTTGGAGTAGATTCCGGATCCTTGCTGGTCTGCTGGGACTGATTGGATGACTCTTTTTGACAGCAGCTTTGACACTTCTAATGCTGCTTTTTCCCTTAGACCGGGTGGAACGTCTGGAAGGGATCTTTTTGGTTGGGTTGGAATATGAATAAAGGGAATTTTGTAACCCTCGGATATGATCGACTGTACCCATTTGTCTTGAGTTAGGGAAAGCCAGGCTTCTGGGTACAGCGATAATCTTCCCCCGACTGCCTCCGAAGGGGGACAGCCGGGCAGCCCCTCAGGGGTGCTGAAAGGGTTTGTCAAGAGAACACATCTCTGCTACCCTGGTTTTGCGGACCTCCTCTGCCTCTGGGGCAGCGTCTATTATTATTCCCCCCTCTGCCTCTAGGGGGGAATCGACCTTGTGCGTCAGATGAGACTCCCTGGGATTGTTTTCAGAACCACATCTTTCCTCCCCTCTGTCCTTTGGGATAGGGTCTAGAAGGGGTGGAAAAACGGACTCCTACGGCAGAGAGAGTCTTACCTTCCACCTCGCACCTGGTCAATGTATCCTTCACCTGTGGACCAAACAAAGATGATCCATCAAAAGGGGAATTGGTGAAGGACGCCTTGAAAGGGTCCGCAAAGTTGCATAGCCGCATCCAGGCGTGCCTTTGTAAGGCAACTCCTGTGCCTGCGGATCTACTCGCTCCATCTGCTGCGTAGGAGACTAGCCGCATGGAGGAGTTCACGATTGAATTTAGGGTTGCCAACTGGGAGTTCATTGTGTCTTTGAACCCCTCAGCTGTAGGATCCTTCATCAGTTCACCCATATCCTTGAGTAAATCTCTTTGGAGACGGGTGAAGTGGCATAAGTAGTTCAGCGACCGCATTGAAAAGGTCGCTGACGAAAACATCCGCTTGCCGTACCTGTCCATGGTCCTAGATTCTTTATTAGGAGGATGGACAGGAACCGAAGGATCAGCTAATTCCTTCTTTGTGGCCGCAGCCACCACCATGGCATCAACAGGGACACCTTTGGATAAAAACTGTTTGTCTGTGGGGGCAGTGATAAATTTGGATGGTCTCCTCGGGGTGGGTTCCACTGAGTCAGGAGCCATCCAAGCCTTCCTTGCCACCACTTCGATAAGGGGGTCAAAGGGAGGGGACACCCAGGAGGTAGAAGGGCAAGAACCAAACGCCTCAAGATACACTGACTCATCCTTCGAAGGGTTAAGGGCTGGCCAATTCCCCTTCTGTTTGAGGATTTCAAGGATGTCCGCAAAGGAGACCTCCTCAGAGGGGGAACGAGGGGACCCTTCGGATTCCTCTAAGTCAGTGTCAGAGGTGATAGACTCAGGGGAGTCAATGTGCTTCCTCTTGCACTGCCTCTTCCTAGGGGAATGTCCTGCAGGGTCAGGAGAGACCTCGGAAGAGGAGGAAATTCCCAATGGGGAATCTTGAGGAGTTGGTTCTCTGTGGTGTGAGACAAGGGGGTGAGTAGAAATCACCGCAGGCACTGTAGATGGAGGGGCTGAGGGAGCCGACTGAGGGCAGAACCTGGTTCTAGCACGCTCCGCATGACCTCGAAGGCATCTCTGTCAGGCAAGGCCGAGGCCCTCGCTCGAAGAGACAAGGATCCCTCCCGGCACCGACAGAGCGGCTCCAAAGCCGATGTCGGGCCGAACTCACCAGCGCCGAAGCCCGAGAGGGAGGCGGGGTTGGACAAGGGTCCGATGCCACTCGCCCTCGGAGCCGGCGAGGGAAGTCGGCGCTGAGATCCCTCCAAAGAGGAGATCGGAGCAGGCAGCGGAGCGAAAGGAAGGTATCGGATCCGGCGCACCGACAGTCATGGCTCCAACAAGCCTTGGCTCCGAACTCGAAGGAGTCGGAGGAGGAATGTAATCTGGGACGGGAATAGCCAATGACTGATGAGTCAGGCTATGGAGCATTTGGGCCAGTGCCTCGGACTTAAGAAGTCTACTCACCACCCTCTGCAAATCATGGTCTGACAACCTGGAAGACCGAGAGGAATGGGTTTTCTGACTCCGCTCCGAAAGGAGAGGGGAACCTGGCGCCGAGTGCACAGATCCGATGGAGGGGGACATGGACCTCTTTCTGTAAAATGGCTCCGATAATGGTATCGGAGCTGATGGGGACTTACTAGCTTCGGCTCCAGCCGGAGCCGAAGTAACGGTAAGAGGTTTAAGAAGAGACCCGCTTGAGGGGGATCTGGACCTCTTTTTAGACAGTGGCTCTGATGATGGTATCGGAGCCGATGAAGACTTATCAGCCTCGGCTCCAGCTGGAGCCGAGGTAACAGTTTGAGGCCTAAGAACATCGGCTCCGGCCGGAGCCGATGACAAAGCCTGCTTCGACTTCTCCACAGTCGACTCAAGAGCAGGAGTCGACTGTTTTGAAGTTTTCGAAGGCTTCCCCGACCCAGACTGAGTCGGGGGGCCTTCAGGCTTTAACAAGCCCCTTAAGATGAGCTTGTTTTTGCGCTCCTGCAGGACTCGAGGGCTGAAACCATGGCAGACAGCACAAGAGTCCTGCAGGTGCACAGGTCCCAGGCAGTACACACAAGAAGTGTGACAGTCTGTCAGAGACATCTTCTGACAGCACGAGTCACACTTCTTGAAGTCTGAGACCTTATCCTTAGACATTAAGGAAGAGGGGCTGTCTCAAACACACACACAGACACTCTACACTAAGAAATTAAAGAAAAGTAGCCAAAAACACAAGCACACAAGCCCCTACAACACTAACTGAAAAAAGGGACTGGGGTGAGGGAAAAGCCGAAGGCCTAGAACAACAACAACAAGAGGGGTGGGAATCGAAAAAGAAGGGTCGATAGAACTAAAAACTAACACAAACAATAACAATATATATAACTAAGAAAAGAAAGGGGAATTAGTACTACCTCAAAGGTAAAAATTCACTTACGTGCCTGAGCCGGTAAGAAGAGCACCTCGTAGCTATAGCGGCAAACGAGATCCGAGTAGTTACCGCCTAGCATTGTGGGATATAGGGGAGCCTCGAGCCAGTGGAATTAGCTCTCGAGCTTTTAGTATTGGCAGTCGGGCCGAGGATCGGCTCCGAACCCATCCAGCAAGAATGAAGGCGAGATTGACAACTTAACATCAGCCCTTTCAAAAGCCAAAAACACAGCGTCAATGGGACCAGATGGTGTCCCAGGCTGCATCTTGCACGAAATACAGAATGAACTAACCCCCCACCTCAACACGCTGTTCAACCTCAGCCTCTCCACAGGCTACGTGCCCATAGAATGGCGCACAGCAACGGTTATTCCTCTCCACAAAGGAGGTGCCACAAATGACCCTGGTAACTATCGCCCCATAAGCCTGACTAGCCTGGTCTGCAAAGCTATGGAGCACATCATCATGGAGCTCATTAACAAAGATATTGGGAACCTCCAAACGCTTGACCCAACCCAGTTTGGCTTTGTTAAGGGCAGAGCTAAACCTCACCACAACAATAAATAAAACATGCTGGAGGGATAGATTCCTGTCCCAGAAACTCCCCATGCTTTGGAACAAAATTTCAAATTACATCAGGCAGAGCCCCTCACTAACACTCTTCAAGAGAAACCTTGATGAGTGGGTGGGTAACAGAAAATACACACCTGGGATCACTTCATTGGCTCTGCTTGACAGAGGATCAGTTAATTAATCAATGGGGCAGCAAAAGCTGACACACACTGGCTAGGCTTATAAATGCCCTCAGGCAGATAGCCAAATACCTCCCTATGAACCTAAGACACATGAAATAATTTAAACTTCAAAGGACAGATAAGAAATGCTTGACTTTCTTTACAGCAGAGGGCAATGTTGCTACATTGTTTTAAGTTCAACATTTCACAGCATATTCTTTCATTTAAGAAAACAAGCCTGTATTTCAACATATTTACAAATGACAGAATTGTGTACCAAATTCTGTTTGACTAGGCTGGCAGCCTTCACCCATCTATACCAGTTTTCACAATTACCTAATCTCTTAATCATCTAAATATCTTTCTGTATATCCCAGACAACCATTATCCTTACACCAACTCTTCACTTTTCGGTCTAAAATATTTTTTTCTAAACTCTAACCCTCTACCACCTCCCCCCGGGTCAGTAACTCTTGTAAACAAAACTTTGTTATTCTCTCATATTCTAGTACTGACCTCCCAGTTAACATACTATTACTTTCACTTAAACTACACTACCACATCCCCAAACGCCAGTCTTCTACTTAACCGAGACAATTATAATAACAATCTAATATATCTCCTAGCCTCTTCAATCTCTCCACTAGTCTCAGACTTAAATACAGAATACTTCACTGTGATCACCCCTCCCTCAAAACTAAAGACCCACTCATACACACCCTTAAGAATTGCTCCAAATTTTTGCATCAGAGCTCAAATATTCAATTGTGTATTGACATTCACCCAAACCCTGGCCCTTCTAATCTAAACCCAAACCTCAATACAACCAGTTCTTGCAAGCACAATAACAGCAGAGGTAACTACCCTCCTTCAGTTATAACCCATCTCTCCTCTAATGCATTTACATCCTATTCAAAGATATTTTCCACCCAATCCAATTCCCATTCACATTCAGTGGCACCATTCTCCTACTTCATCAAGCACAAGTCCAGGCAAAACATTAAGTATGGTAACATTAAATCTTTGTGGTATTTGTAATAAAAGTACAGATCTACATGCTTGATATCACTTTATCACCCATACATCCTAGCTATCACTGAAACATGCCTTAATTCCAATATGAAAAATACAAAAATACTACTTCCAGGCTCTAACATTACGAGGACTGACAGACACCAAAAAAGGAAGCAGAACTGCGCCACTACATCCCAGCTCCTATAACCTCTCCTCCTATTTCAACTTCATACCCAAATTTGACTCAGCTGAAATTATCATGAAACACTTTTAAAGGTAAACTCCAAAAACAATGAATTATTGTACTTTACATCCCCCTTGGAAACATATCCATGCTCCAAGAATTTCTCTCCTTGGTATCTAGAACTATTACTTATGAAAAAAATCTTTCTGGATCATGTCAATATTGACTAGCAAAATGTAACATCTGATAGTCCCTCATTCCACATGAGTCTATCTGGTCTGACTCAACTAATCACAACACCTACTGCATACAATAAAAGCAATAAGGATACAAAACTTGCTTGGATTTTAGTCTAAGACCTCTGTAAATATACTATTTGTGGAACCTATCCTAATATCCAGTATACACACACAAACTTACAACTCATCACCCCAATACCCAGTAACTTGCACCAACCAGGAATCTCATAATATTTAACAAATACTTTTTCAACAGTATCCTGAAGCCTGTCAACTGGTGTATACTACAAACTCTCTCATTAGATGATGCAGTTACAACTTTGAATACCTTTTTAAAAAACCCTGTGATGACCCCTCTCTGGGCCAGTGATCAAGGAGCTTCAATTCTGACTGCTAACACCTATGGGGAATGCTCACTTGGAATACAAATGGATACACTCTGTATTTCCAGATGCAGACCTCTCGGTATCATACACAATTTCCCTTAAGAGCACAAAGGGAACACACATAGCCCGGGGTCTGGATACATCTGCCTCCCCGCCAGGTCCCCAATAAGACTCCCCACTGGTACAGATGTAGGGTTAGGTCCTCAGCCAAGTGTCAAAGCCAAGTCCAACAGCACCCTCTCTGTGAACCCAGTGCTTCATGTCCCTGTTCCAATTAGCTGACACACACACACACTGTGATATTTGATTTCTCTCAAACACACACACACACCCCTGGGAAAGGCTGACACATGGTATAAGTTAGTTATCACTGCCACTACACACTCCACAACCAGCTACCCTAAGGCCCTTAAACAAAGTGTGTCCAATTATACTGTGTAATAATAATAATACATATGGTAGCAATTGACAAAAGACAGCTAGGCCTTCTGGAGTGGCCCACACAGTGTCACCAAATAAATATAAGCACTCGCAAAGGTTAAATGACCAGCCACTATGTTGTTGTTGTGTCTTTCGGCTTTTCCCAGTTAGGGGTCGCCACAGCGGAACTCCGGTCCGCTAATGATTGGCAGTAGATTTTTATGTGCCGAGTTGCCGGCCCTGACGCATAATAATAAATGAACATGAAAATACTGAATATATATTTACAGTAAACCACATAGTTCAAATCACAGGAAATACTGAAAACAACATTAATGGACAGACTCAGACAAATAAAGAAAAACAATATCTAAACTAATGTTTACTATATTTTCCTGACAATCTAGGAGAATTACTATTCCCAATTTACTTAACAGAGTAAGGCATGTGATGTAGTGAATGGTCCTTCTTGTTGTCAGGCCCAAGACAGAATACTCAATACTGAGATTTCTCTTGGCAATATCAAAAATTTCCAAAATAGCTGGCAGAATGACTCATATGGTCACCTGACTCTAGGTTCTCACACTATTCCCCTTTGAAGCTTGAGACAGGATGTTAGCATACATGTGATAAGATGCATATCTAAAGCTTTGTTAATGTTTATGGCAGTGCCTGGACTTCCCCTCTTTTTACTAAGCTAATGAACTAAGGCTTCTACCAGATATGCTGTCTCCGGTCCTAATCAAAGCTGTGAGATAAGCACTTCCTTGGCCCAACAAGTGGTCCAATTAACAGTATTTTTCTTAAAGTAAGAAGTAAACTAGCTGATTAACCCATTCTCTTCCAGTGTCTTTTGCTAACATATATACATACAATCTCACATGTATATTCCTTCTCTGTCCAGCAGGATTTTTAACACCAAATACTTTTCAAACACATTTTGATATTCACATGCTATACAGTTCTAATACATTTGTAACACAAGCATCTGTACAAATCAGGCTGATATTCAAATGCCATACAGTTATAATACATTTGTAACAAGCATCTGTGCCAATCAGTTTGATATTCAAATGACATACAGTTCTAATACATTTTGAATAACTCAGTTTGATATTCAGAGGACATATCACTCTTTATAGAACTTCAGCTGGCTATGTTGGCACTAGCCCATATCATCACAACCCTGAATAATACCCCTACCAAATGCATAACAGAGACAAGGTGTGGGGGGAGTGGCTAAATCAAATTAAAAAAAAAAAAAAAAAAAAAAACGACACAGGGAACTTCATAATCAAGCTAAAAAATATACAAAGTTAAGAGATAATACTATGGCCAACAGCAACTTGATCATAAAAATGATCGAAAAAGAGAGAGTCTGGTTCTCTATTCATACACTATTCAATCCTGGCTCACAAAAAGATCTGTATTCCTCTCAAATCTGCTTCCTCACTCGAAATAATGGCTATGTTTAATGTATACTTTATAGACAGGACTGCTGCCCTCACCAACAGCACCACTCTCCCCTATACAAACCCACATCACCAACTGCCCATTTCCTACCACACCAACTGCCCCTTCACTACCACATTAACCTCTGAAGATATGAATTCAAACAATCCTTCACCACTAATGCTAACAACTTTACCTTAAAACATGTAATAATATATACTATAAAAAACTGCTACTTAAACATAAACCTTGATCCACAGCTGCCAACAACCTCCTACCTGAATACCTCAAGATGGCAACAGAAGCCATATCTTACCCATTAACTATATTACTCAATAGATCCATACAGGAATCTTATGGCCCAGCTATTTGAAAAAGATCATATCTCATCCCAGTGCATGAGGGAGGAAACTCTACATCAGTCTCTAACTTTCATGCCATTGCAATTCTATCCCCTTTCTCAAAAATCCCAGAAAAATTTATCCACACTCAACTTCTTTACCATCTCCTCTCAGAAGAGCTCTTAACCAGTACTCAACATGGATTTCACCCTGGCAATAGTACAACTACTGCACTATTATCCTTTTCAGATAATATAAACAAGAAAATGGACTCTGGCAAACTTATCACTTCCATATATCCGGATCCATCCAAAGCCCTTGATGCTGTCATATAGCAAACTCCTTCAGCAACTGCTCCATCTCAGCCTATCCGTTCCTTCACTTCAGTGGTTTAAAAGATACCCATCTGACAGACAGCAAACTCTTAGATGGCAACATACTTTCTCTCCTTACCTACACATTACCACAGGTGTACCCCAGGGCCCCATACTTGGACCACTTCTCTTTCAAATCTTCATTAATGACCTCTGCACCTCTTCTAAGCAAGCAACACTTAGTATATGCTTATGACTCCACACTAATATGCTCATCTGACACTAGTGCAGCTTCTTGAAGTCACACAAGAAGCCTTTATCTCAGTAGAAAACTGGTTTCAAATTGCCCAATTATTAGTCAGCTCAAAAAAAGAACTACTCCCAAAGCACATCTGAAGGACAAATTCAACTTAAAAAATGTGCATGCTTTATTGACATAAAAACTTTCTTACTAACTTTGCTAAAACCACCCGAGTAACCATTTACCTCCTTCCTTCACTCTTACATCATGCTGCCATCCTTATCAACTTGAGGTATCTGTTAAAACTAAACTCAAAATATGTTACAACAAAGTTGCCAGATTTTATGTCAGCAGACAATACTATACACATCACTGGAAGGCCCTTAAAAATTTGAACTGGCTTGAACTATCCCACTATATGGGCTTCACAGAACTAGCTACTGCCCACATCATTAATAAACCACATGCCTGTCCTGCACTAAGCTCTATTCTTTATTCCTATCACTCAAACAGACCCCTTTGCTCTAATACTGAACAACAACTCACCATCTATAAACCTCAGAAAAACAACTGGAAATAGCCTTTACTGCTACTCTTTTGCCAAACAATATGATTATATTCCGCAGGCTATTAGAACTGTAACTGACTATATTTCCTTCAAGCATCTTCTGAAAGACTACTCATCAAACTCATCGCTCTGCTCCTGCTATACCCCTGGCTGAACATCAATCCTGTTACTTTTCTTCATCCCTATCTACACAGATTCTCTATATCACCACTTCATCTTCACCTGGCTATTCTACCCTCTCTACCACTATAAGAAACCTCTTCAAATCACCTCCACCCCATGTATACTAATGTATTCTTAGTCTCCTCCCCTTTATAGTTCCAATTAAACTAAACACATGACTTTTACTTATTACAACTGTGAATTGCCAAAAGGATGCTCTCCAGAACTGTATAGTTTTACTTTGCTTTTATCAGAATGTTCTCTTTGTAACATTCTCTGTGTCTTACAATATTGTTGATAATTTTTGAAAAGTGAAATGTTAAAGTGTTTTTTGAAATGTATAATTTTCAACTGTTTTTATGTTATGTCTTCGATTTTTTTTTCAGTGTTAAATGCTGCTTTTCTCTCTGGCCTTCACTGAAAATGGGCTCTTGTGACCCAGCTGGACTTTCCCAGTAAACAAATGTCAATCAAAAAATAAATAAAATGGGAGTCTGTTCATTTGAATGTTTGTAGCCAGTGTTCAGTCATAGAAAACCATTATGATTTGGATGATACTTTACAGCATCAGATGGAGGAATGTGAAGGGTGAGAAGTACAGAGAAGGGAAAACTACAAGTGCATGCATTTCGTTCTTAATTTGCTTTCATAGCAGAATGAAATCTTAAGTGTCCTTCAGTAGGAATCTGTTAGCTTGCTTCCTGTCTAATATAAGTAAATGCTGACATGGTTAGAAAATGAATTATAAGATTTGCTCTGAGCAGAAAGTTCTATCATTGAATTCAGAATTCATGCCTAACATGGAATTTTACAGGTTCATATTATGTTATCGAAACTTTAAAAGTTCAAAAGCTATATGGTCGAACCCGTATGTTTGAACTTTTAAAATTTTGAAAACGACAAAAAATAAAAATAAAAAACAGAAAAAAACGACCTAACGGTTGTAAGCAGGGGAGGGGCAAGCCCCCCTGCACCCCCCAAGTGAGGGGGGGGGGCTGTGCCCCCCTGCCCTTTAAATATACCAACTCCGAGACTGCACTACAGTGCAGTAAAGGGAAATATTCCCTTTCCGCAGTGAACAGAGATCTCTGTTAACATGTTCGAACTTTTAAAAGTTCCAACATATGGGTTCGACCATATAGCATATGAACTTTTAAAAGTTGGACAAAGTAATAGGAAACTGAATGTTACAAACCAGCAGTCAGGGGATCTTAGCAAACTTAATGCTTTATTGTTCATTTCTAATTGGTCAGTGACAGCTTATGATTGTTACAATACTGTTGCTTTGAAAAAGGGTATAAAATGTTATGATTCTTGTAGTTTGGGAAGGCAGGGTTTTGATTTCCTAGTCTTCTACATATGTCTTTCTGTGCATTAAAGGAGATTGTTATTCCCTGCAGATCTATCTCATGCGAAAGTTATTTGGTACCTTAACACTGTGAAGACAGAAGAGGACATTAATACTGCACTGATGTCAATATCACCTCCTAGAAAGTACTACACATCTGTGTGTAATACATCTAGGACAAGTTTCAATTACTTCATATTACTGCACTGGAAGCCTCTGAGCTCAGACTCAAGTGTGTGAAATCGTGGTGAGGCTGTGACTATAACTGTGATCTGCAGTATTAAAGCTTATTTGGTCATGGTAGGTATTTGCTATTATCTGCGTCAGCTGTAGGCTTTTACTGTATACGCTCTTAAGGTCATTTGTTTGCACTCCCCCCTTCCCAAATACCAACTGGCAGCAGCTGTGCATCATAAGAGATAGTGGATTCAAATCTAACCTGGAGTAAGGGAGTAGGATTTTTATGCCCATTTATCACAGACATGTAACAAAAGACAAAAAAGTACCTTAGAACTAGCATAGAATATCCTACTCACAAACACTCCAGTCACAAAAACTTATTCAAACTACTGTAACCTAAAAAAAAATCACTGGAAAAAGTGGATAAATAGGATGAATGGAATACATAAAGGTTTAGTTTCTATGATACATGAAATATCTTGTCCTATAGGAGTATATAACAATGTGTGGCTTATGGCTTTTACCACTCATAACAAAAATGAAAACACCTATACATATGCACATAAATATACACACAGACTGGTGTGTATGTGGCAGGGAACAGCTACAGTGCTGATGTATTGCAGCACCTCTTTACTAGCAAGATGATGAAAATACGAACTAACTCTATGTCTGTTTATTTCTGTGAGGGTTGGAGATGTGACTCTCAGTCACACACCATATTTCCAAAGAAGCATGGTGAACTTCACTCTTAATACTGTACCACCACTAACTGCAAAGTAACTTTTTCAATATACATCCTTGCAATTCAACACAGTTGCCCTAAACTTTACTTGTGCTCTTGTTTATGCTGCATAGCTCATCTGCATACAGAGTGTGTGCTAGGTATCTGCTTAGCACACAGTAACATATTGTGTTGTTTTGGGATCATTAGATGACATTTCATAAAGATTACTAAAAATAATAAACAGGACTGGAATACGGTGCGGTACTAAAATAAACAAGAAAATAAATAAAGTACCGAACCAACAAGGTTGGACTAAAACCAAGTTTTAAATAAAATTGTAAATAATTTTCAGCCCGCAATATAACAGGAAAGTAATTCGGTGAAGTAGACCACGTACTATTGCCTGCAGGTCTTGTTCAGCTTGCAAACATATTTTAACATGTTCGACATACTTACATCCTCACGCAAACTTTAAAATAAGAGCTCAATTTCTACGCAGATAGTAAAACATCAAATATAGTTTATTTCTGTAGCTGTCAGATTTGCCATGCTTTTTACAGAGGCAAAATCAACAGGCTCTTAAAAGACAGAATTCTTGAACACTACAGAGACATCAGAAATAAGGAAAGTAAGAATGCATAAGGACAACACTGTATGCAATTTGGAACTGAACATTCCTTCAAGTTTCTAGTTCTCCAGACTTTAGATGAAGGGTTAAGGGGTGAAGATATAGTTAACAGAACAGAAGCAGCAAAACAGGAATGGATTTTATATTTGAATGCAGATAAAATACCAAGTTTGAATGCAGCCTCCAGTCTCAAACCTTTCCTGAAAATACGCCCACTGAAACAGTTATTTACATGGCATGTTTTGTGGTTTTAATGTTTCAACAAATACATTTTAATGAAGAACTCACTGCATATCATTATTTTTTGATAAACCTTTACGGCTGATTGACTTGAATTGCTCCTAATAACCGATTGGTTAGATTTTGTTTGAAGTCCCAAGTGTTTCTTTACCAAACAGTCTGAGACTTTATATTTTGTGCGTGTGTTATTAAACTTGGTTTTAGCCTAGCCTTGTTGGTTCGGTACTTTATTTCTTATTTATTTTTTCACAAAGATTCTCTGGACAATGGCCCTGCGCATGCCATTTTGCAGTCTCCATCAGCATCGATAAATTCTAAAACATCAGTAAATAAGTATTTTCAGAGGTAAGTGTTAAAGCTATAGCACCACCATCTTTGTTTATGTTAAGAAGTAATGCAAGGTCTCCACACTCTAGTGAATGCAGACATCTGTGCAATTACTGAAACATGGTTTAAAACCACAAAGAGTACCACGGCATTACAGGGTAATGCCTTCCAGGTGGAGATGCCTCAAGTTACTTCAAAAATAATCACACCTCATGGCTGGCCAAGCAATATGATGCACTTAAGATCCTCCACATACAATCCATGCCATCCTCAACTTTGCTGTCCTTTTTCTCCCTATTTACAGTCTCTGCTATGAATAAACAACAATACAGCATTTAAAATATTTTAAATTGACTTTCTCTCCACTAGAACAGTACCTTACTGTACCCTGGAAGAGCTTGCTGCAGTCTCCAATTCATTGATGCCATCAAGGCCAATAAATACAGGTAGTTTTCTGGCCAATTCCCTCCCAAACTGACATCACCATGACTGTTCTAAAACCTACCCACACTGTGATGTCACAGCTCCCTGCTCCTTCACCTACCCATACAGAAAGAAAAGAAAAGAACAGAACAGGCTAGAACAAGGAAACAGTACAGTTGTCAAGTCTCCTACTGTGAGCTGTCAATCACAGCAGGTAACAGCTCAAATTACCCTTAGCACTTAGACAGCTTGGGAAGTTAGGTGTGAAGGGGAATGGGAAATGAGTCAAAATAGTACAATTCATCCTTCACAAAAGACTGCAATTTAGCCATTCTAAAAAGCAGCAGTAAAAAGCACTTTGAAAGTCTGTTCTGTGACATTTATTTATTTCGCATTTGTTAACCAGGTTGGTCCAGCTGGGTAAGAATTTACCATTTTCAGTGGAGACCCAAGGGGAAAAGCCCCAAACAGACATAAAAATAGAGACAAATTAACAATATTAAAGAGCAAAACAATCTTATGGATACAATGGATAAGAACATGATATACTCAATGGAATAGTACATAGCTATATATACAAAAAGTATAGTAATAGGTTGTAACAGGAGAAACAACAATAATAAATCCAGCAGGTAAGCAGGAAGGAAGTTAAGGTTGTAGGTTGTTGTTGTTTGTCTTCAGGTGCCACAGCGAACTCCAGTCCACTAATGATTGGCAGTAGATTTTTAAACACCGAGGTGCCAGCTCAACTTCCAGCGAGGCATGCCCATTTACGCACTCATGTTTTTCGAACGCTACCCAACCACGGGGAGGACATGCAGACTCCACATAGAAGGCACTCCCAAGCCAAGCCGAGAATCGAACAGGAGAACCTCTTGCTGTGAGGTAACAACACTACCGCCATACCACTGCAGCATAAGTTAAGGTTGTAGGTAATATAATGAAAAGAAACAAGGTATAATTAGAGTAGTGGCTATAAGAAAAAATGTGTAAGTGCAGGGGCTTCAGAAGTGAGGGAAAGTAGAGTGAGAGTTAAAAAGTAGAGAAGGGTGACTGCACAAGGGACCGTAGGTCAGAAGAGGGAATGGTGCAAAAGAAGATAGTAGTAGAGGAGGGATGTAGTGAACTAGAGGGAGGGTACAGAAAGAAGAGCAGTTGGATAAAGTAAGTTATAGAAAGAGGAAAAAGGCCTTATACATCAGACTTAGTGGTGAAGTGGGTATGTGGAGAGGGAGGGGTTAAGTAAGATGATAACAGGTACATAAAGGGTTGTTATGGAGGTACACTATCAGGTCATGTTTGAAGTTAGGAGCACTGTTTGCGTTTTAAGTAGTCAATGAATGGCATGAAATGTTACTTAAAACTAACTGACTGAAAGTCAATAGTGTGTGCATGCAAAATCAATGCAGTGACAGGAGCTTTAGGAAGAAAGGCCTGCGTGATGTAATTTTTTACAGACAAGCACTGCATAGTGAGATACCTAGAGGTAGACTAAACAATCAAGATCATTTTAAGATGCTAGACCGATATGGTCAGACTCCGAAATTATGTATAAAAATATTTAAACATTTGTAAATAGTCCCAGGGTGGTGTTAAAATGAGGAAACACCAAACCATGATGAAATAAACATGTCTTCTAAGTCTGTGGGTGTGGTTCTCATTTAACTGCTATCCACAACTTCTCCTCTGGTTGATAAAAATAGGCCAGATGTGCGTATAAGAATAAAGGGACTAAAACATTTTGACTGCTTGTATATTACTATCCATATAACAAAGCTTCCATTTTCTCAATTTTTGTATTATGTTTTGTTTAGTCTCTTTCCACATATCCTAGGCTGCTACACCAGAAACGCTTTTAATTCATACTCCTAAATATTTCATTGTATCATGTCCCCATAAATATAGATATTGCTGAACCAATTTGTGTGTGGGTACATAATTTACTGCTCTTGCCTTTGTTTTTAGCTTAATTAATTTTGCATCCCGAAAAGATATGAAACTGTCTCAAAATGTTCCACAACACTCTTAATGTCTCTTTCTGGTTTTGTCAGGTATAAATATATCATCTGCAAATACAGCCAGCTTTTCTTGACTACCATACCAATTATATCCTTGAATTTCTGAGTCCTTTATTTTCTTTACCAGTGGTTTAAATATAATGCAAATAAAGGGGAAAGAGGACATCTCTGCCTGGTTCCTCTGTTCAAACAGAAATTATAAGAGAGGACCCCACCAACTTTAATTTTCACCTCCGATCCATCAAATATCCTCCTAATCAACCTTATAATTTTTTCAGGAAATGCAAATGCTTCCATTGTCCTGTTCAGAATGTCCCAGCTTACTCTATCAAATGCTTTCTCTGCATGAAGACGCACCAACAACATTATCTTCTTACATTATGCTTCTCTCTGGATCATCAGTGTTTTACTAATGTCAAATGTTTGCCTACTCTCAACAAAACTACACTGATTCATATCTATCAATTTTGGCATTACTTTTGACATTCTTTTAACCATTATAAACCTGTATGAAGATGAGTCTAAAGGATCTTTACCCTCTTTAGGTATTATAGCTACCAGTGCTTTCTTCCAAGATGTTCGTACTTCTCTTAAAATAAAAAAAAAAATCTTCCAGATCTTTACCAGTCTTTTCACTTTTAGCTTCCAAAGTTTCACAAGAATACTATCTATTTCTGAGGACATTCCTGTAGATTGGTTATGCATCACAATTTTTTTTATCTCATCTCCTCCTATCCTAACTGTTAGTAATTGAGCCTCATCTACATCTAACTTTGACATATTTAATTCTTCCATAAACATTTATATTCGTATATTTTCCTGATTTCCAAATGTCTCTGCTTTTTACAGACTTTCACAGAATTTCCAAAGTATTTCTAATACCTCTACAGGATCTCTTTTTACCTTCCTTTTTATAGACTCCCTAAGCTTGGCAACAGCCCCTTCTACTTTCTGTTGCCAGAGTCATTTTGCTAAAAGATTTTTGTACGCTACTGTTATTATCAAAAAACAGTTGCTTAACAGCAATCTTTCTAAACTCATGCAAATTATTGAGGTAATTCCTTATTTTCTGCTTTGCATTTTGCAGCTGATTCTCTTCATGTTCTGTGAGATCCCCCCTATTCTGAAATACTTTAACATTTGTCAGTACCTCTACATAATTCTTGTTACTTCTTTCTTTTAGTTCTACCCTATTTTTAAACTCCACATTCATTTTATCCAACCCCTAACTATATTTCCCCAAGAAATTTCTATCCTCACTAATAGCTCCTGAATAATCTCCATTACCCATTCCTTAAATTCCTATCTTTTCAACAGATAGGTGGAAAAGAGCCAATATCTCATTTTTATTTCATTACCCTGTGCTTTATGTTAATTGTTACCTCTTTTGTCACTATTGGAGCTCCTCTTTTCCTTTGTCCTAGGTATTCCACTGAATAACCATCCTGAAAACCTTTATCAAATTTACATGTTCAGTTCTGTCTAAATGTGTTTCCTGTAAAATACTTTACAGCATCAGATGGAGGAATGTGAAGGGTGAGAAGAACAGAGAAGGGAAAAACATAAAAGTGCATGCATTTCATTATTAATTTGCTTTCATAGCAGAAATTAAATCTTAAGTGTCCTTCAGTAGGAATCTGTTAGCTTGCTTCCTGTCTAATATAAGCGCTGACATTTTAATGCAGTTCACTACTCTTTTTTTGTATTTATCTCTGAGACCATTGATATTTAAAGACATTATAGAAAGCATCATTGCATTAAAAGGTTATTTTTCCACCTTTTATGTAAACACTTTTTTGGTCAAATGTCTAGTTCCAGTTTTTGTGTTACATGCATACACTGTTTGACTGGTTGAACTTTTATACAGTTATTTCTTGTCATATCTTACAAAACTTTTTGTTTTATTGAAAATCCTCAAAAAAAAAAAAAAAACAAGCACCGCCCTATAACTTATTAACTTAATGCTAACACACAAAACTATGCACATCTTCAAATACTGAAGTTTTACCCTCTTAATAGGAACAAAAGTCCTAAACTGACAGCCACACTCACTCACTTGAGTTAATCTAAAATAAAGGTTAAAAATGGTAAGATGCATGGTAAAGCCTGTGCTTCTACTAAGTGCTAATTGGTTTTGTCTTTTCTTTATAGCTCTTCCAGCTGGAAAAAACCCTGAATGTTATGTAATGAGAACATTATGTCCTAGCCAATTTCTCTTCTCATTTTTTTCTTTCCCTTCAGCCACTCTCCACCAGCCTTTGGGCAGTTTCTTTTTATCAGAGTGTCTTCATGGAGACACGAGAACCAGGCAGTCAAGTTTCTCTATCAGATTATTTCCATGGAAACATGAAGACCATCTGGAGAATTGCTACTCAGCATACATGTTTTTGCTAGAAAAAAGCCTTAATTTTTTGTCTTTTCAACTTTTCCCGGTTAGGGGTCACCACAGCGGAACGCCGGTCCACTAATGATTGGAAGTCGATTTTTATGATGCTGAGTTGCCAGCCCGATGCCCAACCTTCAGTGAAGGCACGCCCATTCACGCATGTCTTTCGGAGGCCACTCAACTGCGGGGAGGACATGCAGACTCCACACAGAAGGCACTTCAGCCGAGAATCAAACAGGAGAACCTCTTGCTGTGAGGTAACAACGCTACTGCTCTACCACTGCGGATATCCAGAAAAAAGCCTTCATAACATTTAATATTCATTTTCATTTACTTGCTTACTCTTAAAACGTGTTACTAAATCAATCTAAGGTCCTTAATCCAGTCATTTATCCATGCAAGAATAAGAAAAAGCACATTAGCTTTTCTTTTGTCATGCTCTTTTAACCAGGCTTTTTCATTGCTTTGCCTACATTTCTTAAAACTGAACAAGAATGGAGAAGGAAAAGAAAAAAAAACAGTTTACAATCTCCATTACACATAAAAATAACTCAGAAAAATGTACTTTATAGCATGCAAAGAAAAATATACACCAGAAAAATAGTGGTATTAAGAAAAACATTATTTTACTTATAGTTAACTTTCTCCCTCCTCTTCCCCCTTCCTCAAGTTCAACAAATTCTGAAAAAGAACACTATTTCCAGATTTTCTTGTTCTGTCATAGTTCACACATAATTACTGCATTGTAGTCTCACATTAAGTTACTGTTCACCTCCATCTTCCAAATCCTGTCACTGCTTCATTTTTAACACACTCAATTCTTCTAGTCAGCTCTAGTGTTCCCTACTTTCACTCCAACATTTTCCATTGAAACACTGGAAAAGGTTTCACAGGTACAATCTCTCTCTGTGGCCTTTATTACCAGAAGATCAAGAAGGAGAATCTCTGTTTCACAGCTCATTTTTTGTTGGACAAACTTTTGTATTTTCTCCTTAGCATGTACTTCATCAAAAAAAGATTTTGTCCATCTAGGGAAGAACACTTTAAAGACAGGTGGGTACAGCAGTTTGAATCCCACACCTTCATCTCGACATTCCCTGAATTGTGGAATAAATTTACTTCTCTTCTGCCTGGTGTACAATGAGTAATCATTCTCCACAAACACTCTGCTGTCTCCCACTTTTAGTACTTTGTCCTTCTGACACCGTTTTGTCAAAATCAACTCCTCCTGCTAGTAGGGTTGCTTCTTTACTATTAAAGGTCTAGGTTGCTTTCTTATAGCTATGCTTGGTGCATACACACAATATGCCCTTTCATCTAACAACCCCTGCTGTTGAATACCAGTCCAGTTGCTTATCTGTGCTTTCATAACATTAATGCAGTCTGTTCCATCCAGCTTCTCTGGTATAGCTGAAAATTTCAGGTTTTCCCTATGTGCTCTGTCCTCTAACTCTGTTATGTTTTGAAACATCTCTTTCTGAGCATTCTCATATTCAGCCAGCCTTTTCTTCATTTCCACTTTTGCAGCTTTATCACTTCATCTGAATATCTGTTTATAACTTCTTCCATTGTTTTCTTTTCTTGTTTGTTAGTCTTTTGTTGTTTGTGTTGATATAGTCCATACCGGTTTCATTTATTTTAACCAGGTCTGTGCACAGTTGTCTTATATCTTCCTGTAGGTTACTGAAATTTAATGTCTGGAGGTTGCATTACTTTTTAATGAATGGCTGCAGAACTTTCCACAGTCAGTGTCTCTTCCTCACTTTTTGTGGCGGTGTTTTTCCAGGTCCTCTGTATTTCTTTTTTTCTGGCATCCAGGCAGTGCATTTACTAGCCAGTTACTGAAATCTACCCATAAACACAAGTCTACTGGCCTTCTCTGCTGATATATATATATATATATATAATATATATATATATATATATATATGCGCTACAGAATCCTGAAAGCCCAAAATCCTGATGACCAAAATCCCGAGACAAAAATCTTGAGACCAAAATCCTGAAAACTCAAAATCCTGAAAACACACAGGACACCAACACTCACTATATTCCAGCACAAGTACACACAGAAACGTATTACCCTTCAACTATATGCAGGGGTGCAAGCCCCCCTGCACCCCCATGTGGGGGGCTACACCCCCCCACACCCCCTGCTACTTAAATATATCAACTCCGAGAGTGCAATCTTGGAGTTGCTATATTTAAGTAGCAGGAGGTGTAGGGGGTGCAGCCCCCCACATGGGGGGTGCAGGGGTGCTTGCCCCATTGGTTATACTTGGAGAACAGTAATATAGTTTGTGTTTTATTTGTTTCTGTATGTACTTGTGCTGAAATACAGTGAGCGTTGGTATCCTATGTGTTTTCAGTATTTTGAACTTTCAGGATTGAGCTGTGCCCCATATATATATATATATATATATATATATATATATATATATATATATATATACATATATATATATATATATATATATATATATATATATATATATATATATATATGTGTGTGTGTGTGTATATATATATATATATATATATATATATATATATATATATATATATATATATATATATATATATATATATATATATATATATATATATATATATATAGATATATATATATATATATATGTATATATATATATATATATATATATCGGCCGGTGGATGGTCGATCGGAAAATGTTCGAAAGCAGTGCAGCAAGTTCTCACAATTGTAAACTAGAGATATGTGAAATGCACAACACCCCCCCCCTTTTTGACGCATGGTAGTGGTTGTTTAGGTGATAGAGCAGTCGGAAATGTCACATTCGGTGTCTGATACGACATTCCGACCATTCGCCACTTTGAAATTCGACATTCCGATTCAGCATTACACCCGTTTGAGGTTGGTGTGGACACTCAAATGAATGTATACCTATATATATATATATATATATATATATATATATATATATATATAAAAATAAGTCTTACATCTGCCCATCTGATAGCTGATCTTTGGATTCAGGAGGAACGATGTTGTTTTCATCCTAGTCATGGAAATGAGGATCAACTTTTTGCCCTTCCATGTATACTGGACAGATTGTGGATACTTACCAATCCTTTATTTTATTTATTATTTATCTTATTTTACATTTGTTGACCGGGATAGTCCGACTGGATATATGTCCATTTTCAGCGGAGGCCCTGGGAGAAGAGTTCCAGATAACACAGATAGAACATAACAGATATGAGTCAAACATATTTACAAAGCCCTTTATAAGGTACTCACAATATAGACAATGTGCAATAGTATACAAAAAAAAAAAAAAAAAGAACAGGTTGCAGCAAGCTATTATGAGCAAGAGATCCGTACAATATTAATTTAAATAAGGCACTGAATAAGTAGTGATTAATCAGGGTTAGTACAGGGACAAAGCCAGTGCTCTTCAAAACACTGTTTGAAGCCTTTTTTTAAAGAGACTTAAAGAAGGTTCAAGGGTAAGGTTAGATGGAAGTGAATTCCAAGTTTTACCAACGACGTTGGCAAACAGGGAGTCATCGGCTGAGTTAATGGCTTTGTGTGTTTGGACCAACAGTTTAATGTATTATAGTTGCCTTAAATTATTGTATGGCTTTATGATATATTTGAGTATCAGAGTATTTTCAGGGTGGTACAGGATTTTGTGTGCTACTATAAGCTGGTGGAACAGAAGTAGGCTACGCAGTTCTAGCCACCTGAGAAGACTGAGGTTTTGACATTGATGTGTCCTATATGTTGAGCCTATGGCAAATTTGGCAATATCGTTATAACAGTGAGAGAGCTTACCAAGTTCACTTTTGCTCAAATGAGAGAGTATGGGGGAGGCATATAGAATGGTAGAGAGCAAGTGTGAGGGGTCTATATTATAACAACAAACGATCAGATGATCGAATGTTGTTATATCGACCCCTAAATGTCGAAAATCCAAAACAGCGAACAACCAGAACAGCGATTTTTTTTCCCCCATGGAAAACAAATTGCTGTTCCCATTAATTGGGGGGGATTCACCCCTCACACCCCACTACTTAAATATACCAACTCCGAGAGTGCACTACAGTGGAGGAAACGGCACAACCTGGATGGCCGATCCAGCGATTTCTTTACCTGGGAAAAAATTTGCTGTTACGGCCATTCGCTATTTTGCCGGTTCAACATGTAGTGTTCACTCTAAGTGCTCGATCATCTGATCGTTCACTGTTCTAAAGCAGACCCGGTATGAGCAGGCGATTGCAGTCCTAGTTAATGCAGTCAGAAAAGGTTTGTTTCTATATAATGAGCCAAGCTTCTTATTACTGTTTTTTATAGTTTTATTGATATGCAGATCAAATTTGAGATTATTGTCCACTATTACTCCTAAAAGCTTAGTATGGTCATCTGGAGAGATAGAGGTACTGTTGTTGGATGTTATGGAAAAGGAAAGTAGGGTGGATCTACTGGTGAGGATAAAGAGGAGCAGTTTAGTTTTGTTGGGATTTAACAACAGACAGTGATTAGAGAGCCAATTTTCAACTGTGTTAAATGTGTTTTGTGTTAAGGTTTGCAGGCTGTACACATCGGGGCAGAATAGTCTGCATATTGAATGTGAAACATTTATAAATGTGTTTTGTAGACATGACTAGCTGCAATGACAATATGGGGTTCATGGGCTATTGTTGTGTGTCACTCAGTCCTTGTATCTGTGCCATAAGACTTATGTCCACATTCTTGGTGTTAAGTCAAATACAATCAATGTGGGAAAAGAACTGCACCACAGAAGTACCTTGTCTCCCATCCTGCTCATAATTTTTTATGGCTAGGACATCAACATGCAGTCAAGGTTTGGAAAGTTATCCAGTCTGGGGATTTGAGGATTGCGTCTTTGCTGTATGCAGATTTTTGTTCCCCTGTACATTTTTTTTGACCTCATGGCTACCCATTCGTTCTTCACTGGGTGACAGCTCCATGCCCACTTATTTTCCCTATTATGTGAGTTTGCTCTGCACCATGGGCATCAACAAGGCAGCCAAGAAAGGATTTTTCACTTTAAATCCCTATATCCATACTCTGGTATAACCACCTGCATCACTGTGGAGGCTACCAAAACTCCCCAAGCAAGAATGTGCATGTTCCAACGTGCACTGCAAGAGCTATCAAGTGAAACCAGATTATTTGAGAAGAATGGGAAATGTCAAACTTGTACTGATTTTTTTTTGAATGGGATTTAAGTAATGGTAGAATATTTGCTTAGCTTGTCTGTGTTTACTAGGTTTTCATTTGCTGTAGAAACAGACAGTGCACCTATGAATTACAAAGTGGATTATTTCCCAGCACTAAGGTCCTAAAGAGACTGAGACTGAGGTTAGCACCAAATTGGAGATTTACCCTTTCACTTATACAAAGAGCAACCCACAGATAAATGTGAAATAATGGAATGCCTGTGTATAAGTAGTACAGTAAACAACTGCAAAAGAAAAAAAATGTTGGACTATCACACACATTAGGCTGGTGTGAGCAACAGTGGGATGAAGAGACCAATGAATGGGAATTCTGTAGTATTAAAAAACTGTTGTATCAACAAATGGGTTGGCATGCAATGTATTAGTGTGAGGAACATTATAATGGAAAAAAAAAGTTTTAAAAGCCTCAAGTCCAGGACATACCCATGTATATGCAAGAGCCAAAAGGCAAGGATTCAGAGGCCGGAGATAGAGGAAGGGTCTGGGCACTGACAGCTTCTAAAGAGCAGAAAGTAAAGTTCAGAGGTAAGAAGTGGAGGACAGCTGTGCTGGATGTTAACAAGGGCATAAAAAAGGAAGTGTTGGCAAAAATAAGGAAAATACAGTTCTGAGGAAAACTCTGGGTTGTCAAATCTTGTCCAGAGGAGGGGGAGAATAGAGGAAAAGTTGAGGAGAATGGAGGGAGACATTATTCTATTACAATAAAAGAACTGAAGCTCGGAAAAGGAGATGATGCTTTGCTATGACTACTCAAGGGAAGAAACGTGCAACAAGATGGGGGAGAGTGGAGTAGAATTTGTATTTTTAGTGGGCTTCAAGATAACCACAGAGAAAGAGATTAAAGTGGGAAAGTCAGATGGGTCATCTGTCAGGAAACAGTGGAAGGTGTACAATTCAAAATAGGAAACATGTATGCACCAAAAAGGGACGAAGAAGGATTCTACAAGAACTCTTGCTAAGTGGGCACAGACAAGAAAAGATGAAATAGAGACAGCAAGGGGAATACAATCTCACCACAGAAATGGAAAAAGGTTGAATGGAAGGAGGGAGGGAGTATCACAAAAATATGATACAAGAACTAGCCCAAGGAATAAAAGGGGGGGAGTGGCAGGATATATGGAGGGAAAGATACCAATGAGAGGGAATAAGAAGTTATGTACCTACCATAACGTTCCATGTTAGTTGTCTTCATCTCGCCTTCTTTCTTTCTGTTTAGGATTGGAGCCGATCCTCGGCTCCGACTCGGCCATCTTCAATAGCTCGAGAGCGGTTTACTGGCTCGAAGCTACCCCTTATTTCATAATGCCTAGCGATAGTTACCCAGATCTCATTTGAAATAGCTAAACTAGACATGAGAAAAATCAGTTATCAAAAACTGGTTGTTCCCAGCATTCTAGTATCTAGAATAGTTTAGGAAGACCTGGCCAGAAGGATAACAATAAAAGAATACTCAGCCAGCGAAATAAGGAACTCCTCTCAATCCACTAGGACGGGGGACGGAGGGAGGGATGCAAGAAAGAAGGCGAGATGAAGACAACTAACATGGAACGTTATGGTAGGTACATAACTTCTTAATGTTAAGTTGTCTATCTCGCCTTCATTCTTGCTGTTTGGGACAGTGTCCCTAGCCCCTAACACCCTGAGTGGCTCAGTGGAACAGACTCTTCAGAACAGTGGAACCGAAGTCAGCTCTGCTCCGGGAGACCATATCCACCTTGTAATGAGAGATAAAGGTATGAGGGTTTGCCCATGTGGCAGCTGCACTGATGGAATCCATGGGCAACCTAGACTGAAAGGCTACAGAGGTGGCTAACGCCCTAGTAGAATGACCTTTCAGTTTAATTGGTAACTCTTTGTTCCTTAACTGATAAATAAAATTAATAGTGTGGGACAACCATCTGGATAAGGTCACCTTGGAAACTGGGAGACCTTGTTTGTTTAAGGCATAAAAAAGGAATAATTGTTCTGACTTTCTTATTTCTTTAGTTCTGTGCAGGTAAAAACGCAATTGTCTATGAACGTCCAATTGGTGAAGTTTGTACTCTGCCTTGTTGCTATGATTTGGGAAGAACACAGGGAGATCTATAGATTGGTTTAAATTATTTTCTGAGCAGACTTTAGGAAGAAACAAAGGATTAGTCCTCAGAACAACTCTGTCCTTGTGAAACACCAGGTAGAGGGGACAAACACATAGTGCCTGGAGTTCTGAGACACGCCTAGCTGAAGTGATAGCTGCCAGAAAGAGTGTCTACCAAGATAGAAACTTGATGGAGCAGGAAGCTGCTGGTTCAAAAGGGGGCAGAATTAAAGAACTCAGGATTAAATTAAGGTCCCAAGGGGGAGGAGGATCTCTCACTGGAGGTCTAAGAAGAGATGTTTCTCTCAAAAAAACTTTACAGAGCTTATGAGACATAATGTTAGAATTTGACCAACCAATATGAAAATTAGAAATGGCCACTAATTGCACCCTAATCATAGTGGAAGCGGCCCCGGATTGATACAGTTGTGCCAGGAATTCCAGAATTTCGTGGAGTGGTGCTGAGAAGGGATCCACATTCCTAGACTCCACCAACAAGAAAAACGTTTCCATTTGCTAGCATAAGTTTTTCTCGTTGTAGACTTGTGAGAGGAGACGATAATCTCACTTACTGCTGGGGAAATGCTGGGAAGCCTGGCTAAGGCTGGAAGTGGAGCAACCAAGCTGTGAGCTGGAGAGTTTGGAGGGATTGATGCAACCTGCCTGATTGATGAATCAGGAGATCTAGAATTGGGTCCAGATTCCAGGGGTGATCGAGAAGGTAATGGCGCAGGAATGGGAACCATATCTGTCGAGGCCAGTAGGGGGCAATGAGGATAATTTTGCAACCCAACAATTTTGCTTTCTGTATGAGTTTCGGTATCAGGGGAAACGAAAGAAAAGTGTAAAGAAGTCCCTGAGGCCAATCGTGAACTAGAGTGTCTCTGGGTATGTGACCTGGAAGCGGAAGAAGGGAGAAGTAGTTGCTGCATTTGCTGTTGAAAGGGGTGGCAAAAAGATCGCAGCAAGGCTGTCCCCATTTGCGGAAAATAAGATTTGCAACTTCCTGATTCAGAGACCACTCGTGAGGCATGAGGATAGCTCTGCTGAGCCTGTCCGCTATGACGTTTGATCTCCCAGGGATGTGCATCGCAATCAGAAAACATTGGGAGGAAATCACCCACTGCCAAAGTCTGAGTGCTTCTCGACACAGGGGGTAGGATCTGGTTCCGCCCTGCTTGTTGATGTACCACACCAGTGACATGTCTGTTTGAATTGCAATGGTCCCGGAAGGAAGAGAGTTTTGAAGAGCTGGAAACGCTAGGAGCATGGCTCTCATTTCTAGGACATTTATATGCAGATGGTACTCATGAGGTTGCCAAGTGCCTTGGACTGTCCTACCCAGATAATGCCCCCCTCACCCTATCAGGGAGGCGTCTGACGTGACTGTGGCTACCGGAGGGGGTTGTATAAAAGGTCTTCCCTGAGTAACTAATGGAGAGACCATCCACCAAGAAAGGTGTCTTTTGCATGCCTCCGTGATAAGGATCATGTGAGACATGGGTAGCTCTTGGAAGGACCACTGTGTGAAAAGAAGCCACTGAAGAATTCTCATGTGGAAGCACGCTAGTGGGATTAGAAGAATGTCCGCTGCCATGGAGCCCAGAGTTTGAAGGACATACCCGACTTGGATCCTTTTGCTCTGCATTAGAATTTGCACTTGTTGGAGAATTGTGGACACTCTTTCTAGTGGTAACCTTGTGAACATATCCCTTGTGTTTAAGTCTGCTCCTATGTAAGTGATAGACTGGCAGAGAAACCAGGCAGATTTTTCGAAATTTATTGTAATACTTAGCTGGGTGCAGGATGTGATTGTATAATCCCGCACTTGTAGGAGTCGATGCCTGGTGGTAGCAGTGAGGAGCCAATAGTCTAAATATGGAAACACCAGGAACCCTTGTCATCTCAGGTGAGCCGTGATCACTGCCATACACTTGGTCAACACCCTGGGGCTGTGGTGAGACCAGAGGGCAGAGCTCTGAACTGGTAATGACTGGCCCCCACCCGAAAGCGAAGAAATCTCCTGAAGCGTTTGTCCATCTTGATATGGTAGTACGCGTCCTGAAGATCTATCAAGCACATCCAATTGTCCTGACCCAGAAAGAGTAGAATGGACTGTAGCGTGATCATCCGAAACTTTGTTCTTTGTACAGACTTGTTTAGTCTGCTGAGATCCAGAATCGGTCTCCAGTCCCCTGTCTTTTTTGGTACCAAAAAGAACCTTGAGTAAGTTCCGGATCCATGCTGGTCTGCGGGGACTTCCTGGATGGCTCTTTTTTCTAGCAGTTTTGAAACTTCTATTACTGCTTGCTCCTTCAGATTGGGTGGCACATCTGGAAGGATTTTCTTTGACTGTAAAGGGGGTTGATGGAAGGGAATTTTGTAACCTCCGGATATAATGGACCATACCCATCTGTCATTTGTTAAATTTAGCCAGGCTTTTGGGTACAGTGAAAGTTTTCCCCCTGACTGCCTCCAGAGGTGAGCAGCCAGGCAACCCTTCAGGGATGGTGGAAGGGCTTATCAGAGAAGGATTCTCTGTTGCCCTGGTTCTGCGGACCACTTCTGCCATGAGGGCGGTGTCTATTATTGTTTCCCCCTCTGCCTCTGGAGGAAAAATCACTACGTGTGTCAGGCAAGGCTCCCTGAGATTTACAGAACCACATTTTCCACTCTTCTGACCCTTGGGGTAAGGTCTAGAGGGAGTGGAAAAACAGACTCCTACGGCAGAGAGAGTCTTGCCTTCTTGCTCACACCTAGTCAACGTGTCTCTCACCTGTGGCCCAAAGAGAAAGGAGCCATCAAAGGGGGTATTGGTGAAGGATGCTCGAAAGGGTTCCGCAAAGTGACACAGCCGCATCCACGCATGCCTCCTAAGGGCTACACCCGTGCCCGTGGCTCTACTTGCTCCATCGGCTGCATAGGAAATGAGCCTCATGGAGGAGTTAACTATAGAATTAAGCATCGCTAGCTGGGAAGCTACTTTAGCTTGTGCTCCCTCAGCTGTAGGATCTTGAAGGGTATCTTCAAGCTCTTTAAGGAGATCCCTATGATGTTGAGTAAAATGACATAGATAGTTCAGTGACCTCATGGAGAAGGTTGCTGAGGCAAACATTCGCTTTCCATACCTGTCCATCATCCTAGACTCCTTGTTAGGGGGATGAACAGATGAAGAGGTCTCTGCTACCTCTTTTTTGGTGGCTGCTGCTACCACCATGGCATCAACGGGCACACCCTTAGAAAGGAATTGCTTATCATGGGGGGCTGTAATAAATTTATTAGGTCTTCTCGGAGTTGGTTCCACTGTGTCCGGAGCTGACCAAGCCTTATGAGCCACTACGGACATAAGTGGGTCAAAAGGCAGAGAAACCGAGGAGGTGGAAGGTCGGGAACTGAAAGCATCCAGGAATACAGACTCATCCTCGGTAGGGGCTAGGGGATTCCAGTTGCCCCTCTGCCTAAGCACTTCCAGGATGTCCGAGAAGGAAACATCTTCAGAGGGGGATCTCTGGGACCCTTCCAATTCGCCGAAGTCTGTATCAGAAGTGACAGACTCAGGGGAGTCAATGTGCTTCCTCTTGCACTTCCGAGGGGGCTCCTCTGAGTGATCAGGTGAGGCCTTGGAAGAGGAGGAAACACCCAATGGGGTGTTCTGGAGCCTTGGTTCCCCACGCTTGGGGTCTGGAGGAGGAGCAGAGGTTGGCACAGGCACTACAGGGGACGGAGCTAGTGGGGCCGGTAGCGGAGCTGACTCAGGGGACAGCACACTCTGCATGACCTCAAAGGCATCCCTGTCTCGAGGCAGAGAAAGCTCCAGTTCCGAAGAAATAGGAATCTTTCGCCGTGCCGAGGGGGACGGCTCTGAGACCAATGTTGGAGCTGAGCTCACCTGCGACGATGCTCCGAGAAGGAGAATGGAGTCGGACAAGGGTCCAATGTCACTCGCCCCCTCGGAGCCGACGAGGGAGCCTCGGCATCCAGATCCCTCGATGAAAGGTACCATCGAGGTAATCTGAGCTAATGTCGGAACTGAAGGGGATATGGTTATTGGAGCCGACGGTTCCACTACTCGAACCACAATGAACTCTGGCTCCGAACGCATTGGAGTTGGAGGAGGAGGAACATCAAGTGAAGTGGACGGAGCCAATACCTGTTGAGGAGGGCTGGACAATAATTTAGTTAGTGCCTGTGACTTTAGCAACCTACTGACTACTTTCTCCAGATCATGATCCTACAGCCTAGAGGATCGAGAGGAGTGAGAGGATTGGTGGCTATGCTCACTTTGAAGTAATGGAGACCAAGGAGCTGAATGCACTGACTCTAATGCAGGGGACCTCAGCCTCTTGTGGCTCCGCGACGGCTCCGAAGCATCCGATGGAGCAGACGGGGAGGTTGTCTTGTCGGTGCCAGCCGGAACCAACTTAGAAGGTAAATCCTGCACAGGAGTCGACTCCGAAGGTGGAATCGACGGCTTAGTGGATTTTGGGGATTTCACTGGCTGTGAACTCTTTGCCGGTGAATCCTGGGGTTTTAACAGACCCCTAAGAATCAGTTTGTTCTTACGTTCCTGCAGGACTCTTGGACTAAAAGCATGGCAAATAGAACAAGAGTCCTGCAGGTGAACAGCGCCCAAACTGTAGATGCAACTAGTGTGCCCATCTATCAGAGACATTTTCTGACAGCGTGAGTCACACTTCTTGAATCCAGAAACCTTAGCTTCCTTAGACATGACTGTACCAAAAAATGGGAAGACTAAGTAAATACAGACAAATGGAAAAAACAGTACTACACTAGACAAAACACACCAGTACTATCTGACTATGAAGGAAATCTAAGATATAATTAAATATTATATATATATATATATATATATATATATATATATATATATTTTTTTTTTTTTTTTACAATAAGGGAAAAAAAAGAAGTAGGAGAGCCTCCAAGTTAAACGGCTAACATAGGGATGGGGGAGGGGCAGAGAACTCTCTAACTTAAACGAGTTCTGTCAAACATATAACTACAACATGTATAACTAACTCTAAATAGAAAGGATACTAGAAAATTTTAATTCTAAGGAAAGTTTACCCAAAAGGTTAAATATACAAGCCTGAGCCAGAAAAACGACACCCTCGCAGCTGAAGCGGCAAATGAGATCTGGGTAACTATCGCTAGGTATTATGGGATAAATTGTAGCCTTGAGCCAGTAAACAGCTACTGAAGATGGCCGAGTCAGAGCAGAGGATCGGCTCCGATCCCAAACAGCAAGAATGAGGGCGAGCTAGACAACTTAACATTATACCTTCACAAGAAACATTTTGGTACAAGCAAGTAGGTTACACAGTTTCTCAGGTAATGAAAACCAAACGGAAAAAATGGAAGAGATCAAAATACAGGAGAGAAGTTACATCATGCAGCTGTGAGACTTACAGTGTGTGTGTAGGAAAAGAAAACAACAGGAAAGGAATGGAAATGAGCAAGTTCTAAATGGAAAGAGACACAAAACAAGGAAACACTGCAAGGGCTAATAAGAGTCAATACAGGACAGTATGAGAGTTTGATAAACAGGAAAATGCTGATGGAATGGGCTCAAGGTCACTGTTAGGGAAAACTAATGAGCACAGAAGAAAAAGTGACTGAGAAGCTGGACACAGAACTAGAGGTGGTACAGAAGGAAGCTGGAAAAAAAGTTGAAGGGAAGCACTACAGATTAGAGAAACAGCAGTAAAAATGGAAGTAGAGAGTAAGGCCAGTTTTACATTAAGAAGGTTTGCAGTCTACACTCTTGTGCAAGGAGAGGATAGCCTACATATTTCTAAGATGTGAATTGTTGGTTGAAGGCTTATTGTGTCTGTTATTCTGAAAGTGTATTAGATTAGTTCAGGTTTAAGCACTTGAGCTCCAAACCAGTTATTTTACATTAGGAAGGTTTGTGGTCTAGACTCTTGTGGCAGGACAGTGTAGCCTAAACCCTTCTAAGCTGAGAATTGCTGGTGAAGGCTTATTGTGCCTGTTATTCTAAGTGTCTTTGTTCTGGTTTAAGCATTTGGGTTCCACACCAGTTATTTATTTGTTTTTTTTTTTCAAACATTTATTTTATTGTATTTTCAAATACTTACTGAACAAACCATAAAAGAACAACAGGTTGACATTGCCATATAAAAGAAAGCATCTTGGTAGTGCAACAACAAATGCTCACTCTTTTACATCCTTTCTTAAAAATCACAAATTATACTTTTTAAAGAAACAAAAGAAGAGAAAAGAAGAAAGGAGGTCACAGACATATTAAATTAAACAATTACAAAGGGTATACGATTAGAAATAAGTGGTTGAGGAAAGGGTAATTCTAACCAAGCTACATACAACTATTTACATACAGTGCTACAATGAGTTCAAATAACAAATATTCACAAAACTACTAAAATCAGGTATAATTTCTAAAACTCTTTCACCCTTTATTTGCCAAGAGGAAAAGACCTTCAAGTTAAGTAAGGATGACTTGATGTGTATGTTCATGTTTTAACTTATTTCAAAATGTACTTGAGGATGAGGTTCCAAAAACTCTGATATTTTACACGCTTAATTCTATTTCCTATGATCAACTTATGAGATGTAATATATTTAGAGGCCATGTTTGTAAAGCTTTTCCATACTATTTTGTCCTATCCACCCAGTTCTGGGTAATATAAAGCTTGGCTAATGCAAAATTATCCCCAATCTCTATCAATCTTAATAAACTCTCCACCATTCCTGTCTATACCTTACTGTCTTTTTCTGTCACCCGCTTCATATTTCTAACACATTTTTTTCACTTGCATTGCACCCTAATATCTACACTTCTCAGCTTCTAACCCTACACTGTAATATACCTTTACTCAGGCTCTTAAATCATCCACTCTACATCCTTCTTTCCTGCTCTTAACTGATGTCTATACACTTTGCCGTTTCTACTATCACTTTGTTCCTTGTGATAGTAACTTCTCACATTATTTCATCCTATGTATTAACGTTTTTCTCTCTAACAGATTAAGACCTTCATTTTTAATTAATGTAATGACATCACTGTTATATATTTTTTTTATATTTGCAACCTTGTATCTAATTTTTCTATGTATCAACATTGTTTTTAATTTGTTTTTGTATGTAATATTGTGGAGCTTTTCTCTCTGGGCCTCCACTGAAAATGGGCTCATCCTAGGCCCAGTGGACTTTCCCAGTCAACAAATGCAATAAATAAATAAATAATAAAAGAGCAATGGTTATTGTGCTCCACAAAGGTGGAGCCACAACAGACCCCGGGAACTATCACCCTATAAGCCTGACTAGCTTGGTCTGGAAGGCTATGGAGCGCATCATCATGGAACTCATTAACAGAGACATTGGGAAGCTCCAAACACTGGACCCTACCCAGTTCAGCTTTGTTAAGGGCAGATCATGCCTCCTAAACCTGGTGGACTTCTTTGAGACAGTTACCAAGGCTACAGATGAGGGAAAGGTGGTACACACAGCCTGCCTAGACCTCGCAAAGGCCTTCAACACCATTCCCCATTCTGATAATATAGACAAGCTCACCAGCCTGAACATAAACCTCTACGTCACAAGATGGTTTGCCAACTGGCTTACGGACAGAAACCACATGGTAAGAGTTGCGGGAGCTAGGTCTGACTCACAACCGGTTACAAGTGGCGTTCGCCAGGGCTCAATCCTAGGACCCCTCCTGTTCGGCATATACTTCTCAGAGGTACAGGCAAGCACAGGAGGACTATGGCTGACCAAGTTCGCAGATGACTGCAAACTAGGGGCTATAACTGACTCTCCAGCTGACACAGACATCCTCCAAAAGGGTCTCACTGAGATGGATACCTGGTGTCAAAATCATGGCCTCAAGCTAAATGCCAAAAAGTGCGTAGTCATCCCCTTTGGAAAAAACAAAGTACCCACAAACTACCACATAGGTGGTAGTTCCCTAAATATGGAAGATGTTAAGGGATCTGGGGACCCAAGTAAATAGTAATCTCTCCTTTGATAATCACATTGCCAAAGTAGTTAGAAAATCCTTCTACATGGCCCACCTTATCACAAAAGGGTTCACATCCAGATCAAAAGAGGTTATTGTACCCCTCTATTCATTGCTCATCAGACCCATCATAGAGTACAACACCCCATTTGGGATGTATCTTACAAGACACCTGCAACAGCTGGAAAGACCACAGAAGTACCTCACCAAGAGGATCACTGGCCTCAAACAGATGCCCTATGCAGCTCGACTGAAGAAACTCTAGCTGTACTCAGTTGCATACTGTCTACTCAGAGGTGATCTCTGCCTGACATAAAAGGCCATGTCCAACCCAGAACTGATGGACATGCTCCACCTAAAGAAAAGCTTATCCCCTCGAGCCACATGCTCTAGGGATCGAAACCTCACCTCACCACAAAAATAAATAGGACGTGCTGGAGGGATAGATTCCTGTCCCAGAGACTTCCCATCCTTTGGAACAAGATTCCAATCTACATTAGGCAGAGCTCCTCGCTAACACTCTTCAAGAGAAACCTTGACGAGTGGATGGGAAACAGAAAGTTTACCCCGGGGATCACTTCAGTGGCTCTGCTGGACAGAGGCACAGGGAACTAATCTAAGGGGGCGGCAAAAGCCAACACATTCTGGCTAGGCTTATAAATGCCTTCGGGCAGATAGCCTAGTACCTACCTATGAACCTATGAAGAGCAATTTGGATGTATAGGTCAGATTTGGGCATAGTTACTGAACTTACATATAAGATAGCAAATTCTCATGAAAGGGTAGTTTTCCAGTAACCCATTTTCTCAAGTTTGACCCTTAAATTCCAAAAGTTTTGTGCATATTTACAATACCAGAGAATATGTAATAGGTCAGCAGTTTTTGATGGACAGACTGGCAAACAGGAGATATGTTTGGGTTAAATTTGTTTACTCATTCTGGTGTGTAGTAGGCATTATTTATCACTAACTGGGTATAAATGAGTCTTTTAAAGGGAGAGAATTTGATCATATTTTCAATAGCATGAGAGAGTTGGACGTCAGTTAATCTGACATTTTCGTCCTTCCAATATTGTGCATATGTGAGAGAAGACTGGTATCTAACAGAGGAAACCAACTTATATGCAACTGAGAACATCTTTTTTTAAGCATTAAGAGTTTTAGTACAGTTTGCTGAAGATTTATCTCTTCCAGTACATTATCAGGGATACCTGTAATTGTGGACACACGCTCTTTGTCTCAGCATTGTAGTGTATTTGTTGTTTAAATTAAGATTTTGATATCATTTAAGGATCTATCTTTTAGTTTGTAGAAGTCCCAGATGGTATAATCTTTAATTTGTTGATATTGGTCTAAGTTCATCATTTTATTACCTATTTTAAGGTTTGGATTTAAATGAATTGGTTGCAGAAGAACAAGTGTGTGTGCGTTCATTGTAGGAAAGAAAGAAGGTTTTGGAATGTGCTGATTTTATGTTTAATTAAATTATGTAATTTAAGACCTTTTATGGATTTGTCCATGAAAGGTAAAGATTTGGGGTTAATGTTTGCTGTTTTGACGTGAGTGTACCATAATTTGATCCATAGTAGGGACCAAGTATTATTTTTGGGATTATGCTCTGCTACTGAAGTGATTCAAATGGAACAAATTATGTTGTAGAACAACTTGAACTCTAGCAGTCCTAGCCCTCCATTGTTTTTTGGAAGCATTAGTTGAGAAAGCAATTCTAGGAGTTTTTGGAAACCAGATGAATTTTGTTAGAGTTCTATTAATTTGTAGTTCGTAGAAATGACAGAGCTAGTTGCATTGAGTTGATATAGAATTTTGGGAAGAATATTTATTTTTATAACTGCTACTCTGGATAAGACAGGAAGTTTCATGTTTTTCCATCTGTCCAGGTCATGCTCAATATTAGTACAAGATTTAAGAAGATTATTTTGAAAAGTATCTTTTTGATTGTGTTCAAACTTTATTCCCAGATATTTGAATAGGTACTTTAGTTTAATTTCAGTTTCTGTGCCTAAATCCTCTGTGGTGCAGCGGTAACGTTATTTCCTCACAGCAAGAGGTTCTCCTGTTCGATTCTCGGCTGGAGTGCCTTCTGTGTGGAGTCTGCATGTCCTCCCCTCAGTCAAGTGGCCTCCGAAAGACATGTGTGAATGGGCGTGCCTTCGCTGAAGGTTGGACGCCGGGCTGGCAACTCGGCACCATAAAAATGTACTGCCAATCATTAGCGGACCGGAGTTCTGCTGTGGCGACCCCTAACCGGGAAAAGCCAAAAAGACAAACAGTTTAATTTCAGTTTCCGGAAAAAGAGGTGAGCTGTGTCCTAGCGGGTTGATTGGGAAAATGGGAGACTTGGAAGAATTGATTTCATAATTGGATGTTTTTTAGAAAATGTCAATAGAGTTTAAAATTTTATTTAAATCAGTGTTAGGTAATTCAAAATACAGGTTGAGTTCATCTGCACAGGCTGATAATAGAAGGTTGTTGTTCAATATTTTGGGTATGTGGTGGAAGTTTCTTTGTGCTAGATATAAGAATAGAGGTTCAATGTATATGTTAAAGAGATAGGGTGAAAGGGGACAACTTTGCCTTGTACTATTAATTAGTTTTATCTGCTTAGAGTAGGTTTTACTAATGACCAGTATGGTATATGAAAAATTGTGCAGTATTTTAATTATGTTTATGAAATCATTTGGGATGTTAAAATATTGTAATGCTAAAAACAAGAAATCTAAATTAACTCTATCAAATGTTTTAGTGGCATCAAGTGCCAAGAGATAGCTGGGAAATGTATCCTTCCCCAGAAACTCTATAGCTGCATCCAGTGTAAGAGTATTATCCCATGTTTGCCTTCTTTGCATGAAGCCCGACTGCTCTGGGGATATGATTGTAGGTAGAATTTTTTTCATTTGGTTTGCTAGCATTGTGGAAAAAAAATTAACATCTGCCTTAATGAATGATATTGGCCTATAATTTGTTCGGTTAGTTTTGTCAGTGTTGGGTTTGTGAATGAAAATGGTTTTGGAATTATTTAAATGCAAGTCTTTAAAGCCAAATTTTCTAATATGATTAAAGACCTTAAGAAGGATAGGAGTCAGTTTTGGAACAAAGGTTTTGTAGAAATTCGAGGTAAAACCATCAGGACCAGGGACTTTGTTTTTTTTTAAGCTTTCAATTGCACCTGTAACTTTTTCTGACAAAGGGGCCTCCAAGTAATCAGCTTGGTGTTTGTCAATATTTGGAAATTTAAGATTGTTAAAGAAAGAATTGTAGGTCTATAGAGAAGGTATATCTTGGGGTCCATACAATTTCCTGTATATTGTTTCAAATATATCAATAATTTCTTGATTAGTAGTGAAAAGGTTGTTATAAGTTATTTGCAAAATCGTGTTTTTTTTTTTTGATAAATATTTATGAGTCTAGCAACTAACTTTGAGTTCTGCTGAGCCCACTCAACGTAATTAACAAGGAATTTTATCTCCAGGAAAGAGAGATTTTGCGAGTGCAATAAGTATAAATCTTTCTGAAGGCTGAGGGGCTGGTTTTCTAACTCTAATGTGATTATTCAATTTCCTGGATTTTGTATTGTATTTTAGCTTCTTTCTCTTCAGACAGTTTTTTGTAGTAAGAAGTTTTCTGGATCAGCAGCCCTCTTATTTTGGGCTTACTAGCCACCCAAAGAACATGAGAATTTACAACACTGGTTTCCAGATCGTCCAGAGCACTGTTAATTTCTTTCATGATTTCTTCTTTATCAAGAAAATTTGGATTTAAGGACCATGATAGGAAATGACTTATTTCTGGAGAATTTTTAGGAGGAGTAAGTTTTAGGATTATTTTAGAATGGTCAGAAAGGAATCTAGGATTAGCTGAATACATGATCTCTTCATTTAGGAGAATTTCTGAGATCAGGAAATTATACAGCATGGGGAATAATATGTGCATCTCCCACTAGAATTAGAATTACCTTTTGAGTAAAAAGGATCAGCTAGGGAGAAATCTGGTATTAGATCCTCTACAGCCAGTGATGCTTGATTGTTATGTGAATTATGTCTGCTAGATCTATCCTTTAAGGGTCAATAACTGTGGACTTAGAGAAAGCATATGACAGGGTGCCTAGAGAGGAGTTGTGGTATTGTATGAGGATGTCGGGAGTGGCAGAGAAGTATGTAAGAGTGGTACAGGATATGTACGAAGGTAGTGTGACAGCAGTGAGATCTTCAGTGGGAGTGACAGATGCGTTTAAGGTGGAGGTAGGATTACATCAAGGATCAGTTCTGAGCCCTTTCTTATTTGCAGTGGTGATGGACAGGTTGACAGACGAGATCAGACAGGAGTTCCCGTGGACTATGATGTTTGCAGATGATATTGTGATATGTAGTGAGAGTAGGGAACAGGTTGAGGAGACCCTGGAGAGGTGGAGATATGCTCTAGAGAGGACAGGAATGAAGGTCAGCAGGACTAAGACAGAATATATATGTGTGAAAGAGGGAGGATAGAGGAATGGTGAGGATGTGTGGAGTAGAGTTGGCGAAGGTGGATGAGTTTAAATACTTGGGATCAACAGTTCAGAGTAATGGTGAGTGTAGTAGAGAGGTGAAGAAGAGAGTACAGGCAGGGTGGAGAAGAGTGTCAGGAGTGATTTGTGACAGATGAGTACCAGTAAGAATCAAAGGGAAGGTCTATAAGAGGGTAGTGAGACCAGCTATGTTATATGGGTTGGAGACAGTGGCATTGACAAAAAGGCAGGAGTCAGAGCTGGATGTGGCAAAGTTAAAGATATTAAGATTTGCACTGGGTGTGACAAGGGTAGACAGGATTAGGAATAAGTATATTAGAGGGTCAGCCCAGGATGGAAGGTTTGGATACAAAGCCAGAGAGGCGAGATTGCATTGGTTTGGACATGTGCTGAGGAGGGATGCTGGGTATATTGGGAAAAGGATGCTAAGGATGAAGCTGCCAGGTAAGAGGAAAAGAAGAAGGCCTAAGATAAGGTTTATGGATGTGGTGAGAGAGGACATGCAGGTGGTTGGTGTGACAGAGCAAGATGCAGAGGACAGGAAGAAATGGAAACAGATGATCCGCTGTGGCGACCCCTAATGGGAACAGCCGAAAAAAAAAGAACTGTATTCCAATCCCCCCTTTACCATAGTCATGATTGGGAAAATGTAATAACTTATAGATTTGTATAATAAAATTGTGTTGTTTTGCACAAGGACCATAAACATTTAGAAAGAGGGTGGATCTATAAGATATGGAGTTTACACAACGAAAATAGCACCATCTGCCAATATTGTTTGATCCATAGTTAATATCCTCATTGATTGAACTTTTTGATAAGGATAGCTACTCCTTTCAAGGCAATAATTGAGGTCAGCCATGATTTATCTCTATCCTTATTCTAATCATCACTAAATAAATGAGTTTCTTGGAGAAAAATAACAGCCTCTGATTGGAAAAGTAGATGAAAAAGTAGCTTTTTTTCCCTTTTATCCTGTAGACCTTTAACATTCCATGCCTCTATCACCCACATTTTCTAACTTTTAATTTGGTTCGTACAGTTTTAAAAGTGATTTTCAGAAGTCTTTTCCTCATGTAATGGTTGGAAATAAAGCAACAAAAAGTATCATTTTTTAGTTTTTCTGTAGCACTAAAGTCTCTCACAGCAACCACTGTGCCTAACCACATAACTACTAAATCTGAGAGAGGATTAAACAAGATACCCAACATATTTATTAACATACGAAAGTTTAAAATGAGAATATTTAGACAACTCTCAAATGACTGATTTTATAATTGAACACAACAATGTAATACACATAAGCTACAATACCCAAGACGGGGTAGAACCACAAAATCAAAACACTCTACTACTGCACTCCAAGCATGTTAAATATAACCTTAGTTTAGTGTGAGGAAGCTTTACATAATATACAATAATTGTGAACACATTAGAGCATATAATATAAAAAAATATGCTTGTGTAGTCGATAAAAAGGTTTACAGTTTTTGGTTGGGCTCGGTCAATTGCTGTAACATCTTTAATTCACTAAATCGAATAAGCACTGCGAAACCTAAGATTTACAGTTAAAACTCTACACCACTAAAAGAGTACATAGCCAACCTGGGATGCTATCCATTAAAACAAGGATAAACTGAGTTCATTCGGAACAGTTTACTTAGACTGACCCAAATGTGCTGATGTAGGTCTAAGGTAAGTTAATAGTTACCATTACAGAATCATTAAACAATCAGCATTATTATTTCAGCCACAAAAAACATAGGGAAACTGAACTCTTTATGTAATAAAGCAAAATGCATTCATAATTTAGAGTAGGTTCACAAATTCAAAATGTCTGGTGTCATTAATTGAATTATAGCATTACAAACCTGCAGGCTATAGGAAGGAGAAGCATGAATACAATAATGTATCACAATAGGATTGTAATAATCCACTAAATATGTGCATAAGATTCTATTTCACATTAAATATCCACAAATATAGCTTCAAACTACTGACGTTGCCACAGGTTTTATGTACAGCAGTCATATCAGTCAAAGAAAAGCATTTAAAACCACTGTATTAACAAGAAACAGCACTGAAGCTAAGATAGTTTGATTTCCTCCTTCCGCATCGGCACATTTGAGCTTGTAAAGAAAAACAAAAAAAACAGTTTAAATAAAGCACCAACTTAGTGGAATACTCCCAGAGGAGTGTAGACCACAAACCTTCCTAGTGTGAAATAACTGGTGTGGATAGTATTCACAAACTTCAACAAAACGACTGACACCAACGTAGAGCAGCAAAGAATTTAGTAAGAACAGTGGATAAAAAGTAGCAAAGCTTTCAGGTATCCAGTACCCTTCTTCAATGCTTAATAACCAAACATAAAAATAGTTGCAGTTCTTATACAAATCAATTAATCACACAGCCAATAAGAAAAGACAAATAATTATGCAATAAAACGCTGATTAACTTTTAAGACAGCATGCAAGATTTTTACAAAAGTTTTGCAGACAACAGTTTTAGTCTAAGGAATCATCTGTTTAAGTTTTAAAACTGGTTTAACCGAGACCATCTGGTTGACACCTGGTGGGTGTTCAGCCTGTAATCTTAAAATCCACTGATATTCCTTATTTTCTAGTTTGGTGTTTGAATCTCCTCTTCTACTGGATCTCATCACAACCTCCATAACCCTAAACTTAAAACGATGAGTGACATTTTCAGACGCATGCTTTGCTAAAGAGTTGGACAATATATTCTTTCTAATTTCAGAATTATGTTCTATAATCCTGTCCTTTAAACGTCTAGTTGACTTACCCACATAAACACAAGTGCATTTTGTGCAAGTGGCCAGATATATAATGTTACTGGTATTGCAAGTAGCACAACATTTAAAGGTAAAGGAAACTTTGCTATTGGGGTATATAAAGGTGCTATTTTTCTCAATTAGGGCACAACAACAACAGTTGTGGCAAGCAAAAGTTCCTTGTTTAGCCCATTTATTTTGCGATTTTACTGTCCGCATGCCCTTATAGCATAATCTGTTCTTAAGATTCGCACATTTTCTATATGTGAACATAGGTCTATGGCTAATGATATTATTAAGCTCAGGTTAGTCTCCTAAGGATGCCCCAGTTATTAGTAACAATTTTTCTAATACCTTCATTGCATCTATTATAAGTAGTCATGTACCGAACATCTTGTGTGGAAACATTATTTGCCCTACCATGATTATTCAGTGATTCACCAAAAAATGGACAGTAAGCCGAGTCTCTATTAGAACATGAGCTTTAACATCTTCTAAAATTTCATTTTCATAGCCACTCTCTTTGAAGGAAGCCAAAGTGTCATTGATCTGAGAAACACATTTAGAATCACTGGTGTTTAGTCTGCTCATGGGCATAACTTGGCCTTTGACAATACCCTTTTATATATATATATATATATATATATATATATATATATATATATGGGGGGTGCATGCTTTTTCTATGCAGATATTTATTTTCGTTTACTTCTTTCTTAAAGACAGAAGTTTGCATTTCTGTGCCATCATATACAATACTAACATTCAAAAATTCCATGCTATGATGCGAGTAATGCATGGAAAAATGCAAAAAATGTGTAGTGAAGTTAAAATGGTCCTTATAAGAGATCAATTCACTTTCATTCCCCTCCCATACAAAAGAGATATCGTCCACAAACCTTTTAAAGAAAGCTACATTTCCACCATAGTGATGAGTGTAAATGAACATAAAGATCCTCCCATTCGTTCAGGACTAATGTTGCATAGCTTTTAGCGATGGGGGTGCCCATGGCAACCCCCATAATTTGATGATAGTACTTGTTATCATACACAAATATGTTACTCTCCAAGACACTATCCAAAAATTGACAAATTGTTTCTATTCGTCAGCCTGTTACATATTTATGCTTAACAGTTGTCTAATAGCTGTAATGCCATATTCATTTGGTATCATAGTAAAAAGCAACTTTATATCAAGAGTAACCATAATAAAGGTGTCATGAGTTTTGGTTCTGAACCATGTATTAAACTGCTTAAGGAAATCTGCTGTATCTTTAATAAAACTCTTCATATATGTTAAATACTTGTTCACCTCATCCTGTAAATATACTGAAATAGCTTCCGTAACCCAACCATGCCCAGAAGCAGTGGGCCTCATGGGTGGTTTATGGATGAATTTGTGCAATTTAGGTATGCCATAAGGAATTGGAAGCACTGGATGAGAGACAGTTAAATATATAAGATCAGAATGAAAAATGTAAGCGTATATATAATCTAAGGATGAAAAGAAGCTTTGCATGAATTAGAAGTTAATGATGACATCATTATTAAGGAAGCTGACAAGGGAGGGGGTATTGTTATAATGAACAAAAGTGATTACCATCAAAGTATGTTAGAGACAGTACATGATAGAACAGCATTCAAAGAAATTAGTTGCATTCAGGTTGATGAAATTATCAACAGTATTAACACATTACTGTATGATTTACAAGTAATGAGTGATATTTCACTAGAATTATTTATACATTTAACTGTCTCTCATCCAGTGCTTCCAATTCTTTATGGCATACCTAAATTGCACAAATCCATCTATATGCAAGAGGTACTGACTAGAAGCCTACCTAAAGATCAGAGACCTCCCAAGCACAAATCTACTGCACACACTGCAGACCCAACAGAATCCACTGCACATAATAATACACACAACGGTGTCTCAGCTAATAAGTCCCTAAGGAAAAACACCATCAAACCAAATGTCTTGGTCATAGGTGACTCCATAGTGGGACACACAGATGCCCTCCTCACTAGATTAGACAAGCAGAAGGTCATGATCAGCTGCCTGTCAGGTGCCAGGATCTTTCAGATCATGCATGCACTCAAGTCTCTCAAATGGTACCGTTATGACTCTGTCACAGTCCATGTTGGAGTGAATGACCTGAGACATACCTCAATGAACTATATGAAGAGAGACATAACTAAGCTCTCAGATTGTGTGTCTCAAGGCAGGTATGTCCTTAGCCCTATGCAGCATTCTACCTTCACCCAGGACAACGCCTCAATATAAACAAAAAATGACTTGACTTCTGGTGTCAATCCAGGAGGACCCAGTATATGTCAGCCTGGGAAGATGTGGTAGACAGACCATGCTGCTTTGCCAGAGATGGTTTTCACCTGTCACCTCTTGGGTTTTGGTCACTGGTAAAGCTACTCTCCTCCCCCATAGTGTCTTTTAGGCAATGTCATAAAAACAAAACTCCCAACATAAAAAATCCACTAGAGACAAACTTAGGGTTAGGCTGCTTAATGCTAAGTGTCTAAAATGGAAACTGCACTCACTAGAAGCACTCCTTACCTTGAAACATGCAGACGTCTGTGGAGTCACAAGGAAATGGTTCAAGGCCGCAGAGAGCACTCCAGCCATGCAAGGCTACAATGCCTTCCACACATTCAGACCTGAAAATGAGCATGAAAGAACCAAAGGCGGTGTAGTATCTATCTTCATAAAAGACAGGTACACCTCAAGACTGGTCAAACAGTACGACTCCCTAGAGCTACTCTGAGTCCAACTAACTGCAGGTAAAAAGCCCATCCATATCATTGTTAGCTATAGACTCCCACACTCTGCCTACCTGGCCCTATTTGAGTCACTCACTATACAGCCAAATACCTTGGTCATGGGCGATTTCAACTATCCTTGCATCGACTGGGAGTAATATACAAGCACAAACACGCTCGCCCTAAGGTTCCTGGACTTTGTTAATATAAATGCTGTAGAAAAGATAGTCTGCACTGCCACAAGAGGTTTGAATGTCTTAGACTTAGTACTCACCAACACAAAGGGTCTCTGCACTACCCGCTGTGTACTCCCCACCCTGGTAGGGTCTGATCATACATCATTCTCGTTCAAAATAACGATCATGCCTGAACCCCCTCAGAAGCAAAAAAGATGAACATTTTCCCAAAGTAAACTACAGCTTCCAAAGCGATGGTATAAACAGTTTCAAACCCCTTGCTACCACTGTCAACTATGACTCCTATTACAGAGGTGTACACAAATGCCCTGTATAAACACCTATACAAATGTATAAACTCAGCTGTACCTGAACAGATCAAAACAAGGTCCTCACAAAAAAAAACATGTCACCGTGGTAGACATCAAGCATAAATAGGTTATACAACAAGAGAAAGAAACTAATGTCTAAGAACAAGAGGGAACTGACTCAGCAGGGGAAGGACACCCTTTCACTGCTTGAACAAGCAAATTAGATACCTTGTAAAGTCCTCTAAAGCCAATTACAAAGCTAAGCTAGCATCCCTAGTTAAGGATAATCACAACGCATTTTTTAGCTATGTCAGAAATCTAAAAGGGAAGGCCCAGCTTTGTGCCAAATCAGTAGTGGACAGTACCAGTCATATTGACCCTGAGGACATCGCTAACCTGCTAGCAGACAGATTTCGTGCAAACTTGACCCCCTGTCCCTACCAGACACACCCCAAAGAATATCTGTCACCAGTCATCTGCCTAGTATCTCCAAAGGGCAAGTCATAACCGTACTCTCCATGGCCAAAAACAAAGCCTCTATGGGACCGGATAACATCCCAGGCTGCCTACTAAATTGGTCTAAAACAGGACCTAGCAGAACCACTTAGCACTCTCTTCAACCACAATCTAAGTACTGGCTTTGTCCCAGCAGAATGGAAAAAAGCAACAGTAATTCCTTTGCACAAAGAGGGTCAATCAACAGACCTTGGGAGCTACAGACCCCACAAGCCTAACCAGCCTTACCTGCAAGGCCATGGAGAGAATCTTCATGGACCTTAAAGACATAGTTGACTTTCAAACTCTTGACTCAACCCAATTTGGCTTCTTTAAGGGTAGATCATGCTTATTAAACCTGATGGACTTCTTCAAAAATGTCACCAAAGCCCTGAATGAAGGCAAAACTGTACATACAGCCTATTTTGACTTAGTCAAGGCTTTTGACACAATCCCCCTCTCAGGCATCATTGAGAAACTAACCCATTTGGGAAGTAACCCATATGTCACTACAGAGGTTGCCAACTGCTTCACCAACATAACACATAGTCAAAGCTGAAGATTCTACCTCTACCAGCAGGCCAGTTATCAGTGGTGTACTACAAGGATCTGTGCCAGTCCCCCTACTGTTTGAAATCTATTTCTCAGAAGTCCAGGTAAAAACAGATGGCCTGTGGCTCACCAAGTTTGTCGATGACTGCAAACTGGGTGCAATCATGGAGTCCCCCAATAATGCTGACAGATTACAAAAAGGGCTTACACAGACAAATGAGTGGTGCCAAAGCCACAAACTTAAGCTAAATGAAGAAAAAAATGCATTGTTATCCCTTTCAACAAAGGGGAAGTACTTGCAAATTACAGTATTAAGAGTAGCCCTTAGCTCAAATCTTGTGGTGAGAGACTTGGGAACACAGGTTCATAGCAACCTTAACTTCGATCAATGTGTCTCCACAGTGGTATGGAAGGCCTTCTATTTTGCACATTTCATAAGTAAGGGCATTGCATCCAGAGCTAAGGATGTTATAACTCCCTTGTACTCATCCCTCATCAAACCACTAAAAGAATACAATGCTCCCCTCTATATGTACCTCACCAGACACCTGCAGCAGCCGGAGAGACCTCAGACGTTTCTCTCCAAGAAAATTCAGGGCCTTCAACACATGACCTACATGGACAGACTGAAGGCCCTGTCACTGTACTCTGCATCTTATAGGTTGCCAAGAGGCAACTTGTGCCTGGTCTAAAGAGCAGTCTCGGACTCTGCCTTAATGGAAATGCTGCACATCCGCAAGTCAAAGGGGACAAGATTCACTCTCTCTAGGGATCTTAACCTAGCCTGCAACATTAACAGGACATGCTGGAAAGACAGATAAGTCTCCCAGATACTGCAACTCCTCTGGAACTCCTAATGCATGTAAAACAGAGCTCCCCAATGACCCTATTTAAGCGCAACTTAGACAACTGAATGGGAGACAGTAAATTTATCCCAAGGGTGTCACCTATGTCCCTCTTGGATAAGGGCAGTAGGTGCTGATCACAGACTCACACTGCAAATATAGACCATGCAACTTGGTCAATAAGGGAACAAGGGTATAACATGTCTAGGCTTATGAAGGCCCCAAGGATAGTAGCTTAGTGACCTATTATGAACCTATACAATTACTACACAGCAAGTAATTCAACAATGGTACTTGAGGAATTACTGGTGGTATTGGGACAGGCACAAGGGAAACGAATGTCAGAGAAATACTAGTATAAGTCAGCAAAGTGAGGAGAAGGAGATGGCCAATATTTAGTGGATCAGCTAATCATGGAAAGGTTCAAGGAACACTACAGGGAGAATTACATGGAATTGAACTGTGGGAAAATGCAGAGGGGTAACTGGAGGATGAACAAAAAAAACAAGCTAAATGCAGAGGTGACAAAGGATAAAATAAGGAAAGTGATATACAAAATGGAGAAGAAAGCTAGTGGGGCATATGGATTCCTCCTACAGTTCTACAAATGGAAAAGGGAGAATACGTGGACAGTCCTGGAGGAGAAATACAAGAGAATACAGGACTTGGTCAAAATACCTAAATTTATAAAGAAAGCCAACATAACCATGTCACCCCAAAGCAGGAGGAGAAACAGGGGGAAGTGGGAAATCATAGGCTTTTTTCTTTTGTTAATGTAGATATCAATATTTTACAAAAGTATAAGACAGAACACTGGATGGAGCATTGTACAAAAAATTAATGAATAAATAAAATAATACAAAGCAAAACAGAATGCTTGCACAAAGTGAAACGAAAAAAAACTGGTGGGACCTGTTGGAATTTATGCACAGGGAGGAAAAGGAGGTAGCAAAAGGTGGGATTCTGGTGTTTGACTTGCAGAAGGCCTTTCATACAACAATATGGAAATTCCTATGGAAGACACTGCAAAACAGACAGGTAGGGGAAAAATTCATACATAAAATACAGGGCCTATTCCAAGATCCAGAAAATGAAATACTCAAATACAAGCCTGCATCTGAGGAGACATGGACAGAGAGGCGGACCATACAGGGGTGCCCACTATCTCCAGGCCTGTTCAAGCTTGTGATCAAGCAGCTGACAGTGGAAATCATACACAATTTAGCAATGCTTGAAGGAAGGGGCGGGGGTTAAAATGTCAGGTTGTATTGTATGCAGATGACTGCATGTTAACATCAGAGGATATGGCTGCAGCAATGAGAACTATAACAGAGACATTAGAGAAAATTATGAAAGTAGCAGCACTCGGGTGCAACAACAAAAAGATAGTGGCAGTAAGATTAGGAAAAAAGGAAAGAGAAGAAGGGAACATATGAGATAGAAGAAAACTCCCCAAGTATCTAGGGCTCTACAGTGGGAAAGTACAGTTGTGTACACTTACCATAAATGTAGATGTTCGAGTGTATTCACTGTTGCAGTCATTACATATGGGTTATCTGCTTGCAGGTAGCCCTCAGTCAGCCTGATTAACAAAGTCTTGGGTCCTGCGTCGGTTGCTGTCCTTTCTTCCATGACGTCAGGTCGTCATGGGTATAAAACATGCAGCCAACGTCATTACATCCATTTTTCTTGCCCCAGATGTCAGGTGCCCCCCTAATGGGAAGCAATTAAACATAAAAGCACAAAGATCTACCTCCAACAAAAAAGCAAATACACCAAAAAGGCTTTTAAGCATAGTAAAGGAAAGTAGAGGTATAGCCAAAAGAAGTTAGGGAGCTGGAGGGAGGGTAACCAGGACTGCAACAGTGAATACACTCGAAAATCTACATTTATGGTAAGTGTACACAACTGTACTATGTTCTTCGTGTTTCACTGTTGCAGTCATTACATTTGGGTAGATTCCCAAAGCTATGGTTGGGAGGAGGAATTTAGATAGCATTAGGGCCAGCTATAAAGCCCTGCAAAACTGCAGTGGCAAAGCCAGCTCTGGATTTAGAGAAAACTGACAAATGATAATGCTTGGTGAAAGAATGCACAGAACTTCAGGTAGCAGCTTCTAGGATGTCCCTGGTAGGGACTCCACTGAGAAAGTCTGTAAAGGTAGATGCAGCCCTGGTGGAGTGAGGTCTGATCCCCTGGGGATAGGTTTTCCATGGTGCTTATAGCAGAATTGAATGCAATGGCTTATCCATTTAGAAATGGTTTGCTTTGAAATAGCCTTCCCCTCTGCCCCTGCAGCAAATGCCACCAGCAGTTGTTCAGATTTCCTTTGAGGTTTAGTCCTGTCCAAGTAGAATCTAAGTTGTCTGTGCAAATTTAAGGAATGCAGTATCTGTTCCCCTTTATTCTGTGGATTGGGAAAGAAGGTTGGCAAATTAATGGACTGATTAAGAGCCACACTGGATACCACCTTGGCGATGAAGGATGGATTGGTTCTGAGGGACACCCTTGTCCACATGAAAGATGATGAAAAGCTCCTCTGCCATAAGGGCCTGTAATTCAGATACCCTTCTAGCTGAAGTGATTGCTAAAAGGAAAGAGGTTTTCCAAGAAAGAAATATTAAGTCTGCAGTAGCAGCTGGCTCGAAAGGAGGTAGAGTGAGTTTCTCCAAGAGAAAGTTAAGGTCCCACGCTGGGGTTGGAGCTCTCCTGGGTGGTCTCAAATTGTTGGCCCCTCTGAGGAACTGCTTGAGCAGTGGATGAGAGAAGAGGGGAGGTTCTGTGTTATAATGAGCTGAAATGGCTGAGGTGTGGATTTTAATGGAGGAAAAAGACAGGCCCTTGTGAAGCATCTCAGTTATGTATTGTAAAATCTGAGGTAAATTGGGCGCCACTGTGTTCATCCCTTGAGATTGGTTACAGGCACAGAATCTTTTCCATTTTTCAGCATAAGATTTTCTAGTACTAAGCCTCCTTGCCTCTAAAATGACATCCATCACAGGTTTGCTGAGGGATGGTGAAGGAGAGATTAAGTAATTAGCCAGGCTACAAGGTTCAGTGTTCGAAGCTGAGGGTGCAGAATCTGGTTCTCCTGCTGAGACAGCAGGGAAGGAGTCAGAGGCAGGTGCCATGGAGATAACTTTGACACACTGTGCAGGAGGGGGTACCAGTGTTGGCACAACCAGTCTGGAGCAATCAAAATCATCCTTGGTTTGTCCTGTTGGATTTTTACTAGTACTTTGGAGAGCAGAAGCAGAGGGGGAAGGAATAGACTGATAGGTTTTTCCAGCTGAAGGACAGAGCATCCACTTTCCAGGCTTGTTTGTGGGGGTCCTTGTGCAAAATTTGTCCAATTGGTAGCTCTGGGAAGAGGTAAACAGGTCTATATCTGGGCTCCCCCATTTGCTTGTCAACATGTTGAAAATCCTTGGTTCCAGTTTCCACTCGCGTGGGTCCATGAGGTTTCTGCTTAGTCCGTCTGCCAGTGTATTTAATTTTCCCGGCAGGAATTGAGCTTGTAGGTGCACTTGGTAGCTCAAGGCTGTGTTCCACAATGCCATGGCTAGTCTGCAGAGGGGGCAAGAATGTGTACCCCCCTGCTTGTTTATGTACCATATAACAGTGGTGTTGTCCGTCTTTACCATTAGTTGTCCTGGAAGAATGTGGTCCTTGAAGGCTGTCAGAGCATTCTGTACAGCTAACATTTCTTTTTGACTGATATGCAGGTGCATTTGACTTGGGTTCCATTTGCCCTGAATGCACTTCCCTGCCTGGTGAGCCCCGCATGCATAGTCTGATGCATCTGTTGTTAGGGCTTGGGTGGCAGGGGGTGGTATGAAAGATAGTCCCTTGTTTTGGTGGCAGGCCTCTGCCCACCAAAGGAACTCTAGGCGTAGGCAAGGTATGATAGGAATCATTGTTTCTAGGTCTTGAGAATGTTAACACCATACGCTTTTTAGATACCATTGTAGTTACCTCATATGCAGTCTTGCATATGGAATTAGAAGAATGCAGGAGGCCATGAACCCCAAGGCTTGCAGTATTTGTCTTGCATATAGCAGGGTAATTGTGGCCACTTGTTTGAAGTAGGTTGTCAAATGAATTTGCTTCTCTGGCGTGAGGTAAGCCATCTGGGAAGTTGTATTCAAGCTTGCTCCCAGGAATATAATTTGTTGACAGGGTACCAGGTTTGATTTCTTTTCGTTTATGGTGTACCCCAGACAAGTTAGAACCCTTTTTACAAAGGCCAGATGATTCAAAAGTATGTCCTGGCTTTCTGCCTGAATTAGACAATCGTCCAGGTATGGGTATATTTGAATATTTATTTGCCTGCAAAATGCAATAACTGGAGCTAGGCACTTTGTGAATACCCTGGGCGCAATGGATAAGCCAAAGGGCAGTGCAGATAACTGGCGTGTAGCCTGCTTTAAAGCTTAGGTATCTTCTGCAAGATTCCCTGATTGGGATGTGCAGGTATGCTTCTTTTAAATCTAGTGTTGCCAACCAGGCATCTTTGCCTAGCATAGGAAGTAATTGGTGAAGAGTCAGCATCTTGAATTTTGGAATCTCCAAAAAGGTGTTTAGAGCAGACCGGTCTAAGATTGGACGCCATGATTTGTCTTTTCTGGTTACCAGAAAAAGTCTGGAATAGAAACATTGTCCCTTTTCCTCTTCTGGTACCAGTTGAATAGCCCCCATGTTTAAGAGGGAAAGTACTTGTTTTTGAGCCTCTGCCCACTGATTTGGGGGCAGGTCTGGCCACCCGTTTGGTGTTGGCAACGTGTGGAAATTAAATCTGTATCCCTGGGACACTATATTTAAAACCCATTTGTCCTGGGTTAAGAGTTCCCAGTTCTTTGCATGAAGAGCAATCTTTCCTCCCAAAGAGGCGGTTAATAGATAAGTGCTTGGAAATGTTAAAAGGAAGTCACTGAGACTGTTTACCATAGGGTGGTGTCTTGTTATTTCCTGATTTGGAAGTGGAGGCTCCCCACTGCTTAGTTCTGAGAGTCCCCTGGGACTGAAACCTGGGGTTTTTGCTGTGTCTGGGTTTGGCTTGAGAAGATCTGGAAAGGGCTGGAATGGACCAATTCTTAGTAGGCCAGTGCCTACTAAACCTTGGAGGTTGCACTTGTAAAAAAATCTTTTAACAGTTTGCATAGATTTAGCTTTATCTTCCATCTTTTTAAGAACTTCATCAGCCTTATTGCCAAACAGGTGGTCCTGATTTAAAGGAGCATCCAACAATTTAGCTTTAGCATGATCAGGCAAAGATTTCTCCTTAAGCCAAGCATGCCTTCTAAGCACAAACCCAGTAACAGCAACCCTGCAAGAGGCCTCTAAAGAATCAAAACCACATTGCAAAGTATGCTTTCCAACTTGTTCGGCAGAATGCATTAAATTCTATAAATCTTTATTTTCCACAGAGTCAGGAATCAACATCATTTTCTGTTTAATCAGTCCAGTAATATGCTGTTGATATTTTAACATATGAAATTGGCAGTTTAAAGCTCTGATTGCCAAGGTTGCAGAAGTATAAACCTTTTTACCCCATCTATCCAGCGCCCTGGAGTCTCTATCAGAAGGGGTATTATTTTTAGCAGTAGAAGCCTTAATGCCCTTAGGCCCCTGAGAAATGGTTTCTGGATCTGCAACAGGATTTTTGAAAAGGAACTTGTTGGACTCAGGAACCCTGTAGTATCTGTCAGGTTTACTAGACGCCGGAGGCAGGGAATCAGGGGCCAAAATGGATTCCGAAAACATATCAACAATGTCTAGTTTAGGAGGTATAGCCAAAGACCTATGCTGAGGAAGAAGGAAATCCCTAAGCCTCTTTTTAATCAGAAAATTCCTGGCTTTCCCAGTGGAAATGCTCCCTTAAAATATGTAAAGTTTCCCCAAAAGAAACATCCTCAGGGGGGGAAGCAGAGGGAATGGAATCCTCTGCATCAGAATCCTCATAAGGAGGTATGGACAAATCCAGGTCATTAGAAGAGTTAGAGGAAACAGAATCCTGATCAGAAGATTCATAATCAAGCTTAGCCTTAGGCCTCGGGGGGGGGGTTGACTACCCGTGATTAGAGTAATTAGATCTTCAGCCATTTTTATCATTTGTTTTTTAGGCATAGGGGCCAGAACATGTGGCCTGGGTGTAGTTTTTTAGACATGGATCGAGATTTAGGCCTTAGTAATGAAGGCGGTGTCAATTTAATATGCAAGTCTATAGGCCTGAATACACCCTCAGAAGCCGGTGCCTGCACAGCGGCTCCGGACCCATCCAAGGTAGAGACATCCGAGGGTTCCATAGATGAAGTATCTCGTGGCATACCGGACTCCGAATGGGTCTCAGTAGAGGCCTGTGAATCAAAAGTAGTGGGTATCAGGGGCTGCAAAAGTACCTCACTGAGTACCGGCGAACTGGTGACTGGCTTAGGAGAAGCGTTGTCGGCAGTTTTGGACCTCGGCGGCCTGTCACTGTCTTTATCTTTAAGTTTTTTCAAAATCCCGATAGTCGGATGGCTAACTGACATTTCTGGATAATTAAACCGAGAACCAAAATATTTTGAGGCAAAAATATACCGACGACGGATAGTGCGCTTATTAAATAAAGCACAAAACCGACAGCAAGGTACATCGTGGTCAGGGCCTAGGCAAGGAATACAGTACAAGTGAAAATCTTTATGAGGTATTTGCTTTCCACAAGTAATGGAATTATTAACTTTTACTGACATCGGTAAGGAGCAAGAAAAAGTTTCCCCAACGGGGTGCTTAGCTTTAAGTTGAAGACTTCGGTTCTGAAACTTGAAAACGAAAATTTCAGGAGTCAGCCGAACGGCACTTGCGAACTGCTTTTGCTTTGGGCACCGCACGGCAAGAAAGACTGATGTAATGGCATCGGCTGCATGTTTTATACCCCTGACGAACTGACATCATGGAAGAAGGGACAGCAACCGACGCAGGACCCAAAACTTTGTTAATCAGGCCGACTGAGGGCAACCTGTCAGCAGATTACCCAAATGTAATGACTACAACAGTGAAACATGAAGAACATCAGGGATCAAACTAGATTCCGAAAAAGCATCATCAGCAATGTCTAGTACAGGAGGAATAGCTAAAGGCCAATGCTGAGGAAGGAGAAGGAAATCCCTAAGCCTCTTTTTTGAATCAGAAAAATCCTGGCTTTCCCAGTGGAAATGCTCCCTTAGAGTATGTAAGGTTTCCCCAAAAGAAAAATCCTCAGGAGGGGAAGCAGAGGGAATAGAGTCCTCTGCATCAGATTCTTCATAAGTAGGTAAGGGAAAATCCATATCATCAGAAGAGTCAGAAAAAACAGAATCCTGATCAGAAGATTCATAATCAGCTTCAGTCCTAGGCCTCTTAGAAGGGGGGGGGGTTGGCTTGGCTACCCCTGATTAGAGTTATTAGTTCTTCAGCCATTCTTATCATTTGTTTTTTAGGCATAGAGGCTTCAGCATGTGGCCTGGGCGTTGGATTTTTAGACATGGATTGAGATTTAGGCCTAAGTAATGAAGGAGGCGTTGATTTAATATGCAAGTCCGTAGGCCTGAATACACCCTCAGAAGCAGGTGCCTGCACAGCGGCTCTGGACCCATCCAAGGTAACATCCGCAGGTTCCATAGTTGAAGCATCTCACGGCATCCGAATGGGTCTCAGTAGAGGCCTGCAAATCAACAGTAGCAGGCATCAGGGGCTGCGAAAGCGCCTCACTGAGTCCCGGCAAACTGGCGACTGGCTTAGGAGAAGCATCTTCGGCGGTTTTGGACCTCGGTGGCCTGTCTCTGTCTTTATCTTTGCGTTTTTTTGGAATCCTGGTAGTCAGATGGCTAACCGACGACATTTCTGGAATCGAACCCAGGCCATGGCGGTTAAAGCACCGAATCCTAACCACTAGACCACCAGGGACTCCCTAATTGAACCAAGAACTGAAATATTTAGAGGCAAAAATATACCAACGATGGATAGTGCGCCGATTAAATAAAGCACAAAACCGACAGCAAGGTACGTTGTGGTCAGGGCCTAGGCAAGGAATACAGTACGAATGAAAATCTTTATGAGGTATTTGCTTTCCACAAGTAATGTAATTATTAACTTTTACTGACATCGGTAAGGAGCACGAAAAATTTTCCCCAACAGGGTACTTAACTTTAGTTGAAGACTTTGGTTCTGAAACTCGAAAAAAAGAAGTTATGTACTCACCATAACGTTCCATGTGAGTTGTTCCATCTCGCCTTCATTCATCACTGATGGATTCACAGCCGACTAGCAAGCTCAAAGGTCTCCAGTAGCTCGAGACCCCACCCCTTATCCCATAATGCACTGCTGGAATTACCTCAGATCTTGTTTGCTGGATATAGTAGTACAATAATTATTCTGCCTAGGAATGAATACACATTGAAAAACCAGGATGAAGACAGCCTTCCAGGACAACTGCCAGCCAGGAGGGGGAAGGAGGGAGGGAGGGACGTGAGAATGAAGGCGAGATGGAACAACTCACATGGAACGTTATGGTGAGTACATAACTTCTTTATGTGAAGTTGTTCAATCTCGCCATTCATTTATCACTGATGGGTAGCGTCACTAGCACCCTGATCTTGGGATAGCTCACGGAAGTACACTCTTCAGAACCGTAGAACCAAAAGAAGCATTGTCCCTGGAGGCCTTATCCACTTTGTAATGAGTTATAGAAGTTTGAGGTTTAGACCATGTGGCTGCTGCACAGATGTTATCCAAAGGTAATTTGACTTGAAAGGCTGAAGAGGTAGAAACTGCTCTGGTTGATTGAGCCTTTACCTTACTAGACAAGGGCATATTATGACAAGCATATGTGTAGGTGATACAATCCGACAGCCACTTAGACAAGGTTGTTTTAGCAACTGGTTTACCTTTCCTGGCCTCAGAAAAAGACACAAAGAGCTGATCTGATTTCCTAATGTCTTTTGTTCTGTCCAAATAAAATCTAAGTTGTCTATGAACATCGAGTTTATGCAACATATATTCCAATTTGTTGGTATGATTAGGGAAGGAAACGGGCAACTCAATGACTTGATTAATGTTAATCTCAGAACATACTTTAGGCAAAAAGGATGGATTTGTCCTGAGAGATACTCTGTCAGCATGGAAGACCATGTAAGGGGGCTTGATGGATAGGGATTGGAGCTCTGACACTCTACGGGCTGAAGTGATGGCTACTAAGAAGATAGTTTTCCATGACAAAAATTTTAGTTCACAAGATGATGCAGGCTCAAAAGGAGGAAGAATGATACGAGATAACATAAAATTCAAATTCCAGGGGGAATAAGGTGTCTTCACTGGAGGTCTTATGTGAAAGGAACCTTTCAGAAAGGCCTTAGACAATTGGTGAGCCATAATATTCAAACCATCAATTCCTAGATGAATATTAGATATAGCAGCTAACTGCACTCGCACTACAGCTGCCGCTGCTCCTTTGTTGAACATTTCTATCAAGAATTGTAATATAGAAGACAATGGCGCTTGATAAGGGTCAATGTTGTGGGAAGAAGCCCAAATGGAAAATCTCTTCCACTTACTACGATACAATTTTCTGAGACAAGAAGAAACAACAAAACTCCTGACCCTTTGTCGTTAAATAAAGCCTGCCTGTGATGAAATGTGCAAAACTTCCTTATTGTTGCAAAATGGAAATAATATTGTTAAGCTAACTGCTAGGAAAGGGTCATGGATCTTCCAGAAATTAAGAAAGCAACAGGAACCAATCGCCCTCCAAGGAATGGCTAAAAAGGATGATAAATTTTCAACCAGCAGTGCTCTTGTGAGTAGTTTTCAAAAAATTGAATGCAGAGTAGAGTCCGGGGGCAATCTTGCCAAGAGCAACAAGGATAGAAACAGTGGCAGCATAGGACAAAATTCTGCATTGATTTATGGAGGAAACAACTTTGCCAGAACTGCAATTTGAAGACACATAAAAGGCTTAGACTAACCTTTGCGCATCCAAAATAAAAACTTCATTATCTGCTCACTGTCCTGTATAGTTGGCTCAAATAATAAAATGCTGAGAAAGCTGAGTTAAAAAGTTCAGGTCATAGTGAGACTAGTTTAATGGATAAGACTGTTCTCCTGAGCACGGTGTGAGAAGCAAACCATGGCTTTGTCCGTCTTTATAAGGGTACCTCTGAGGAAGGAGTTAAATCACTTGGTTGCCAGCTTTAGAGTACTTGGGAGCAGTGAAGGACCATGGATTTATGAAGAAAGGATCCTTCAGCTTGGGCCTTGTGCAACTTTGGCAGTGTTTTCTGAAAGCACACTCGACCCATCATGAATTCTGATCTAGATCAATCTGTGGGGTCCTATGAAAGACATTGCTAATTGTGCAGGAGAAACCCCAAGATCTTATTGCAGTCAAAATCATGTGCTGAGTAGAAGTGTCCCTGTGTATTCCATACATTGTGCCTTGAAGAATCAATCCTTGAAAATAACAGATTAAAATGTGCTACATTCCTAAGTTAATAGTAGTCTGCAGGCACTGTCTTGTCATTATTAATGAGCCAAGTTTGTTGAGGCATCTGCTTAGAATCTGATCTCGGCGGGTCAGAGAGTCTTGTTAGGTATTCTCCCACAAAAACTTTGAATGCAAGGTTTTGAAGACAGCAAAGGCAGCTTTCCAAATTTGAGAACCATTGCTCCTCATAGAGTTTGGCATGGAGACCAGAATCAAGATGCCATGAACCAAGGTTGATGCCTGGTGCTGGCTAAGGAGACAATGAGAATAGAAAACTTTTGTCCTGGGCAAAAGGCCATCTGGGATGCTGTATTCATCTCCACCCAGAACACTCTGGGGGTACTGATGGATTATTGTCACAGATACCCAGGATTAGATGCTCCAGAGAAAATCATTCTTGGAATGGCATCTATAGTGACTGTATTCCTAGCCTGAAGACCTTGAGCCAGAACTCCAATTGCCTATACCAAGGAATGGGAATATAATGTAGCCCTGCATGGAACTTCCTATTTACAAATGGGTAAGCTCCTGAGATCCAATAACAGGTCTTCCCAGGTGCCTGTACTTTGAATTGGGAATCCAGATAACCTTGAGTAAAATCCAATCGTCTCCCTGTGCTCTTTGGTACATGACGTATAAATCTAGCCCACTTCTAGAGGCTGTCATGGATGGTGAGGAATGCGTGAGCTCTTTTTGCAGAGGAAGGGCTTTGAGGAGCAAGGTATGAAATAACCTGTCTGGAGAATCATACTTTGTACCCAATTCTTGTGTGAATTTGCGCAGGATTTGGCAGCTAAAGGTAGGCATTGCCTTTCAAAGACTGGCCCTGCCTCCCATTTGCAGGGAAGTTGTGAGGTTGACCCCAAGTAGATCTCCCCCTGGTTGAGGATCCCCCTCGCCACAAAACTTGGGCTGACTTGAAAATCTTCAGCTCTGACTAGCCTTGTCCCATTTCTTGAAAGGTGACCAACCTCAGAAAGACATCAAATCCTTGCTAACTGTCAGATAAATGGTCCCAGAGGGGCTGAAAATGACCAGTGCAGCAACAGGCCTTCCTCAAACCACATGTAAAGTCTCCCCCTGCCAAACAAAAATTTATCCATCAATGGGTCTTAGTAGATTGAAAGGATTTCTGAATCAACATTGCAACGGATCCCCTCATAGCAAGGTCAGTACTAGACTTTCTTCCCACATCAAACTTGCCTTATTGAGGACGATTGACAGTGCCTTAACCCTTAGGTCCGCTAAGTTGAATCTCTGGACTCTAAAACGAATAGCCTCAGGCATCTCCCAACTCCTTAACGGAGGAGCAAAGATCTGGATAAAAGCTCAACATCTTCAAGAGACAGGAGGTTAGCCAAGCCTATCTGGTAAAAATTCTAACTATCCTGACAGAGTGCTCTTGAGAGTATAGGAAGGAAGTCTTGAAAAATCCTTGAGGCGGCTGAACATCTGCATCAATCAAAGGGAACTCTGGTCAAACAACTTAACACTGAGGCTAAAAACCTATAGGCCCCTAGGAACAGGTTCCCATAAATAATAACTTCTGCCATTAATGGGGAGACCAAGAACTAGAGTACCAAAGGAGCTAAACTGCCTGCGGGAGAGTTGAAACCTGAAGCCTCAGGAAGAGGGACTCACCTGAGAGGCCCCTTCAGCCACACCTCCTAACACATCCGAATCAAAGTTCCTGAGATGGCCTCGGACCTCAGACTGTCTATACCGGTGGGTCCATCTGGAGCTTCGTGGCTCTAATGCTCCTGCATACTCTATCTGACCCTTCCAAACTCTGGAAGCCTCAGCAAAGCATGAACCTAGCAGGCTACCTAGCGTCGGTCGCTATGTTGGATAACAAGAGAACAGATGACAGCACTTTAGAAAGTATCACTTGATGAAACAGTCTAAGAAGACAACACTGCCTCAATTTCGAGGAGCACCTTGGCCGCAAATGGATGCGTCAGAACGGTGATGGCCTCAGGCGAGGCAGGCACCGTTACTGCACATGTGAAAAGCTGTGTGGCTCCTTAACAAGGCCAAGGGTAGAGCACTGAGGGCTCCCCAAAACCAAAATGCGATCCAAGGCCCAAAAAGGAGAAGAGTTTGCCAAATTGTGGTTGAACGCAACTCAATGACTTGTTAAGTAAACTCAGCATACTTTAGGCAAAAGGATGGATTTGTCCTAGAACTCTCAGCATGGAAGATGTGGCTTGATGGATAGGTTGGCCTGACACTCTGGGCTGAAGTGATGGCTACTAAGAAGATAGTTTCCATGACAAAATTTTAGTTCCAAGATGATGCAGGCCCAGGAGGAAGTAAGATAACATAAAATCAATTCCAGAATAGGGTCTTCACTAGTCTTATTGAAGGAATTAGAAAGCCTTGACAATGGTGAGCCTATATTCAAACTTTCTGATGATTAATGAGCAACTGATAGGGGCTGCTTGTTGAACATTTCTATCAAAATTGTAATATAGAAGACAATGAGGTCAATTTGTGGAGAAGCCCAATGAAAATCTCTCCACTTACTGATACAATTTTCAGGTGGAAGGTATGGAAGCCAACAAATCTGAATGTTAAGATTATAGGCGCTGGAATTGGCACCAAGCTTAGCTTATTTCAATGATGGTGAAATCCCGACAATGTGTCAAGTTGATGGTCCAGTCCAGGATTTCCAGAATATGAGGTAACAGGAACCAAATTTCAGAAGAGGGGCTATGGATGAATCGCCCAGGACCTTTCTGAGATTGGGACATGGTGGAATGAGAGACCCGGCAATCGTGGCAGAGCTCCTAGTGACCTGGCTGGGAATAGGGGAAATAGCTCTGCATGTTGTTGATGTGACTGGCAAAGGTGCGAAGGCTGGCCATGAAGTGCAGCCTTGTTTGAGGCTTCGGAAAAGATTGCTCTGCTCAGTCTGTGCTATGTTGGATTCCGGATATGGCAGAAAGTGGGTGCAGTGCCCCTGCCATGAGGCTCTCCAAGGAAACTTGGTCCCTTGTTTGTTGATCCAGACCATATGTTGTCTCTGTTTCAATTGTCCCTAGAGGAAGGTCCTGAAGTATTCAGCTAAGTACTGCCCTCTTATGAGACTATCTCCATCCTGGTCTTTCCTGAAAAGCCCCCTATCAGGAAGCGTGAAGTGGCTGGAGTGCATGAAAGGACATCCTATTGTGACAACCAAACTTTCCTTTTTGCAGGAATTTCATCAGGGCTAGAAGTTCTTGGTAGAAATTGAAGAAGATGGGTCAGTATGCATCCTAGGTGCTAAAATGCCAAATCTGACTTAATACCTAGCGCTGGTGTCTGTTCTTTGACAGACATGATGTGTTGGCGAAGAAAGAAATCTTCTGGAACTGGTGTAAGTGGTTGCCATAAACGTAGCTGGATTTCTGCAAGGCAGACTCAAAGTTGCGTAATGCCTAGATCAAGATGTCAGAAGCCTTTTCTGGATGTTGTGCCTGTTTGTGGGTAGCATCGTTAGATGGAAACACCTGGTCCTACCCAGGTGAGCTGACTACTGCCATGCACTTGGTACTTGGGGTGTAGTGAGACCAAAGGGGACAGCTGTTTATTTGGCTCAACGATGATCTTGGATGGTCTCATCTTATGTGATGCTCCTTGAGAAAGCACATCAATTGTCCTTCCCGGAGTATGGACCAGACATTGAACTTCTTGTACAAATGGTTGAGTCTCTAGACCAAAATTTCATCCCTTTTTTTTACAAAGAACCCTGAGTAAGTTAATCCGTCTGGTCTGCTGGGACTGGCTGGATGACTTTCAGCAATCAGCTACCTAGTGTTTTCCCATGTGACTGGTAAGGATTTTTGAAAGAGGCTGGGTGAACTATGAAACCCTTGAACTACCAACTGTCATTTTATTAGCCAGGCTTTGGGTAAATGGCGACTGCCCCCAGAGTAGGACAGGGCCTCTCAGGAGTTGTAGAGACCAAAGATTTGTCACCCTGGTTGACTCTGAGGTGCCTTGAAACCTCCTCTGCTTCTGGAACTCATGTAAAGGCTTTGGCTTTGAACCACATCTTTCCTCCTCTGACCTTGAAATGAGTGGGTAAAAACTCCGAAGAACAGATCTTCCTTGCTACACTGGTCAAGTCTCCTTCACTTTGAAAAAATGAATCAAATGGGTATTATAAAGAAGACTTGAAGGTTCGAAGGAAGGTCTCAGGGATGCCTAAAGCTTCCTGTACCACCATAACAGCTGCTTGAGCATAGAGCTTCAGGAAGACTGAGTGGAATCTTATGACATCAAATACAGCACTAGATTCCCAACTCTTAGGAGATCTATCAGTCTGAAAATGTGTCAAATAGTTCAGTGACTGGTAATGAATGAACATGTTCCATACTACATGATCCCAGATTCTCTGTTGGAGGATAGATGAGAATCTAGACTTCTGGTGGCTGCACCACCTGCATAAGGACTCGGTCAGGACTTATCCACAGGGCTGAAATAAACTATAGGCCTCCGAGGAACAGGTCCTAGATTCTAGATGCATAGAACCAGATCCATAAGCCACTGGGCGAGATCCAGAGGTGGAAGGTTGAGACCAAGCCTTCAGGAGAACATTGCCTCAGAGGGCTTGGACTGCAATCACCTCTGCCTAATAATTTCAGAATCTCCGAGAGCCCAGATCTCTGGACTTCTGATTCACCAGTCGTGTCACTGAGACCGGGGAGTCAAATGCTCCGCATAATTTTGGGAACCTCAGGGGAATTCTGAGAGGTCTCAACAGCACGTGGGGTACCAGGCTTGTTCTATTTTGGGAACTAGGCAGAACTGAACCACTTTGAAGAGGCCAGATCTTAGATGGAAGCTTAGAGAACTCATGGCATGGAATGCTCCAGAAGTATGGCTTGAATCAATCCTCGGAGCTGGCTCAGCAGGTAGGACGAGTCATACCGAGGCCCAGGAAGATCTGGGTATCCTCCTGGACTGACAATGACTCAGAGTTGTGGAGAACGTCCAAACAGATGGACGACAACTGGAGCAGTCCAAGGATCCACAATTCAGTCAGATCGTATGCTAAGGAGCAGACAAATTTAAAGTAGTGATTTGGCTTGTGTCTGAAAGCAATTTAAAGCCTGTGCTTTAAGAGTTTCTGAACCGGTATATCCAGATCAGATAGCTGACAGAGTGGAGAGGGAAGTGACACTACAAATGATGGAGTTTGCTTCCAAGCAGTGCTTAAAAGAATGTCGGCCAAAAGGGAATGGAGAGTACACCATAACCTTTTCCTATCGAATCAGTGAAGATTTAGATGAAGGCTCCATCCTGTCAGACAATGCCCCGAAAGTTGATGAATCCTCAACATTTCTCTTCCTTTCGCAACACTCTGGTGGAAAAGTGGCAGATACTGCAAGATTGAACCAACAGTAAAACTATACATGGGCATCGTGACTGACATTCTCCATCAGGATTTAAACAGATTGGATGTTTTCTTTCTCAGACATTACACACTAAGCACTATTTAACAAACGAAAGTAACTCAACAACAAGCCCAAAAGAACTACAACATAAAAAAAGAGAAATCCAACAAGTCTAAACATGACTAATCACTAAAGAAATCCTAAGCCAAGGACAAGATTAGATAATATGGGAAGGTATGAACAGAAACTCTATCTACAAGCATATTAAGAATAACAAGGATATAAAATTGAAAATAAACTTGCTGAAAGTTGAAAATCCAAAATTGGCAACTGGAAACCAAGATCATGGGAAACTAGATCGAGTAATTCCAGCAGTGCATATGGATAAGGGGTCTTCATGAGAACTTTGAGTGATGATTCGAGCTGATGCTCGAACCCATCATGATGAACAATGCAGTTGACAACTTCACATTGAAATTCAGGAGCACTGCTGCTTGCAGTACATTTCAAAGGAACCATGAATAGTAAGCACAAAGCCATGTTTTATCCAAGATACATGAAAAAGTAAGCAAAAAAACTAGAATAACAAGAAAGTTTGCATGGGATTCCAAAATACCAATTATAATGACTGTATCAATTCATGATAAACAGAAGAGATTAAGCAAAAGACAATAGAAAAAGAGAAAGTAAGTTAAAAGGAAAATTAAGAGCTAAAAATCAGGATGCATGAGTAGTCAAGAAAAGATGATGAACAAGAAGGGCAAACCACGAAACAAATAAACCGAAAAGGAAGTAAACCAAAAAAGATTTAGTGAGAAGGATGATGAAAGACTAAAACAATGGAGGAGTTAATACAAATACCAGAGACCAATGTGGAATAATGGAAAAAACCTACAGAGTTTCAAAGATCAAGTCATAGTGATTGGGTTTATTCTCAAAATATTTGACTAGCAGCATCAGCAACACCTTCCATATACTTAAGAGGCAAACCTTACAAAACAGTGTTAGGATGCAACTCAAAGCTTTTAAGAAAGCTGATGACTTTTAGCCATACAGTACAACAAAATGATAAAATATCCACACTGGTTAGACATAAATGAACATGAAAAAGTAAGATAGCAAAATCTACTAGAACATTTTGTTAAGGATACCATTCAAAATATACTATGCATCATTATAAATGAACTTAGAATAGATAAGAAAGAGGGAGACAATGGGATTACTACCCAAAATAGTCCAGAAAATGCTATAGACCTGAAGGATTAAATAGAGTTTTAAAGATCAATGAAAAGTTGGTTACAAGACTTTAGAATCCACACTTCAGAAGACAAAGAGCCAAAACTAGAGGACCTGCATTTGAAGAGCTTGCATAAGAGCAAAAAAACAAGTAAGAAAAGTTGGTGTAGTGAAACTGAGACTTTTTACCTCAAGGAATGAAAGGATCAGATTTAAGGTCTAGTCGTAAGAAGAAATGAGCTGATGACATCAAAAGATGCAAAGTATACAATATTGGCTCAAATTGAAATTTAGGTGTGTAAGTAAACCTTACTATAGTTAGTTTTCAAACAGATCATCAGTGCAGTAGTGTAAGCCATATGGGTTATATTCTGCAAAGATATGTTGACTAGCCAGCATCCAAAGCTTTAGTGCACCTTCCATGCTCCCTTACTTTTGAAGAGGTCAAGGAGAGCCTTACAAAATCAGTGGTTAGGGTGCCAAACCTTCAGGGCTTTCTTGCCCCAAGGGAAGAGAGGCTAGAGCCTTGACTTTTAGGTATACAGTACAACAAAATGATAAAATATCCACACCCTGGTTAAAAAAAAATGACAGAAGAAAGGTGATGGAGAATATTTCTACTGCAACAGTGATCTACTAGAACATCTATTGTTATAGTACGTTTTCTTACACAACTATACTATGTTCATCATTAGTTCACTATTGCAATAGTCTAAGCTATATGGGTAGATTACCACAGCACAGAAAAGAGAGGAGGAGAAAGGAGTATTAAGAGTGCAGGAGCCCCTAAAGTATAGTCCAAGAAAAACTGCTATAGACCTGGAAAAGGAATTAAATGTGTAATGTTTTGTAAAAGTATGCACAGATGATAAAGTTGCTGCTTCTACAAGACTTTCAGAATCCACCACTTTCCAAAACCGCCACAAAAGAAGCCAAAACCCTAGTAGAATGGACTCTGACTTTTCCCGGAAGAGACTTGCTATAGTGAGTAGCAAAAAAAAAAAAGCATAAGACAACTATTTGGAAAGTGTCTGTTGTGATACTGATTGCCCCATTTTCTTACCTTCACAGGAAATAAAAAGTTGATCCAAACTCGAAGGTCTTAGTCCTGTTAAGATAGCAACTGAGCTGCCTGTGGACATCCAGTGTGTGCTAAATCATTTCACCCTTACTTTTTGGGTCTGGGAAAATAAAACAGGGAAACAAGAAGCCTGACTTAAAAGTAATCACCAGAAACACTTAGCCATAAAATAAAAGATTTGTTCTCAGATATACCCTATCCTTTACAGAGAATGAGACAAGGCTGACTCACCAAAAGAGCTTGCAACTCAGATACTCTCCTTGCAGAAGCTAATGCAATGCTTAACACTGTTTTCCAAGTTAAGAACTTCAAATCAGCCTGGGGATCTATATTTGCATGTTGTGGAGTAAGGAGCAACCTTTTTCTTGGTAGATGGTGTGAAGGCTGCCAGCCTAGCTAGATAGAATTTTGTAAATAATTCTATGTCATTGTATATACTAATATGATCCACAGGCTTGTGTAATAAATGTAAGAAACTTTTAGTTATGTACTCACCATAACTTCAGATGTTTGGGATCCATCTCGCCTACATTCTGACTGATGGGTTCGGAGCCGATCCCTCGGCTCCGACTCGGCACGCTTATGCCAAAGAGCGAAGTCTCTTATTGGCTGAGCTTACTATATCCCAGGATGCACCACTACCAATCCCCCAGATCTAGTTTGTCCACATACATGCACACATGCACGCACTGCTTATATAACATCGTCAGATGAAACAAGATAAAAACAGTAGAACTCAAAACCGTTCAATCTCCTCTGATCTCCAAGGTAGGGGAAGGAGGGTGGGTATTAGGAATGTGGCGAGATGGATCCCAAACATCTGAAGTTATGGTGAGTACATAACTAAAAGATGTTATGTGATCCTATCTCTACATTCTGGATCGTCACTGATGGGACAGTCCCTAGCACCTGAATCCTGGGTGGCTCACTGGAAAACACTCCTGAGTACCGTGGAACCAAATGATGCTCGCCCTTTAGATGCCACATCCAATTTATAGTGGGAAATGAAAGTGTGCGGGTTGGACCAAGTAGCTGCAGCACAAATCTCAGAAATAGCGAGCTTGGAATGAAAAGCAATAGAGGTAGCCATAGCTCTAGTAGAGTGAGCTTTGACAGATGTTGTAAGTTGCTTATTTGAAAAGGAATAAGCCTGAGTTATGCAATCTCTAATCCATTTGGCAATAGTAGCTTTTGTGATGGTTTTGCCCAGTTTATTATCTGAAAAGGACACAAACAATTGGTCTGTTTTTCAATCTGTTGAGTCCTGTCTAGATAGAAGCAATTGCCTGTGAACATCCAACTTATGCAAGGTGTATTCCGCTTTGTTTGAAAATTTTGGAAAGAAAACTGGTAGCTCTAGAGATTGTTGGAGACAGAGATTAGAACAAACTTTTGGAACAAAGGATGGATTAGGCTTAAGTGATACTCTATCCTTGTGAAAAATCAAGTACGGTGGTTTGATAGACAGGGCTTGAAGTTCTGAAACTCTTCTTGCAGAGGTAATTGCAATTAAGAAGGCAGTTTTCCAAGACAGATATTTCAACTCACATGTAGCAGCCGTTCAGGGACCACTCGTGAGGAGAAAGAATAGTCCTGCTCAGTCTGTCTGCCAATACATTGGATTTCCCTGGAATGTGGGTTGCTAGCAGGAAGTGGTTGGTAGCCACTGCCCATTCCCACACCCTCATGGCCTCTCTGCAAAGGGGGTAGGATCTGGTCCCTCCTTGTTTGTTTAGATACCAGACCACCGACAAAAGGGGGAGATGTTAAGGCACTAAGTACCAAATCAAGATCCCACGGAGGTGCAGGATGAAAAACTGAGGGTCTTAAAAGCACAGCACCGTTTAAGAAAGTTTTACATAATCTGCTACTCATCAACGGTGGGTCTATGGACTCGTGAAATTTGGAGATAGCTGCTAGTTGGACCTTAATAGTAGAGACTGAAGATCCTTGATTAAACAAGGATGTTAAAAATTTCAAGACGTCTGGTATTGGGGCAGTAATAGGGTCTAAACCTCTGAGTTGAGCCCAGATAGCAAACCTCTTCCACTTACTGTGATACAATTTCTTAGTGGTGGGTTTGTGGGCTGAAGATAAAATGTGAACAACTTCAGGGTCTAAGGTGTGATTTCTGACTAAAGTCGGAAGTGGAGGAGCCAAGCTAGCTTCAAAGTGTGAAGGGACTGGTGCTGTTGTCCCGACTGATGAACCAGAAGGTCCGGAGTTAGATCCAAAAACCAAGGACCGTCCAGAGCATATTTCTGTAGGTAGGGGAACCATACCTGACGAGGCCAGTACGGAGCAATTAGAATCATTGTGGACCCCAATTGGGAAGCTTTCTGGATAACTTTGGGAAGGAGTGGAACCGGAGGAAAAGCTTAAAGCAGTCCTGTTGGCCAAGGTTGGACTAGAGCATCCAGAGCTGCTTCCTGATGTGGGTCAAGGAAAGAACCTTTGCACTTAGGTTTTGTGGTGTTGCAAACAGGTCGCAGCACGGAGTTCCCCATCTTTGAAAACCTGAGCTGCTACAGCTTCGTTCAGGGACCACTCGTGAGGAGAAAGAATAGTCCTGCTCAGTCTGTCTGCCAATACATTGGATTTCCCTGGAATGTGGGTTGCTAGCAGGAAGTGGTTGGTAGCCACTGCCCATTCCCACACCCTCATGGCCTCTCTGCAAAGGGGGTAGGATCTGGTCCCTCCTTGTTTGTTTAGATACCAGACCACCGACATGTTGTCTGTGTGGATAGCAATAATGCCTTGAGGGAGAAAGTTGTGGAGGGCTTGTAGGGACAGAAGTACAGCCCTCATTTCCAACACATTGATATGGAGAAAGGTTTCGTTTGGAAGCCAAGATCCCTGAACTGACCTGCCCAGACAATGCCCCCCCACCCCGTCTGGGAGGCATCCGTTGTCAAGGTGGCTACCGGAGGGGGCATAACAAAAGGTCTTCCCTGATTCAGATTGGATGGCAGAAGCCACCAGCGGAGGTCCCGTTTGCACGTTTCTGTAATCAGTATGTGATGATTGAGGGGGAGATCCTGAAAGGACCATTGTGTCGATAACAGCCACTGAAGAATCCTCATGTGCAATCTTGCCAGGGGAACTAGGAGAACCGTGGCAGACATTGAACCTAAAAGTTGCAGGACCAACCTGGCTGGGGCTTTGGATCTTAGAAGCAGGGCTCGGACTTGACCTTGTAATGTTTGTATCCTTTCGGTAGGAAGGAAAACTTCGCATCAATTTTGAGTCTATCTCTGCTCCTATGAATCTTATGCTGAGAAGGCACCAAGACAGACTTTGACCAGTTGAATGTAATTCCCAGGTAAGTACCTAGGGAGATGGTGGCTTGTAGGTTCTCTAGTAGTAGATGCCTGGTGGTGGCAGTCAGGAGCCAGTCGTCCAGATAGGGAAACACTTGGAATCTGAGACTCCTCAGGTGAGCAGTCACTACTGCCAAACACTTGGTGAACACCCTGGGGGCTGTGGTGAGACCAAAGGGCAGAGCACAAAATTGGAAGTGACTGTCTCCCAGGCTGAAGCGCAGATACCTCCTGGACGCCTGATGTATCGGTATGTGATAATAGGCGTCCTTGAGATCTATGGAGCACATCCAAACATCTTTCTCCAACAATGGGAGAATGGATTGTAAAGTGACCATTCGCAATTTGGACTTCATGACGGATTGGTTTAGTTTGGTGAGACCCAAAATGGGTCTCAGGTCCCCTGTCTTTTGGCACTAAAAGAACCTTGAGTAGTTTCGGATCCGATCTGGTCTGTGGGGACCTGTTGGATGACTCCTTTTCCAGCAGCTTTGAAGCTTCTACGGCTGCAATTTCCCTTTGACTGGGTGGTGGGTCCGGGATTTTTGGGACGGTGGGGGTGAGTGTGTGAAGGGAATGGTGTAACCTCCGGCAATTATCGAAGCACCCACCTGTCCTGAGTAATAGACTCCCAGGCTTTTAGGTGCTTGGCAAAACGGCACCGACTGGCTCGAGCAGCACAGCCGGGCAATCCCTCATGGAGTGTGGGAGGCTGAAGAGCCACGAAAGGACTCGCGGTCTCCATTGTTGTGGGGCCTCTGCCGCCTCTGGGACGGCGTCTCCCAGAATAATTTCCGACCTCTGCCTCTGGAAGGGGAATCTTCCTGCTGTTGGGGAAAGAATTTCTGTGATTTCTTGGAACCACATCTTCCCTCCTCTTTAGCCTTGGGATAAGGCCGAAGGGAGTGGAATAACGCGCTCCTATGGCAGATAAAGTCTTTCCCTCTTGCTCACAGCGGTAAGAGTGTCTTTTACCTTGGGTCCAAACAAAGAGGACCCATCAAAGGGAGCGTCGGCAAAGGAAGACTTGAAGGCCTCATAAAATGACACAAACGGAGCCAGGCTTGTCTCCGTATAGCCACGCCTGTGCCTGCTGCTTGCTCCGCCTCTTCGGCCGCATATGAAATGAGCCTCATGGACGAGTTAGAAATCGAGGTAAGGATAGCCAACTGAGAGCTAACCGACTGGGCTAGCTGCTCAGGTAGGTTACCTGAGAGGGAGTCTGAGAGCTCCTTGACCAGATCCCTCTGTAGTCTGGTGAAATGGCCAAATAATTCAGGGACCTTAGAGTAAAGGCCGCTGAAGTCAGGGTGCGCTTCCCGTACCGGTCCATGCTCCTAGACTCCTTATTAGGAGGATGGACAGACGTTGAAGCCTCTGCCACGTCCTGTTGTGTAGCAGATGCCACCACCATGGCATCTACAGCCACGCCGTCAAGAACTCCTTCTCGGGTGGGGCAGACAAAAATTTGTTAGGGCGAGAAGGCACTGGTTCCACAGTATCTGGGTGTTCCCACGGCCTCCGACAAACCAAATCCAGGAGCTCGTCGAAGGGCGGAGACACCCAGGAGGCGGAGGGCTGAGCCCCAAAGGCCTTGAGAAGCACTGACTCATCAGCGGAGGGGGGTTTGGAAATCCAGCCGCCTCGTTGCTTAAGGATCTCTAGAATGTCTGCAAATGAGACATCATCCGAGGATCGACTTTGGGGACCCCTCCGCATCATCAAGATCAGTGTCCGATGTAAGAGACTCGGGAGTCCACGTGCTTCCTCTTGCACAATCTCTTCCTTGGGGCTCCTCTGAAGACAACTCCGAAGAACCCTCAGGAGGAGGGAAACCACCAGTGGGGGTAACCTCAGGCCCGGGGCTCCGCTGCCTAGAGACAGGGGAACTGCCAAAGACCCAGTCTCCATGCCCAGGAAGGTGCGGTAAAGCCGTAGAGATGGCGAAGAAGACTTGGCTAAGGCACTCCTCATAGCTCTGAAAGCCGGACCCCAGAATCCTGGGAGTGTCCGGTCCCGAGCCATGATAGCAGACGGAAGTCCCGCAGAAGCACCGAGAGGGAGGCTCGGAACCGACAGCATTGGTCCCGAAACGTCACCCCCGGGTCCGGCCGAAAAAGTCCGCGTGCTAAACTCGGACCCGAAGGCTGGAGTTGGAGTAAGGGTCGGAGCCGACCCTAGGATCTCCACTGGCTCCATCAGCACCTGCTCCGGAGCCGAAGCGGTCGGAGGAGGAATGGCAATGGAGTGGGCTATCGGCTCCGAAGCCAGTTGGGTTGGAGCAGAAACAAATTTTTGAAAGACTGGGGACTGGAACAGTCTTTGGAGCACCCTGTCTATGTCCGAATCTGACATCCTCGATGACCTAGAGGAGACCGAACGGGTTCGAGTAGGCCTCTCCAACGGCCCCAAGGGACTAGGGGACAGGCTCGGCGATTCGATAACTATCGGCGCCGAAGGAATGCACAAACCAGTTTCCATCGGTGCCAGGCGACTTTCGCGCCGAGGAGGAAGTGTCTGGCGGACAACCTTCATCGGCTCGAGATCAGTGGAGCCGATGAAGGTGACCCGCCTCGATGCCCCAGCCATTGGCTCCGAAGCCAGAGGAGTCGAGACTGGAGGCATCGAGGCAGACGTTCGCCCTCGGCCCGAAGTCCTTGGAGCCAAGGAGAAGCCTGCCTATGTCTTTGGCGGCGGGTCCGACGGACTGGTCGGAGCCGGCCCTTTTCTTTTAGCAAGAGAAGGAGATGACGCTAAAGCTTCTAGAATAGAGGGTTTTACAAGGCCTTTCAAAATAAGTTTATTTTTCCTCTCTTGGAGGACCTCGAGGAAAAAGCGTGACACACGCTGCAGGACTCCTGCAAATGTTTGGCACCCAAACAATATACACAGAGAGTGGTCATCCGTGATAGACATTTTAAAACTGCACTTGGTGCACTTCTTAAAGCCCAAGGCCTAGGAGCCTGAGACATTATAACAACAATTCAGTAACTCTCTCACAGAAAAACCACTATTCTGTATAGTCTTTCTAAATTGACTGACACTACAAAGATTAGCTTACGGTTGCGGTTAAGATTGACAGCCCGATAACAACAGAAAACTCAAGGGGATCCTAAAACCCTATGGATTTGAAAGGGATTGACTGACAGGGAAAGGCCCTACAGATCAAGGGGCCTGTAGTCAGAACAAACACCCAATCACACACAAATTTTCCACAAAAAATCCAGTCACACACAAAAAGTACAGAGTAGTTGTTAAAACAGCTTTTTGTTATAGAAATAGCAAATTCCTGACAGAAAAAGTTAGTGAAAACACTACTTAGCTCAGCCAGCTCGAGACCACGTCTTTGCTAGTTAGCGGCAAACGAGATCTGGGGGATTGGTAGTGGTGCATCCTGGGATATAGTAAGCTCAGCCAATAAGAGACTTCGCTCTTTGGCATAAGCGTGCAGTGGAGCCGAAGGATCGGCTCCGAACCCATCAGTCAGAATGTAGGCGAGATAGGATCACATAACATACTATGGTATGTTCTGAGCTTCAAAAATGTAACCACAGTGCACCCTGCTAGAAGAAAGCATAGTTTTAAGACAGCGATAATTACTAGGTTTTACATGTAAAGTGTTTTTTATTGCTGTGGCTTCCTGGCAGCTGCAGATTACAAAAAGAAATGTTAAAATTTTAAGTTCTGCGAGCATGTGAAACTTAAGTAGAAGTATCAAGAATGATGTAATCTGAAATGACTCGGCAGTAATGTGTATTATCTATTTAAGACTTTTTCAGAGAGAAAGATTTAGCATTTTGTATTTTGTTCTGAAGCTGACAATTCACCAGCACTTTGCCTTGTAAGTAGAATTTAGAACATAGTTTCCCTTAGAGACAGATAGGAATATAACGAGATTAATCTAGCTGTTTTCTATATTTATGTGAGACTATCCTACAATATTGTTTTAAAGTATTTTCCTGTGACTCCTGAACTCTCTATTATCACTGTGTTGAATTGACAAGTAGTGTCTTGTGTTTTTATTTATTATTATTAAATATTTTAAACCTTTTAATTGAGACTGGTTTGTGTGTAGAGATTCTTAAGAGTACTTGCATGTATTTGGTGATACTGCATAAGCCACTCCTAAATAGCCTTCAAGTCTTAGTCACACATACCAATTGAATAATAACAACATTGCACAGCAGAACTGGACACCCTTTGGTAAGGACCTTTATAGTAGCTGACAAGGGTGGTTGGTGGCAATCGGTACTACCTTATATTCTGGTCAGAAGGGGGCATAGGTGGAGAACCTGTGCCAGCCTTCCCCACGAGTGTATGTGTGTGTTTGTATATAATTCATATCTCAAAGTGTGTGTGTGTGTGTGTGTGTGTGTGTCGGCTACTTGGGCAGGGACATGAAGCACTGGTTGGACTGAGAGGGTCTGGAGGTTTTGTCTTGACCACTTGGCTGAGATCTGCACCCTATAGCTGTGCCAGTGGGGAGTCTTATTAGGGATCTGGACAGAAAGGGAGAAAACAGCCCCAGACTGACTGTAATCTCTGTGTGCTCTTAAGGGAAATTGTACTTTACTGTGTGTGTACTTGTTATCCTCCCAATGTGGACACCCCTCACTAGTGCTACTGGTGAGGACTGAGGCTCCTTGATTACTGGGCCAGTGCACGGGTGTCACATATGAACTATTTGGCAGTGCTGGGATATCCACATCAAATATTAATTGGTTGATAGTGGTGAGTTAGCCACATCACACATTAATTGGCTTGTAGTGGTGTGGATAGTGAATTCCTGTAGCTTGTGTATAGTGATCACTGAAGGTGTTTTTGTACTCTAAATCAGCCATGCAGTGAATATACAGAGTTCAGATCACAATTGTTTTATTTCTTTTGTTAGCTTAGTCAGTCAGGGAGAGCAGGCAAGCATGTCAGCAGAAGAGTATGGCAAGTTGACAAGGAGCCAGTTGGCTGAGATGTGCCAGGCTAAAGGACTGGCGCATGGAAACCTGACTAAAGCAGACATGAGTGCAGCTTTGGTCACAGCTGCATCAGAGAACAGCAACCAGGAAGATGATCAGACTGGCCATTGAGATGTACAACACTCAGAGAATGGACAGCTCAACCTTTGTACAGAGGACTTAAAAATCCGTCTGGAGAGACCGGAGTTGGAGGCCAAGCACTGGGAAATAGAAGCAGCAGAGAGACTGAGGCATCTAGAGACTGAGGAAAATGAGAAACTGAGGAGAATGAGAAACTGCTCAGCCTGGAAGCTGAGAAGGAGGAGAAGGAGAAGCAGAGGCAACATGAAAAGGAGATGCTGACTTTGCCAGAGTCATGGAGGTAATGGGGAAGGGAGTAACCAGACCTCAAAAGCACAAAAGGTCAGTAAATTTCTTCCGCAGTTTACAGAGGTGGATAGTTTTGATAGTTTCGTTCATATATTTGAGAAGGTATGTAAACAGTATGGTGTTGACCAAAGGCTCTGGGTACGGTTCTTGATCCCCTTACTCCATGGTAAAGCTGTAAATGTACTTTCCAAACTATCTGACAATGACTTATTAAATTATAATGCTGTAAAGAATTGTTTGCTAGAATTTTTTAAGCTAATACCTGAAACTTATAGGAAAAGGTTTAGTGAGCACAGACGCAAGGCAGATGAAAGTGTGTGTGAATATGTTGCTGAAATGAGCACTTATTTTTAGAGGTGGGTGAGTGGATGTCAGGTCACCACTTTTGAAGGGCTGGCAGAACTTTTGGTGAGGGAACAAGCTCTTAGCACTTTGCCTGAGGACATGAGGATCTGGTTAGCTGATAGACAATGCACTACTGTAGATAAGTTGGGGAAGAAGAAACCTATATTTAAGCAAGCAGGGCATCCCTGCACAAAAAAGGGACACCCAGTGCTGCTCATGGGTTTAAAAGAACCCATGGTGGGCAGCCCGGACTGCCCCAACAGAATCTGCCAGTAGCAGGAGAAGCCACTAGTCCAGGCACATATCTAGGGTCTAGAGTTAAATTTTTGAATGCAACCAGTAGGGCCATGTGTCATATAGATCTACATGGAGGCAAGGTGGGGAACAAAAGGTGAGAGAGCCAGTAAGTGGGAATGACAAAATGCCAATAGTAGGTTGTCTTGAGACAACAGGGGTACCAAACTACCATCCTGCAGATGTCCTGATAGGGAAGGATTTTGATAATGCAGTACCGTGTGTTAATGAAGTTGCAGCCAGGAACAGTGAGGTGGTTACTTCAGGGAGGGAGCTATCCTGTAGCAGTGAGAATGAAGGTGAGCCACAGCTGCTTGTGGGTACTGACATTCCCTTGGACAGAGTGACTGCAAAGGTAGAGGCGAGTAGTAGGACCCAGGCTGACAGTGAGGCGCCACTGTCAGAGGATACCAGACTTCCTGTGGAAGGCGAGCTGGGAAGGGTTACAAAGAGAGAGCTGAGACAGGCTCAGCTCTCAGACCCTACATTACAAGGCCTGAGGCAGGTAGCTAGTGAGGCACCTGATTCTCAAGGGAAGGGGGAATCTGCATACTGGGGAAAAGGGTTACTGTATATAGAGTGGACCCCTGAGGGAGGGCTAGAAGGTGAGAGAATACAGCAGTTGGTAGTGCCCAGAGCCTACTGTCTGGCACTTCTAGCCAAAGCCCATGATATTCCCTTTGCAGGTCATATGGGCATAAAACATACAGAGACGTATTATGCAGAACCTTTATTGGCCTGCGATTTCCAGAGATGTAACAGGATACTGCAGGACCTGTGAGCAGTGCCAAAAGGTAGGCAAGGCAGGAGACAAAGTGAAAGCTCCTTTGATGCTTTTGCCTGTGATTGAAGAGCCATTTCAGAGGGTAGCTATGGATATCGTGAGGCCTCTGAGTACTCCAAGCTCACAGGGAAAAAGTATATCCTAGTGGTAGTACATTATGCTACAAGATACCCTAAGGCAGTGACTTTGTCCTCCATTGAGGCAGAAAAGGTGGCAAATGCTTTGTTAGAGATTTTCAGCAGAGTAGGTTTCCCAAAAGAAATACTGACTGCCAGAGGTGCCAATTTCATGTCAGTCCTGCTGGCTTCTCTATGGAAATACTGTGGGGTGAAGCACTAAAGACCACACCCTACCATCCCCAGACTAATGGTCTTGTTGAGAGGTTAAACTCTACACTCAAATCCATGCTACGGGCATTTGCAGAACAGTTTAAGGAGGAGTGGGACAAATATCTGCCCCATCTGTTGTTTGCTTACAGAGAGGTTCCCAAGGACTCCACAGGTTTTTCACCCTTTGAGTTGCTATATGAGCATAAGGTGAGGGGGCCTCTAGATTTAATTCGAGATGAGTGGAAAGGTGTGATTCTCACAAGGAGTCTGTTGTGGCGTATGTCCTAAACCTCAGGACAAGGCTCAGAGATCTCATGGGCTTGCCCAGGAGAACCTGGCAGAAGCCCAACAGCAGAAAAAGGTCTGGTATGACAGGAATGCTCGAGCTAGAGAGTATGATGTAGGACAGCAGGTAATGGTTCTCATTACTGTGAGACCCAACAAGCTGCAGGCAGCCTGGGAGAGACCCTACAAGGTGGTAAGGAAGGTCAGTGCACTACATGGTGGAATTGCTAGGCAGGAGGCAGGAGTACAAACTGTACCATGTTAACATGATGAAACCTTACCATGATAGGGAGGCTCTTGTGCTGAGTATTTGCAGTGGACTGCAGAAGGAGTATGAGGGAGATCTGTTGACTGATCTCCTCAGTGAGCTCGGACTGACACCTCAGTGTTAGGGGTAGCAATGTCCCAGCAGCCATCTCCTACCCAGGTTCGAAAAATCCGAGCAGTATTACAAGAGTTTGGGGACATGTTCACTGGGAAACCAGGATGCACCCACCTGGTGCAGCACCAGGTAGATACAGGACCCCAAAGGCCTATTAGGCAGGCCCCTTATAGGGTGCCTGAGAGAGTCAAATAGACTCTGAGGGAGGAGATACAGGAAATGTTGGAACTAGGGGTAATTCAGGAGTCCAACAATCCCTGGACCTCCCCAGTGGTGCTGGTGCCAAAGAAGGATGGCAGCACCATGTTCTGTGTGGACTACGGGAAGTTAAATATTCACACAGAGTCAGATGCTTACCCCATGCCTAGGACAGATGAAGCCCTACAGCAGCTGGGTGGGGCTAAGTATCTTACCACCACTGATCTTACCAAGGGTTACTGGCAGGTGCCCCTGACTCCCAGTGCTAGAGAGAGGTCACCCTTTGTGACACCTTTTGGCTTGTACGAGCTCACAAAGATGCCCTTTCTGATGAAAAATACCCCAGCGACTTTCCAGAGGCTGGTAGATCATATCCTAGCATGAGCAGGAGGGTTTGCCCTTGCTTACCTAGATGATATTGCCATCTACAGCCATTCCTAGCAAGAGCACCTTCACAGCATGTCAGGGAGGTGCTGGGCAGACTACAGAGGGCCAGGTTGACTATTAAGCCCAGCAAATGTTAGGCGGGTATAGCAGAGGTCTCCTACCTGGGACATAGAGTGGGGAGTGGTAAGATCAGGCCGGAACTGGCCAAAGTGGAAGCCATTCAGACATGGCCTGCACCTGTTACCAAAAAGCAGGTGAGAGCATTCTTAGGGACAGCAGGGTACTACAGAAAGTGTGTTCCCAGTGTGTACCATAGCTGCTCCCCTCACAGACCTGACAAGGAAAAACAGGCCAGATAAGGTAGTGTGGACCCCAGCATGTGAGCAGGCATTTCAGAAGCTTAAAGAAGAGTTGGGAGGACCCCCTATGTTAGCCAGTCCAGATTACAGCAAAGAATTTGTTGTGTAGGTGGATGCTTCAAAGCATGGAGTGGGGGTTGTACTTAGCCAGATTTCTTCAGAGGGAGAAGAGCACCCAGTGGTATATCTCAGTCCTAGGCTTCAACCCAGGGAGGAATGCGATGCAGCTGTAGAAAAGGAATGTCTAGCCATAGTGTGGGCACTGCAGAAACGTCATCCTTCTTTATATGGAAGGAAATTCACTGTAGTTACGAATCACAATCCCTTAACATGGTTACATCGAGCCAGCCAAAAAATACCAAGTTGCTAAGATGGAGCCTAGGGTTGCAAGCATATATGTCAGTGCAGCACCGCAGTGGGATTAGCAATGCCAACGCAAATGGGCTCTCAAGACGGGGAATGGGGAAAGGTTGTTGTATCTTTCGGCTTTTCCCGGTTAGGGGTCGCCACAGTGGAACTCCGGTCTGCTAATGATTGGCAGTAGATATTGGGTAAGGTATACCCAGATCAACTCAACCCTCTCAAGCAACAGATGGAGGGATATGGAGAAGCCCCATAAAGAACCATTTATTTTGACACCAACCAGAAAATCTTGTCCACTTATCATATATGAATTTCGAGTAAAAGATGTTGTAAAGGCTCCAGGGCCATTAACCTAGTACACACCTATGAACCTATGTATGTAGCCTCCTTTAATACCAGCTGCACATCCTCAGAGAACAGGTGCCTAAAAGGTATTAAAAGACTATCATCCAGGCAGTCAACTGAAGTAGTAGTAGTAGTAGTAGACCTGGGTTTGTCTTGTGTGAGTAAATCCATCCTGTGAGGAAGCTAATGGCAACTGTCCTTGGACAATTTGAGAAAAAAGAACCACTGCTGCCTGTGTCAAAAAGGAGTCCTTCTGAATCTTTAGAATGTTCCCGGACATCAGTCGAAAGGGGGTAATGGCATAGAGGAACATTCTTGTCCATAGGAAAGAAAAAAGCATGTGCTTTTCAGGCCTGTTTAAAAGGGATCGTGGAGCAGAATTTATTTAACTGTCTGTTGTGAATGGAGGCAAACAGATGTGAGGAGTTCTACCAGTTGGATTAACTCCTGGCAAAGCCCCAGGTACAGCATCTATTCAAAAGAATTTATCTCGGTACTGCTTAGTTTGCATGCGACAATATTCTGTACTGACGGAATGTATAAAGCTTGAAGAGTCAAACTGAGCTGAGTTGCTACCTCCCAGGCTGTCATAGTCAATCTGAAAAAGGAGGTAAGATCTGGTACCCCCACAGTTCATGTACCACATCACTGGGGTGTTGACTGTAAAAACTTGTAGAGGTCCTTGTAACTAGAGATGATTTAAAGCTTTCAAAGTTTTTATTACTATCACCTCTGACATTTATGTGCTTTTGTCTGCCCTGTTTGTTCCATAGACCTTGCACTTTCACATCTTCTGAAACAGGCCCCCACATGAAGTCTAAAGCATCCCTTGTGACAGACTGAAGAGGAGGCTGAAGGGAGAATGGGAGACCTGGATTTCAAGAGAACTGGTCTACCACCACCACAGATGTTTCTGCCAAGAAAATAAGTGCAGGACGTGATTTGGGACTAGAGAAAAAGGTATTTGCGATTCTGATGAACTTTATATAATCTCTCTGACTTCATGGAGATAGGAGGCTGGCAGTCTGGCACACTTCAAGCTATCAAAAAAACATCCTCAGAATCTGGTAAAAGTAGAGAAAACAACTAACTGCAGGTTGAAGAAAATCCTACTGTAATAAGTCATAATACTTTTGTTGAGATGCTAGAATTTCATTTTATTCCCAATAGAATAGGAAATGAAAAAGCCAGCCACAGATGAGCTATGCTGCAACATACATTAGGATTGTACTTGAATGTTATATACTGTATTAGTTAAACTAAAAAGTAAAGAAATTTGTTTTTCATTAGAATAAACTCCAGGAGTTATATTAATTACTGCTGCTCTAGTTTCTAGTCAGCACAGCAATTCCATTATAATTTTTGTGCTTTATACAAGCAGATCAAAACCATATTTATAAAATATAAAACATATAAAATACTTGAAAATTGTATTCACTCTCAGCTCCTAAACTACCTTCTCTCTAACAACCTCCTATCTAACACACAACATGGTTTCTGGCCCCACCATAGCACCACAACCACCCTCCTGAGCTTCACTAACACAATAAATCAACACAGAAATCATAATAAACTTGTCTCATCCATCTTTCTAGACCTCTCAAAGGCCTTTGACACAGTTTCACACCAGAAATTACTGTCAGAACTAGCCACACTAAATCTCAGTCATTCCGTAGTCTAGTTCCATAGCTATCTAACCGAACGTCAACATGCAGTTAGACGGCAACAGGAGCTATCATCTCTGCTTCCCATTAACATAGGAGTTCCACAAGGCTCCATACTAAGCCCCTTGCTCTTCACCATTTTTACAAAACAGCTAGATAAGGCCACTTCTCCCGCCTCAGTCAACCAATATGCAGATGACTCAAACCTCACACGTACTGCACCCTCTCTAACACAACTACAGGCAACAACACAACAGTGCTTCTTAGAGGTAGAAGCTTGGCTAACTAATGCTAACCTTATACTGAACCCAACCACCAAGCTGATGCTCTTTCTCGCCAACAAGACACTCAATCCCACACCCACTTTTCAAATTCACTCCTCCAACAACACTACCATAGCCCCACCTCACAAACCAAACTACATCAGTATCACAATTGACAGCAAGTTAAAATTTGACCTACGCCCATCTCAAACTATAAAAAAAACACATACCAAACTAGGCTCTCTCTACTGAATCAAACCTTTCCTAACAAGCCAGTCTAGACTAAACAATGCTAAGACTCACCTGCTATCCACTCTTCTCTACGCTGTTCCAATCTTTACCAACCTTAACAAAAGTTACCTTGCTAAACTTGACACACTGCAACAAAATAGCTAAGTATGCCACAAGCTCCCCACACAGATCTCATCACTGCTCTGCCCTACGTCAAATAAACTGGCTATAACTCTGACAACAAATAACCTATACCCAACTCATTTTCACCCATCAATTAATATACTAACCATATAAAACCCCAGCTCTACAACAAATACCCCAACCCTATACCAACACATGCTAACTCTGATTTTCAGACAAAACACTCAAAGTACCCAAAAGTAACAACAAAGCCGAGGACACCCTTTACTTCCACCACATTTCCAAACTTTGGAACTCAACTCCCCAACACATCCTTAATACTATCAACCTACAACAATTCAAAAAACTGTTCAAAGATCACCTCACTAGCAAGTGGCTCTGCTCCTCTGCCAGCCCAGGCTAACATCATGCAATCCCACAACATCCTTTCTCCCCAGTGATAATACGTATCACTCAGACTCCTCTCCCTCTTTTTTACCATCATCCACATACCCCCCCTTCTAAACTTAGAGCAGCAGAGCTAACAGCACCTACCAGCTATTTAGACTAACAAAACAACAACTACTATGTTCATTATCCATTGCTCTATGTTGTTGCTACACCTATGCTGACATGAAGGTCTACACCTGCCATGTAAAAATCTTATATAACTTTATGCAAAAATAACTGCCTTTTACCTTTATTAAGTACTTATTGTATATTCCTATGTACAATTCTTTTTGGACCTTTTCTCCCTGGGCCTCCTCTGAAAATGGGCTTCCATCCAGTTGGACTATCATGGTCAACAAATGTAAAATAAAATAAAAATAAATATTTTGTCTCTTGTTATACAACAAATTTAAATCAGATTTTGAATTCAGAACAAGGGAGTTAGTGGTTCTTTACAGTTTTGCACACCAGCACAAGGTGCCAATTATGCTATGATGCACTTTCACCAATACTATATTTGTTCCATGTTTTTTAATAAAATGCTTTGTCAATGTGCTTTTTCCTGAGCTATCACAACAACTTTCACTGGTCTTTAGTGAGCATTGTTCCTCAATGGCAGGTTCATAGGTTACTAGGCTAATGACTACTAGGGTCCTTACAGGCATAGCCATGCAGCCTAAACCATTTGGGTCCCCGAGTATCATGGGCATCTATAGGGTGGAGGGGGCATGTTAGTATGGAGATAACTAAGAATTTGTAGTGGGGGGTGTTAGTTAGGATATCACTTTTCTTATTGATAGCCTCTGTCCATAAGAGACATGTGGGCCAGACCAGGGGTAAATGTACAGTTTCTCATCCAGTTGTCAAGGTTTTGTTTGAATACGGTAAGGAATGAACACTGTTTTACAGGGATGGGGAAGACTATTCCATAGTGTAGGGATCTTTTCAAGACACACACTTGTCCCTCCAGCATACTCTGTTTATGTCACAAGCAAAGTGCAGATCCCTGGATCTAGTGTTTCTTGTGCTGCTCGTTTTGCACATCTGGAATGGTTCCATCAGAGTTGGGTCTGAGGAAGCCCTGTAGGCCAGGCAAAGATCTCCTCTCAACAGCCTGTAGGGGACTGAACATGGTGACACAGCCTTTAGGCAATCAGTGTAGGACAGGGTATTCATGCCCTGAATTCTTCTGGTGAGAAACCTTTGTGGGCATTCCAACTGTTGGAAGTGTCCAATTAGACACATGCCAAAGAAGGCACTGTATTCAATGCTAGGTCTGATAAAGGCCAGGGTAGAATGCTAATATAATTTCTTTGGACCTGGATGCCATACCTTTACCTATAAGTTGGGTGACACAGAATGTTTTTCTTATCTTAGTTACATGTTAAGCAAAGGCCAGACAGCTGTCTAAATATGTTCTTAGATCCCTTTCTACTGGGTTGACTCTTACGGGTGTTTTATCAATGGATTAATTAACTTGGGTTGACAGTTTCCCAATGGACATTAAAATGCATTTTAGCATTGAGCTTTAAGCACTGGCTTTGGCACCAGTGTTAAACCCTCTTTTAAGATGTTAGTGTCTTGGAGGACTCTATAATAGCTCCTAATTTACAGTCATCTGCGAACTTGGTGAGCCAGAGGCATTGAATATTTGCCCTGACATCTGAGAAGCAGACACCAAACAGGAGTTGGCTCAGAATGGAGCCCTGGGGTGCTCCGCTGGTGACTTCTTGGGTCCTGCCTTTGAGTCAGCCAACAATCCAGTGAGTTATGTAGTGATTAATGCCTAGCTCAGACAGCTTACCAACAATGCCGGAGTAGGGTATTGTAACAAATGCCTTGGCCAGGACAACATAAGTAGTATGCAATGTTTTGTCCTCATCCATAGTCTTGGTGACCCTCTCAAAGAAGCTAATAAGGTTAAGTAGAAATGACCTTCCCTTAAAGCCAAAGTGGGATGGGTTCAGCATCTGCAGGTTGCCAATGTCCCTGTTTATCATTTCCATGATAACTGTTCCATGGCTTTGCATATTAGACTTGTTAGACTGATCGGTCTGTTGTTTCTTTATGGAGAGGAATGGCCGCTGCAGTTCTCCAGTCACTTGGAACATAGCCTACTTCAAAGGCTGTAGTTAAAGAGTGCCTCGAGTGGTCCTGATAGGTCATGTTTTAGACTGTTCAGGAGGTAACTGGGGATGCAGTCAGAACTCGTGGAGGCAATGTTCTTGACTTCAGTGAGTGCCGTCAGCACCTGGTCCCTACTAATAGTTGGGGGCAGTATGCTGTAGCTGGTTGTGGGGGTGGGAGAATGATGGATGACCTAAATTTATCGGCCAGTAGATTTGTTGCGTCACCCTGACTGGTGAAGGTAGTACCGTTTACCACCAGTTCAGCACACTGCTGTGAATTGCTTTTAAGCTTCCAGACATAGCTGAAGAAGGCTTTGTGACTGTCAGTCTGTGAGGCTATCCTGACCTCACAGTTGGCTTTTTTGGACTTGATTAGACCTCTCAGTTTCTTATTTGTATAAGACAGCACTTATCTTTAAGGGAGTTGCTCTTCCAGATTCTGTCCATGAGTTTTCTTCTTTTATTACATACCCTGTTTAGGTGAGGATTTCACCAATGGGATTTGTTTTAGTGTTTGTTTTGGTTTTATTTCTAGTAGGTATGGCAGACACTATGCAGCCATTCGCATGTTTGTATAGGAACTCTACCAGTCACTTAAAAGGATGTAATTTGAATTAGAATAGTTCCTATTACTGGGCTTTCTGGGTTGATTTTTACTTCAGAGGAATCACTTTTATGACATGACCTCACTAGTGACGATGTGATATTGGGGGGGGGGGGGGGTGCAACACTCTACCATGCTGGATACCAGATCCAGTATGCCTGACCCTCTGGTTGGAGAGTACACTATCTGTTTTGGTAATAAAGTCCAGGAAGTGCTGTGTCAGTTTGAGGCATAGTACATTTGCCAGTCTCTAGAGGGGTGGTTAATGTCACCCATGAATAGGGTGTTTGGTTGGATAGTGAGTGCCTCTAGTAAGTTTAGGTAAGAGCTGTGAGACTCTAGGGGTACAGATGGTGACCTGTAGCTAGACATGATTTGGTGAGGGACCTTATCTATGGTGACTTGCATATGGATGAGCTTCACGGCATTATCCTGTTTAACCAACCTGGAGGTATGTTTGCTGCCAACGTCGATCAAGACACCTCCACTTTTGGTCCCAATTTGTGCTGCTTTTGATCTAAACGTGTGGAAGGTACTGTAGCCTTGCACTGCCAGAGTACTTCCTATGGTTTTAAATCAAGTACCAGCCACATCACAGATGTCTACATTCTCCAGAATGAGGAAGGCTTGAAAGGTGTGAAGTTTTTCATTTAGGCTCCCAGCATTGAGCAGTAACACCTTAAGGTTGCTTGTAGACTTTTTCACTATGTTGGTAGTTTTGTCTTTTTGGCATTGCCAAAAAGGCACTAAGGGAGTGGATAAAGTTTTAGCCAATATCCAAAAGCCTCGGGGGGACAGGTGCAGGCCATCCTTGGCAAAGCAATGTGGTGGCTTTCCCTGGAAAGACACCAGAAACTAAGCCAATTATTAAAGTCATTCATTTTATGTGTATACTGTGGCATTAACCTTGGTGCAAGTAGAATGCAGCTCAATGCAAGGCTCATACCTATCTGTTACAAATATTCCAACAGATCCATTATGTCTCTTTCCATACAGTCCAGTGAGGTATGCCTCCGGTCATTTACAACCACGTGGACTCTGATAGAATCATATTGGTACACTGGGTACAGTGACTTTAGTGAGTGCATAATATTGCAGATCCTAACAGCAGACAGGCAACTAATGGTTATTTTCTCATTGTCTAACCTGGTGAATGTGGCATCTGTGTGATGCACAATGGAGTCCCCAATGACAAGAGTATTAGGTAAAGATATGCTTGCCTTATTGGCTTTGCGCTTGGGGGACCACTGGGTTATGACTTAAGTGAGATGTTTGGTGCTGCTTTTGGTGTGTGTTTAAATGACTGCTGAGGAGCAGTGTTGCTGCCATTAGATGGCTTTGGAGGTCTTTAAGATTTGGGTTGGTTTCTTTTAAGCACCTCAGCATAGTACAATCTGTGTGCGTGATAAGTGGAATGTTTGAGGGATGCAGTGAGGATATTTTTGACAACCTTGCTACAGAAAATTGTGTATTTACATCTTTCACATACTTTGTCTTTAATGATCGACTGGTTTTCTGAGAAAATGAGACAATTGTTACATTGCCTTAGGATGCCCAGATCTACCAAACTGGCCACAGAGACATTTGTAAATTGCATATCCATGTTGTCCAGACTAGATTGTTTAGGATTAAGGATTGGGTTTAACAGGGGTCTCCAAGGGTAGTTCTGGTATGAAGGGCAAGATGTTATACAGTGCTAAGATATGGTAGTGCTATTTGATGAGCAAGTTAGCTGCTCTAAGCTCAGTTCTGCATAATATCACACTGTTTAACAGGTTTCTGACCTAATCATAACTTATAGAGAGATTTTACTGTCTAGGCTGTACAGGACAATGCTAACTGCTGCTGCTCGGCAGGCAGCTCTGCACAACTCTGATTTACAGTACAGAAAAAAAGCTTGAACGCTGACTCATGTGCCCTTTGGTCATTAAACAAGTACTCTCTGTGCTTCTTCTTGTGCTTCCTAAGTTAATTTATGTGGACAACCAACTCCTTAGTAAAAAGTTTATAAAACGTTTTTTAAATAAACAGACCACATAAAACAGGAATGACAGAGACAGAAAATTTGGCATGGCACATCAGCTCCTAGTCCCAAGTACCTTGATGCATATACACCACAAGAATATTCTAAATACATAAAACTGAAAGAAGAATTTTGAGTTAAGTTAAAATATATGACCTTGTAAAAATGTCAATTTTTATGAATTCTCTTATGTTTATAGGTACTTAGTGACATTTTTAGAATTTTATTAGATGTCCTAGGTCTTGAGCATTAAATTCATTAAAAACAAGGCATTGCCTGACTTAATTTGCAACACGTTGCCTGGAAGATTTCAAGGGGAAGACTGCAATAAAGTCTGTTAGTCATTAGGAGAAATAGGAAATGAGCAATAATGGACACAACGTAAGCAAAAACCTCCAGGTAACCATTAGACCAGAAGGACTGAGGCTCACCATGCAGAAGCAGCTAAAGAAGCATTATACTCAAATCAGATTCCAACACAAAATATTCTGGTAAGCATATTCTTTGTATTAACATAAGCATTTTCTTCAGAGCTCTTTTACATAAAGGTTTTGACTTACTGAGGCCAGAATATGAGTACAAGTGTCTCGCCCAAGGGTGCAGACAGGCATACTGTTTGTAAACTACTGTGCACATTTTTTTTTCTGAGCACTACATCAATATGGCTTTTTTCAGGTCATATTATGTCTACAACTGTCTAAATGAATGTGTCCAACAACATATGCATTATTGCTAATCTAGAAACAATATATTTAATAGTTTTAGGGAGAAAGCTGAAGATGTTACTTACATTTATTAAGTGCTTTGGGGGTAGCATTTTAAGAACTTTCAGTGATAAATGTCTGGGAGGGGGAGCTCTAACAGCTTCTGAGTACAAAGTGGAATTTGCTTGCTACACTCCTGGTCTTGAGTAATGCCTGCAGCATAAATGCATGCACTTCTTGCCTAAAACATGGCTTCTACATTTAAAAATGTTTTTATAACTATAAGATGCAGCAGATGAAAAGTGAGCAACACATATAAAACGAGCAGAATCTGGAGAGCTATGTACATTTTCAAAATGTGAGATGCACTGGGGAAGCAACATGAGACAGAGTACAAAACTTGAACTTTCTGGATTCACAACTGATTAACAATGCCAGTCTCTTAAGGGTAGCTATATTATGCGATCACCATAATAACTAAGTCAGCATAGAGATGGGAGGGTGTGCTAGCTAAAAAAATAATTATGTTCTAAAACATTCTGGTTATATTTTTAACAAAAAAGTGAAGACTTGAGTACCAAGAAAATGACTAGGAGTCAGGTGTAATGTAATAGAAGCATCAGATAACCATTAAACAGTTTCAAATTGTATCACTGATGCAAGAAAAGACACTATATGTAAAACTTTATAAATAAAACGTGTAAATATAGACTACTGGTACTTAAATGAATTATGTGTGTCAAGGACTGGTGGATAATGACAGAAACCACATAGCTCACGTGGTGCTAACTGGAAGAAGGGGTTTTCTTCTTGGCCATTAAGAGTGGGCAACGGAACAAATCATACAAGCCAGTATGGTGTCATTTGACTTGCATTCCCTCTCTGCAGTCAAAATCTGCACCCAAACAAGTTACATTGCACAATAATCAGCTTTATTTTCAGTTAGTTTCTACAACCAACTTTTACTGTTCAAATTTTTTTAGTACAGTTTAGTTTATTATACTGTTGGCATGCTATTTGGCACAATAATGTGCACAGTTAGAGTCTACAATAAACTTTTACTGTTCAAGTCTGATGTTTTGCTTAAGGCACAGAATCATGTCTAACTTAACGTACACTATTTCACAAACCAGATTTTCATGTTCACCAGAGGGATGAATTCGATACAGATGCAACTGTGTGGGGCTTGAAGGTGTGCAGCGTCACACTGGGAGGTTCACAAAGCTATGTTCCAAAGCTGGCAGCCCTACAGTAAATTACCATCCATGTACTAAACTTATATCAGCCTGGAGTGAAACAAAGATAAAAAGGCCAGTACAGAACCATTTGTTCAGGATTCACACCAGACTGGAAAGGGCAACAATTCATCAATTGCGATTTTATACTGGATGACACCACACACATACGATATTCGTTCATGATCTGTTAACTCCTACATTTTTTTCCAGTTACTGTTGGCTCCTCCCACTTCTGTTAGTGCTGGGTCCACTAATGTTACGTTATGCTACACTTCAGGTTGCTACCATTCCATTTCCCGCAAACTTACCACAACTAAATAGGACTAAAACCAATTTACTTATATTGCCACTGCTACTTTTCTCTGGCTTAATTAAACCATTTGTAAAACTTCATTGCTTTTGATTATAAAATGGAAACACTACATTGAGTCAAAGTTGAATTATACAAGCGACACAAACAATTTTATCCTTCATGTGATGAAATACTTCTTGGTGATATTAAGGCTGACATTTCTCAGTAGAATTTTAAATTAACAGAAAGATTCATAAGCAGTATCCATAATACAGTTACAAGAGTGCAGCTTTTTTCATTTAAAGACATACTATTAATGCCACTACAGTTCAACAAACTGAAATAAAATTAAATTTCATGCAGTGTAACATAAGTAAATAAATAGGATGTATGAACTGTTTTCCCCACAAGGGAACAACCTAGCAGTAAATACTTTAATAAAAATGGAAAATGAAAGTAGCCACCCCACCACCATTTTAGCAGCTCCCATTATTCTAATTCCAAATGAATTAAAGCGTAAGACCTAAAATTCAACATGAACACCTAATAGGGTTCAGACTAATGATAGATCACTCTAACCACTGCAAGTAAATCAGCTATGACTTTAGATGTCTCCATATCCACCTGCAGTTGTTTATAATTTAGATTACACACTACTATTCTAACACCTTGAAGCCAATTTTCATCTACATTATTCATTAAGAAAACAATTATTGCAAACTTGTGCTAACAAACCTGCTATATTTAAGTTTTTTTCTAATTGATATTAAATTAACAGTTTCAAAATGGAATTGGGAGAAAAGCTCAGTACATTTCAAAGCACATGTATTACATAATATGTACTGTAATCATTAAACATAGCTACTATTACATTTTTCACTTACAGCCATCCTATAATAAAGGACATTAATACATAGAGGGAAAATGAATAAAGATAGCCAGCATAAAATCAGCATTTATACTTATAAAATATAAACTCCTTAAATCTCCCACAAAAACAAAAGTTTATTATGTTTGCCTACAGTATTCATTCAGTCTCCAACACCTGCTTTGCACAAGTTGCACTCAGTGAGCACAATGCAGGAAAAGCTAATCCTGGATGGGATGCATGTCCTTTATACATACACACACAAAAGCGCACACTTCCTCGTATACCTCACATACACTAGGAAATGAAGATGAGACCCAAGCAGTAGTAACAACACTATATACTGCAACACTCTGCTGCTTGGTGTATTTATTTATGTTTAGATTACAGGGCTATCCAACTGGGTTGTAACCCATTTTTCGTACAGGACAGGAGAGAAAAGCTCCACATCTTTCAAAGCATATGCATTACATTGTAAACACTATAAAGAATCCTAACACTATGTACATCACATTGTCATAACTATATTATACCTTTTTAGATTTTATGTACAGAGTACCATATACAAGTTCATTGGTATACTAAGAAGACAATTTTGACAATGAACTCCTCCAGTAAAGACAGTTTAAGTCACAGAATATTGGACTACCCAAGAGTTCCATTCTGCAGGTGTGGTGATAAAATCTAGAATACATATATGTTTTACTCAATCATGAATGTTTGGGAGGATTATATTCATAATATTCATTCAGTCTCCAATATATGCTTTACTCAGTTCCTGGTTGCAGAAGAATTACAGCCTATCTCACCACGCAGTCGGCACAAGGCAGGAAAAAGTAATATTGGATGTGATGGCCTGTACATAGATACATATATACACACACACCATAGTCCACTGAGTTAGTTCTACATTAACATTTTTTTAGTGTTAAATGTTCAGTGTACTGATGAATTTCTATATGACACTTTATAAGTAAAATACAAAAAAGGGGATTACAGGTTCATAGGTAACTACTACGCTATTAGTCTGCAAACCATTACAAGCCTGGCAATAACAAGAGGTTAGAATCAGATCCTGTACCTTCCATTTGTGAGGTAAAGACCTTAACCATTTTGCTGGTGCTGGGTCCACTAATGTTACGTTATGCTACACTTCAGGTTGCTACCATTCCATTTCCCGCAAACTTACCACAACTAAATAGGACTAAAACCAATTTACTTATATTGCCACTGCTACTTTTCTCTGGCTTAATTAAACCATTTGTAAAACTTCATTGCTTTTGATTATAAAATGGAAACACTACATTGAGTCAAAGTTGAATTATACAAGCGACACAAACAATTTTATCCTTCATGTGATGAAATACTTCTTGGTGATATTAAGGCTGACATTTCTCAGTAGAATTTTAAATTAACAGAAAGATTCATAAGCAGTATCCATAATACAGTTACAAGAGTGCAGCTTTTTTCATTTAAAGACATACTATTAATGCCACTACAGTTCAACAAACTGAAATAAAATTAAATTTCATGCAGTGTAACATAAGTAAATAAATAGGATGTATGAACTGTTTTCCCCACAAGGGAACAACCTAGCAGTAAATACTTTAATAAAAATGGAAAATGAAAGTAGCCACCCCACCACCATTTTAGCAGCTCCCATTATTCTAATTCCAAATGAATTAAAACGTAAGACCTAAAATTCAACATGAACACCTAATAGGGTTCAGACTAATGATAGATCACTCTAACCACTGCAAGTAAATCAGCTATGACTTTAGATGTCTCCATATCCACCTGCAGTTGTTTATAATTTAGATTACACACTACTATTCTAACACCTTGAAGCCAATTTTCATCTACATTATTCATTAAGAAAACAATTATTGCAAACTTGTGCTAACAAACCTGCTATATTTAAGTTTTTTTCTAATTGATATTAAATTAACAGTTTCAAAATGGAATTGGGAGAAAAGCTCAGTACATTTCAAAGCACATGTATTACATAATATGTACTGTAATCATTAAACATAGCTACTATTACATTTTTCACTTACAGCCATCCTATAATAAAGGACATTAATACATAGAGGGAAAATGAATAAAGATAGCCAGCATAAAATCAGCATTTATACTTATAAAATATAAACTCCTTAAATCTCCCACAAAAACAAAAGTTTATTATGTTTGCCTACAGTATTCATTCAGTCTCCAACACCTGCTTTGCACAAGTTGCACTCAGTGAGCACAATGCAGGAAAAGCTAATCCTGGATGGGATGCATGTCCTTTATACATACACACACAAAAGCGCACACTTCCTCGTATACCTCACATACACTAGGAAATGAAGATGAGACCCAAGCAGTAGTAACAACACTATATACTGCAACACTCTGCTGCTTGGTGTATTTATTTATGTTTAGATTACAGGGCTATCCAACTGGGTTGTAACCCATTTTTCGTACAGGACAGGAGAGAAAAGCTCCACATCTTTCAAAGCATATGCATTACATTGTAAACACTATAAAGAATCCTAACACTATGTACATCACATTGTCATAACTATATTATACCTTTTTAGATTTTATGTACAGAGTACCATATACAAGTTCATTGGTATACTAAGAAGACAATTTTGACAATGAACTCCTCCAGTAAAGACAGTTTAAGTCACAGAATATTGGACTACCCAAGAGTTCCATTCTGCAGGTGTGGTGATAAAATCTAGAATACATATATGTTTTACTCAATCATGAATGTTTGGGAGGATTATATTCATAATATTCATTCAGTCTCCAATATATGCTTTACTCAGTTCCTGGTTGCAGAAGAATTACAGCCTATCTCACCACGCAGTCGGCACAAGGCAGGAAAAAGTAATATTGGATGTGATGGCCTGTACATAGATACATATATACACACACACCATAGTCCACTGAGTTAGTTCTACATTAACATTTTTTTAGTGTTAAATGTTCAGTGTACTGATGAATTTCTATATGACACTTTATAAGTAAAATACAAAAAAGGGGATTACAGGTTCATAGGTAACTACTACGCTATTAGTCTGCAAACCATTACAAGCCTGGCAATAACAAGAGGTTAGAATCAGATCCTGTACCTTCCATTTGTGAGGTAAAGACCTTAACCATTTTGCTATACTACCGTCCCCCATGTTTTATAACACAATATGCTTTATAATATATATTAATATAATTATGAAGATCTGTGTATAAATATTGGAGTATCCCAAGTACAACAAATAAATACTTTTCAAGCTTAAAATATAAGTTGTTGAGCAACAGCATTTGACATGGCGATAAACCTGTGTAACAAATTTCTTACGTGTATTTAACCAATTCAGAAAACTGCAAGACCATATTTTTAAGCTGTGTTAGGCTCTTTACTTGAGAATAGAGATTGCTTAGAATTAGTGAATTAGTGTAAACTACTGCTTGCTAAGATATTCCATAACAATGAAGGACAGGCAATTAAAAATATTTTTGTACCAGATGTAAGTAAAGAGAATCACCCACTGAGAAATAACAGAGAAAGAGGAATGTTGTTGGTTAAAGGGCATAAACTATGTAATCTGTGTTTAAGTGTGGGGAGGGGATGGGTGAAAAAAAGCTCAAAGGGCAGGTTGTTTTAAACTGAGCTTTTTGTCTAAACTTTCTGATTTCAACAGTTGCCATTAGCCACAGAGAAGACAGACAACAGGGAGATTATTCAACTTATTTACCGTCAGGGACTCAGGTGATTCATCAACAAAGTCAAAAATAATTTTTATAACCAACCACAAACCATACACATGACCAACCCAAAAAAGTTTGGAACTCCATTAATCAAATACTACACCCAGGGAACCCTTCAACTCCTTATTCCCTGTCCTAACAATACTTCACAGGAAAGAGCATCCATATTCAACACCTACGTCATTCACTCCATCAGCAAACTAACTCTAACCCTGCCAGCCCCCAGGACATCCTGACCTCCTTTAAATACAAAAGCACTTTCTTAAACCTGCATCTATGAGCTACATAAAATACCTACTTTTCAAACTGAAACCTTGCTCCTCTTCTGCTGACAACCTACCTCCACTTTAACTCCTAACTCACTAGCCTTCCTCATCTCTCTTCTTATCCACCACTCTATAACTGAATCCAAAGTACCCCTCTATCTGGAAACAGTTCTCTACTTGACCCATATAACTCCACTGAACTTGCTAACTTCAGGCCAATGGCAATCCTATCCCCTCTCTCCAAAATATGACAGAAATGTGTGTATAAACAAATCTTGGACTACCTAACACAAGAAAATTTACTAACCTCCACACAGCATTGCTTTCATCCCAATCACAGTACCTCAACAACCTTCATCTCTTTCACCAATACTATCTCACTAGCCAGAGACAACATCAAGCTGGTCACCTGTCTCTTTCTAGACCTCTCCAAAGTGTTTGATACAGTCTCCCACCCCCTGCTGCTGGCAAAACTCTCTGACCTAAATCTGTCTAGCTCGACTATTTCCTGGTTTTCCAGTTATCACACTGACAGCAATCTGTTAAATCGCTTTCTACCCTATCCCCTGCTCTCCTTATCAAGATGAGAGTCCCTCACAGATCAATACTTGGTCCATTACTGTTTAAAATCTTTACCACTTTCTTAAATACATCTTGTCCACAATCATCACTCATCTCATACAATATCAGGATGACTCCACAGTCACCACCATTGCTGATAACCTTATGGATCTGCACACAGTTACCCAAAAATCCTTCAAATCTATTTTAAACTGACTTTCCAATAATCAGTTAATCTTAAATCTGAAAAAGACAAAACTCTTCCTCTTTCTGCTAAAATCTCTCAACCACATTAAACCTTCATGCTCTATCGCATCCCTTAACAAATACTTCTATCACAGCTGAATCACATACTAAGCTCCTAGGGGCCTTCATTGATAACCAACTCAAATTTGACCTTCATGTACTAAATTGCTTCAAGAAAACTCACCAAAAACGTGACCTGCTCTACAGAAACAAAAAGTTCCTTTCAAACACAGCTATTATCTCTCCTTCTCATGCCTACTTTCTCCCTAGTCTTTTCTATAGTTCACAAATGCTCACCAACCTACAGACCTCTCTCTAAACAAAACTAGAAACCCTCTAAGTTGCTAGATTTGGTGATAACAAACCAATAAATCTCACCACTGTCTTTCTCTTAACACCTTAAACTGGTTAAAATTTCCCAATCAACTACTTCTCCCTCAGCTGCAGATCATACATTCCATCCTCTATAAGCGCTCCTCCTGTCCAGATATCTTCTCACTTGTCTCCCTATACACCCCTTCCAGGACTCTCAGAAGCACAGACCAAAATCTTTGGCAAATCTACAAGCCAAAAAGCACAACAGGACAAAATCTGTACAGCTACTCCCCCTCCTGCTCTTGGAACAAACTTCCACAACTATTCAAAACTGCTCTCAAAAACTTTCTAGCTAGCACCTGGACTTGCCACTGTAAGCACCCTCCATCAGCTTACTAGCCTCACCTTTTTCTCAATCCTTACCATCCTTTCTGACCCTACTACATAACCTCTCTTCTAATTCACCTCACTCTCAAATTTTCCTCTCCACATTCTCCCCCCTTTCACTCTTACTTCCGAAATCTAGCCCTACTAGTATACCTGCTTCCCTGTTTTGTAATTCTTCTCTTGACTACTAAAGCTCAGTCTTCTGACACTCCTATTACTGTATAGAAAATACATTAATAATAATAATACCACCTTGATTAAAAGCTCTCATTATACTCCATCCTCTACCTGTATAAATGAATTCACCTAACTACATCTACATTTTTTGGTTGTGTATAATGAAACTATCCTGGAAACGAGCTGCTTTTAATTGTCTAAATCAAATTCATCTTGCACTATCTTGTTGTTAAACAACTTGAGACTTAAAAGATTGCACATTTTAAACTGTAAACTATGAATCTACTAGTCTAGTTTTTGCACTATTTATATTTTATATCTTACATCTTAAATTTGTGTATGTATAACTGGAGTTTTTCTCCCCGCCACTGAAAAAGGGAAAAAGTTCAGTCAGACTAAACCGGTCAACAAATGTCAAATAAATAAATAACAGCTACCATTAGCCACAGAGAAGAAAGACAACAGGGAGATCATTCAACTTATTTATATTCAACGTATTTATAGTCGGTTATGGCAGATTCTTTATAGCATACATGTAATGACAATAAATCTACTTACTAATTGACTATAACTACAATGTTTTAACTAATTGTGCTATTTTCTGTGCAAGTGCTGTGAAGAAATGATCTAACAGCTTTGCCTGCATCAGAGAAGATTAGATCTCTACCCAGTGAACTTGCTCTCTATTAAACAGTAATGCTCTCTCTTACAATGAACAACGATACTTTATACATTACAAATCTGGATTAACAGCTTATATCAGACGATCTGTTAAAACAGTACTTATCTGTCCTGCTCCTAAACCACAGATACTTTACAAGGCCATTGCAGATCAGATCAGCAACTTAGGAAAAAAATTTCGGAATTAGAATTAATTATAGCAAATATACAGTAATTCTAAAGGTTTGTTTTAACTAAAAGTTTGTAAATACTTAACACAATATCAAACTTGGTAAGTAGCTTTTTCAGAAAAACCTCTATGGCCCGCTTAGGTTCGTATCAGGCTATTCAAGCAGATCATTTGTAAAACAGCCTCAATGAGCTCAACAGTGCAATACGACATGAATAGCTACTACCTAATTTTGTCCCCTTTCAAACAGGACTTAAGAGGTCAGACCATGAATGAATTTATGACTGCCCATCCGCTCATGCAAGTTGAGCTTAAAGAGGGTCAGGAAGTTGCTTTATGTTACCTCAAAGGGAAATGTATTCCATAAAAATGGGATTCTTTGATAATGACCTTACCAGCAGGTTGTACTTATACCAAGGTGGAAGTTCATTTCCTGTAAGAGGGTTTTTAGGATGGTGTTTGCTTTATGAATGTTTTGAGGGTTTCAAAGGACTGGATCCTTTGAGACTTTATAGGTGAAACAGAGCCCCCACACCCAAAAGAGTCTGCAGAAAATACAAGAGAAAAAGTGCTTTAAGGTGGGCAGTGTAGCAAAAGGAAGACATGCCTTTGATTCTCCTAGTGAAGAAATGCTGCAGTATTTGAAATAAGTCGTATGTTTAGAAAAGTGCTTACAGAAAGAGTCATTATATTCTGTTATTGGTCTGTTAAAGGAGAAGTAGAGAGGAATGACATCTTTTAGGCCTTTAGGTCTATTTACTCAGTCTGGCTCTATAAAATAATTCGTTAAAAGTGGATACATGGTGATCAAAGGATAGCTCATTGTCAACAAATGTGCCCAAACCCCCCCAAAAACTTAATTTTCAAAGAGGTGTCATCTATGTGGTAGGTGCATGGGTGCCCATGTTTGCCAAAGGACATGCTACTACAGCTCTTGGCATTTAGCTCAAGGCCATAGTCCAAGCACCACTTGTTTCTATATGTTAGGCCCCCTGGAGAATCTGGAAGTCAGCTGGACAGTTTATGACAGCTCAGAGTTTGTAGTCATCCAAAACTAGGTCAGTTACAGGTCCCTGACATCAGAGAAGTAAATCTGAAAATAAATAGCCCAAGGACAGATCCCCGAGGGACACCTACTAATGACTCTTTCCAATGAATGCATTCCCCACAAGCTAACAGACTGGTTAGTCACTGGGTAATATATAAGGGTTTACTTTTAGTTTGATTACCTTATTGAGTATGGGATGGTATCAAACGCAGTGGCTAGGTTGAGGTAAGTACTATGAACCAATTTGTCTGCATTTAATGCACAAGTGACTGGCTAAAAATCATCCATCAAATTTAGAAGGCAGGATCTATCTTTAATAAACCCAGTCTGGTTTGGGTCAAGGGACTGCAGACTGCATTGACAAGTTCCATAATGATGCACTCCATCACTTTACAGATAAGGCTGGTTGAAGTCTATATGTCTATATGTTTCAGGGTCAGTGGGAGTTTCTATAGTGTGGGATGACTACAGCATTTCTCCATACCTCCACTTCAAATGCAGTAAAGAGGACAAGACTGAACAGGTCAACAAGAAGTCCATAATGCTGTGCTTGGTGCTGACAAGAAGGCAGTCTGGCACTCTGTATGATTCCATTGAGCTAGTGTTTTTGGCCTTGCATGCACAAGACGTGTCCCAAAGTGATCTGAGGAGTGTGTAGCCATGCTAATATGTGAGGTAGAGAAAAATGGGTATTAACAAACAAATTTAGCTTAAGAGTTTTTATGTTGGTTATGTCTTCTGGGGATGGTATGTGTTGTTATACATTAGCTTAGTGCATTACTGGGTACTGGTTCTAAGGGTTCTCACACAGCTGAAAAAGGCTTTGTAGTTGTCCTCAAAGGCTGCAATTTTCAGATCATACTTATATTTGGAGTATTTGATTTTGCTTCTGAATTCTTTGTTTTTTATTTTTTTAGTTCACTTTTAGAGACTGGGGTGTTAAGTTTATTTTTTTGGACAATGCATTTCTTCTTATTATTTTAGAGTTTGTTAATACCAGGGTTTCACCATAGGAGTTTATTCCTGGAGTTGGTACTGTTGTGTCTGTAAGGGACTGATGCCTCACTGCATGCTTTTTTTTTTTTAGGCGAGTACAAATACTGTCTTCAAATGTAATAGTGTGTGAGGTGGGGTCATCGAAGACAGAAGAATGCTTAAATTTAATCAGATCATCAGCTAACAGTAAAAGAATTGCCTTAGAATAGTCTCGAGTAAACCATGTTTTATCCACACAATGAATATTAAATAATGGTCAAATCTGACCAAAGATTGGCAGGTGTAGAGCATGGTGGCAGTTATACTGGTAAGGACTAGAGCCAATATTTTCAAACCCCTGCTTGGAACAAACTGGTTGGTCTGAGAAGCTAGCACTTTCAAAATCTAGGAAGCATCTAATTTGTGGACATGTAGGTTCCCAGTTTAACAAAGTATGGCTGAAATCTTCCAGGAGAACAGTGCTAGTTTCAGTAAGAAAGGATTCCAGTTTGTTTAAATATGCTTGTGGATGGCAGGGGAGAGGGTATGGTAGTTGGTTATAATGAGATATAGTTTTCTATTGAAAGTAAGCAGGATGCAGAAAAGCTCAAGGTCATTCTCCCACCTTATGAGTCTGGATGTGATTTAGCTTCTTAGGAATATGGACATGCCCTTCCAACAAAGCAGTCATGTTTGGCAGTGGGTCTGAAAGTGTGGTAGGAACTGAAACCCTGCTGTTACTACACTCGCTTTCATTCCACCTACGAGTTTCAGTAAGTGAAAGACAAGTTCTATTATATTTTCAGTCTATAAAGGAAGATGTATTAAATTAATCTAACACACAGTGTAATGACAACTCCAGCAGTTTACCTGGGTTCTGCATTTTCAAAAAGCATTTCTGATCATGCAACCAGGATTATAACACAACTTTACAAGTTTAATGGACAAGAATTTTAATGCCTACACCTAGAAGCCACAAAACAGACATGGGAGTTTGGCTGACAGTTAAAGTGGAAAAAATATGAAGAGAAACTGTGCATAATGGGTGAAGAAAAATAAGGTTGGCAGCAGTCACAGTGATGATAGTTATCAATGCAGTCTGAAGTATTTTTCTTTCAAAACCACCCTGTATACTTATCACCTGGATTTACCACAGCTATTATCACTTAACATTTTACAATGTCACTTGCAATACGTACATTACCTTAACAAACAGAGACAGATAGGCAACCTTTTTTTTCCTGTTTGTTAGCCAAATAAGTGAATGGACCTTCCTAATCTTTTTCGACCAACAACATGGGCCACAAGTTCAGAGACAAATACAATATTTATCTACATAGATGCTTTAGTACAATCAATGAAACAGCATGCTTTTGAAAGATGGGAAGACACTGGATTACCCAGAGGAAATCCATGCAGACAGGTGGAGAATGTGCAAAACTCTAAACAGTAACTGGAGGTTAGGATTGAATTTGTAACCCCTGTGAGGTAGAGTGCCTAATATTAAGTCACTGTCCTACCCTGCACTTTATTGCTATGTTTGCTAAGCATCGCCCATCATATTTATTTTTCACCAGCAGATATTAGGCAAACCGTTTTGATTAGGCCAGGGCTTCTTAAACTATAGGTCGTGACTCATATGGGGTCACATAACTGAATGTTGGGGTCACAAAAAATTTGGAGACTGTCTTTGCCGGACAGCTTACTGTCTGGAAAAAATAAAATTGTCTTTTTTTTTTTTTTTTTTTTTAAAGGGTGTTTTTCTTTAAGAACACCCTTTGTGTCTGGTCGCACAGATGCAGAAGACAAAGACAAGTTGTAAACACCTATTGTTTCTGTGAGACTGATTGTTTACGTCTTTGTCTTCCATGTGCACTGAATTTGAATTCCAGAAGATGTTTGGACTGCGGACCGCAAGTGACAGGTGTGTGTGTGTGTGTGTGTGGGGGGGTTGGGAATATATGGCTTTCTTTGGTTGCTGAATATCAGTGCCTAGGGATTTAGCTGACAATAACCACTTCTTCGCTGTTGGAACCCGTTTTATTCTGGGAAAATGAGTCATGCATGGTGAATCTCAGCATCCTTTAAATGTATGAAAAATTCTACTGCACCTTAGTGTTTCATACAAAGACTATCATTTCATGATACTGCAGGGGAAATTAGTTAGAAATCTTCCAGCAATAATAGCATAATGCATTTACATTTAGGCTTGTAAGTAGATAATTTAAGGCATGACACATTGAGTGAAATGCGTTGCTACTTCAGATCACCTAAGCAGGACTTAATATTGTAATATTGTAAACAAAAGACATGAGGAAAAATAAGTGACTGGTAGACAGAATGGATATTAGAAGGAAGTGTATGGCCTAGGTGGATGTCAAGCAGACTCGACAGAGGGTATCAGAACAAATGGAATACAGCAGTAATGTAAACAAAGAGGACCAGTAAGTGGGATAAACAGGGCATTAGAAGAACTCCATCTTAAGAGAGAGCTCTTAATCTTAACTTGAAACATGTGAAAGACAGGAAGCTGAGATTTAGAAGAAAGTAAATTCTAAACAACAGAAACAGAATGACTGCAAATTATTTGGCTGCTGACAGCAGTAAATATAGACAACTCAAGAAATACTCCATCTTGACTTTACAGCATAACTCATGGTGGTGGAGGTGTCTTCTACTGGATGATTCCCATTAAGCCGACATATGGGTCTGAACAAGAGGCTTTATGCAATGCAAGCAATGTTATACCAGCCAGAACTGTATTACAACATGAAATAGGTTACCTTAAATTTAATCTCATCTACTGTATTTTCAAAAAACTATTTTTTTACCTTATTCATGCTCAGCAACCAGTTATCAAATGTCAGTCTCTTTAGCTCACCTTATCTATAGTATAAGCACAGTAGTGCAGTAATTATTTCAGTGATGATATAACTTGAGGAAGGTCTAGTTATAGACATACATTTTCTTTCTTGTAATCTATTTCTTAAAAACGATTTTGTTTTGTTTTCCCTTGGCAAGTGTATACTTATCTTCCTATTTTCTGTTAACTGTCCTGCTTAAATCATTCCTACATACCTAAATTATTAGTTATTTTTAAAAAGTGTCTGACTGAGTATCTATTTACTTAAGTGATAAAATAGTATTCACTGCTAAAGGGTGTCAAGCTACCTCTACTTGGAAAGATTGTCCTTGCTACGAACTACCATTTGTGTTTATAATTATACAGTCCTTTATAGAGTGGAATAACAATGTATTTCTCTGAGATGCCTAGTAACTATGAGCCTGTTTTCATTTTGCTATCCATTCCCTATTGCAATAATACCAGCTTACTATTTTTAATGTAACATAGGCAATGTATTCTTCAAGGGCAGCAGGCACTGAATTTGTAGATGAAACATGGAAATATAAAGTTGTTTACTAGCAGCAACATTTTCATTAGTTACAGATCTCTTTTATGTGGAATTATTCAGATAACTTTTACTTCTGCAGAGATTGTGCATACTGACTGATATTGGTGGATTGTAATGACAGAAGATGTTCTTCGTGTTTCACTGTTGCAGTCATTACATTTGGGTAATCTGCTGGCAGGTTGCCCTCAGTTGGCCTGATTAACAAAGTCTTGGGTCCTGCGTCGGATGCTGTCCCTTGTTCCATGACGTCAGGTCGTCAGGGGTATAAAACATGCAGCTGATGTCATTACATCAGTCTTTCTTGCCGTGAGGTGCCCGAAGCAGAAGCAGTTCGCAAGTGCCGATCGGCCGACTCCTGAAATTTTCGTTTTCGAGTTTCAGCTCTGAAGTCTTCAACTTAAAGCTAAGTACCCCATTGGGGAAACTTTTCTTGCTCCTTACCGATGTCAGTAAAAGTTAATAATTGCATTACTTGTGGAAAGCAAATACCTCAAAGATTTTCATTCGTACTATATTCTTTGCCTAGGCCCTGACCACGACGTACCTTACTGTTGGTTTTGTGCTTTATTTAATCAACACACTATCTGTCGTCGTTATATTTTTGCCTCTCATTATTTCAGTCCTCGGTTTAATTATCCAGAAATGTCGTCGATTAGCCATCTGACTACCGGGATTCCGAAAAAATGCAAGGATAAAGACAGAGACAGCGTGTCGAGGTCCAAAACTGCCGACGACGCTTCTCCTAAGCCAGTTGCCAGTTCACCGGTACTCAGTGAGGTGCTTTTGCAGCCCCTGATACCTGCTATTTCTGATTCGCAGGCCTCTACTGAGACCCATTCGGAGTCCAGTATGCTGTGCGATGCTTCACCCATGGAACCCGCAGATGTCTCTACCTTGGATGGGTCCAGAGCAGGGTTGCCAGACGTCCCTATTTGGGCGGGACTGTCCCGAGATCAGCAGCCTGATCCCGAGTCCCGCCCTGCCGGTTTAAATCCCGGCCAGCCTCCGCTTTGTTTGTTTTTTTGTTTTTTTTTGATTATCCCGTATACCTGGCATACGGGCCAATCAAAAATTGCTAAACACAGAGCTTCTTGTGTTCCGCATTAAACACGAGAAGCTCCGTGTTTACCGATTTTTGATTGGCCTATATGCCGGTATACGGGCCAATCAAAAATCGCTAAACACGGAGCTACTTGTGTTGAATGCGGAACTGCAATGCATTAAACACGAGAAGCTCAGTGTTTAGTGCAGAGCTACTGAGTGAGCTCAGTTCTTTAATGTGGAACTCTGTTCCGCATTAAAGACCTTTTTTTTTTGGTCTTCAGTTGCCGAAGACCTTTTTTTTTTTTGGTCTTCACTCACCGTGAGAGACCTTCTTTTTTTTTTTTGTCCCTACCTGGGGGGCTGGAAATCTGGCAACCCTGGTCCGGAGCCACTGTGCAGCCACCGGCTTCTGAGGGTGTATTCAGGCCTACAGACTTGCATATTAAATCGACACCGCTTTCATTACTAAGGCCTAAATCTCGATCCATGTAAAAAAAATGACGCACAGGCCATGTGTTCATGCCCCTATGCCTAAAAAACAAATGATAAAAATGGCTGAAGATCTAATTTCTCTAATCAGGGGTAGTCAACCCCCCCCCCCCCCTCTAAGAGGCCTAGGGCTGAATTTCATTATGAATTTTCTGATCAGGATTCTGTTTCTTCTGACTCTTCTAATGACCTGGATTTGTCCGTACCTACTTATGAGGATTCTGATGCAAAGGAATCCATTCCCTCTGCTTCCCCTCCTGAGGACTTTTCTTTTGGGGAAACCTTACATGCTTTGAGGGAGCATTTCCACTGGGAAAGCCAGGAATTTTCTGATTCAAAAAAGAGGCTTAGGGATTTCCTGCTTCTACCTCAGCATAGGCCTTTGGCTATATCTCCTGTACTAGACATTGTTGATGATGTGTTCTCGGAATCCAGTTTGGCCCCTGATTCCCTGCCTCCGGCTCCTAGTAAACCTGACAAATACTACAGGGTTCCTGAGTCCCACAAATTCCTTTTCAAAAATCTTGTTGCAGATCCAGAAACCATTTCTCAGGGGCCCAAGGGCATTAAGGCTTCTACTGCTGAAAATCCTACCCCTTCTCATAGAGATTCCAGGGTGCTGGACAGATGGGGTAAAAGGTTTATACTTCTGCGACCTTGGCAATGAGAGCACTAAACTGCCAATTTCATATGTTAAAATATCAATAGCATATTATTTGGACTGTTTAAACAGAAAATGATGTTAATTCCTGACTGTGTGGAAAATAAAGATTTACAGGATTTAATGCATTCTGCTGAACAACTTGGAAAACATACTTTGCAATGTGGTTTTGATTCTTTAGAGGCCTCCTACAGGGCTGCTGTTACTAGGTCTGTGCTTAGAAGGCATGCTTGGCTTAAGGAGCAATCTTTGCCTAATCATGTTAAAGCTGAATTGTTGGATGCTCCTTTAAATCAGGACCGCCTGTTTGGCAATAAGGCCGAAGAAGTTCTAAAAAAAGATGGAAGATAAAGCTAAATCTATGCAAACTGTTAAAGATTTCTTACAAGTGCAACCTCCAAGATTTAGTAGGCATTGGCCTACTAAGAACTGGTTCTTTCCAGCCCCTAACAGGTCCTCTCAAACCAAACCCAGACACAGCAAAAATCCCAGGTTTCAGTCCCAGGGTACTCTCAGAGTAAAGCAGTGGGGGGCCTCCACTTCCAAACCTGTAAATAACAAGACACCCTCCTACAGTACACAGTCTCAATGACTTCCTTTTTAAAATTACCAAGCACTTATCTTTCAACCGCCCCTTTGGGGGGAAAGATTGCTCTTCATGCAAAGAACTGGGAACTCATAACCCAGGACAAATGGGTTTTAAATATACTGTCCCAGGAATATAGATTTCATTTCCACACATTGCCAACACCAAACGGGTGGCCAGACCTGCCCCTGAATCAGTGGGCAGAGGTTCAAAAACAAGTTCTTTTCTCTTAAGCATGGGGGCTATTCAATTGGTGCCAGACGAGGAAAAGGGACAAGGTTTCTATTCAAGGCTTTTCCTGGTACCCAGAAAAGACAAATCATGGCATCCAATCCTGGACCTGTCTACTCTAAACACCTTTCTGGAAATTCCAAAATTCAAGACGCTGACTCTTCACCAGTTACTTCATATGCTAGGCAAAGACGCCTGGCTGGCAACTCTAGATTTAAAAGAAGCATACCTGCACATCCCAATCAGGGAATCTTGCAGCAGATACCTACGCTTCAAAGCAGGCTACTTGCATTATCAGTTCTCTGCACAGCCCTTTGGCTTGTATACTGCACCCAGGGTATTCACAAAGTGCCTGGCTCCAGTTATTGCATTTTGCAGGCAAAGAAATATTCAAATATATCCATACCTGGATGATTGTCTAATTCAGGCAGAAAACCAGGGAATACTTTTAAATCATCTGGCGTTTGTAAAAAGGGTTCGAACTTGTCTAGGGTACACCATAAACGAAAAGAAATCACAACTGGTACCCTGTCAACAGATTACATTCCTGGGTGCAAGCTTGAATACAACTGCCCAGATGGCTTTCCTCACGCCAGAGAAGCAAACTCATTTGGTAACTTACTTCAGACAAGTGGCCACAAAAACCCTGCTATCTGCAAGACAAATACTGCAAGCTTGGGGGTTCATGGCCTCCTGCATTCTTCTAATTCCATATGCAAGACTGCATATGAGGAAACTACAGTGGTAACTAAAAAGTCTATGGAGTTAACATTGTCACAGCCTGGAAACAATGACTCCTATCATACCTTGCCTCCGCCTGGAATTCCTATGGTGGGCAGAAGCCTGCCACCAAAACAAGGACCATTCACACTACCTCCTGCCACCCAAACCCTAACTACAGATGCATCAGACTATGCATGGGGGGGGGGCTCACCTGGCAGGGAAGTGCATTCAGGGCAAATGGAACCCAAATCAAATGCATTTACATATCAATCAAAAAGAAATGTTAGCCGTACAGAATGCTCTGACAGCCTTCAAGGACTACATTCTTCCAGGACAACTAATGGTTAAGACAGACAACACCACAGTTATCTGGTACATAAACAAGCAAGGGGGTACACAATCCTACACCCTCTGCAGACTAGCCATGACATTGTGGAACACAGCCCTGAGCTGACAAGTGCATCTACAAGCTCAATTCCTGCCAAGAAAATTGAATACACAGGCAGATGGACTAAGCAGAAAACTCATGAACCCAAACGAATGGAAACTGGAACCACGGATTTTTAACATGTTGACAAGCAAATGTGGGAGCCCAGACATAGATCTATTTGCCTCACCCCAGAACTACCAGTTGGACAAGTTTTGCACAATGACTCCCCACAAACAAGCCTGAAAAGTGGATGCTCTGTCCTTCAGCTGGAAAAATCTATCAGTCTACTTTTTTCCCCCTGCCTCTGCTCTCCAAAGTTCTACTAAAAGTCAAACAGGACAAACCAAGGATGATTTTGATTGCTCCAGAGTGGCTGCACCAACACAGGTACCCCCTCCTGCGCAGTGCATCTGAAATATCTTCATGGCACCAGCCTCAGACCCCTTTCCCTGCTGTCTCAGCAGGAGAACCAAATTCTGCACCCTCAGCTTCCAACATTAAACCTTGCAGCCTGGCTAATCACTTAAATTCACCCTTATCATCCCTCAGCAAACTTGTGATGGATGTCATCTTGGAGGCGAGGAGGCCTAGTACTAGAAAATCTTATGCTGTCAAATGGAAAAGATTCTGTGCCTGGAACCAGTCTTTAGGGATGAGCACAGCAGCACCCAATTTATTTCAGATTTTGCAATACTTAACTGAGATGCTTAACAAGGGCCTGTCTTTTTCTTCCATTAAAATCCATGTCTCAGCTATTTCAGCTCACTATAACACGGAACCTCCCCTCTTCTCTCATCCTCTGCTCAAGCAGTTTCTCAGAGGGCCAAAAAACTTGAGACCACCCAGGAGAGCTCCAACCCCTGCCTGGGAGCTTAACTTTGTTTTGGAGAAAATCACTGTACCTCCTTTCGAGCCAGCTGCTACTGCAGACTTAACATTTTTTTCTTGGAAAACAGCCTTCCTTTTAGCAACCACTTCAGCTAGAAGGATATCTGAATTACAGGCACTTATGGCAGTGGAGCCTTTCATCATCTTTCATGCGGACAGGGTACCTCTCAGGACCAATCCATCCTTCATGCCTAAGGTGGTTTCCAGTACGGCTCTTAATCAGTCCGTTCATTTGCCAAACTTCTTTCCCAATCCACAGAACAAAGGGGAATGGATTCTGCATTCCATGGATGTGCACAGACAACTAAGATTCTACTTGGACAGGACTAAATCTCGAAGAAAATCTGAACAATTGTTAGTAGCATTTACTGCAGGGGCAGAGGGGAAGGCTATTTCAAAACAATGCATTTCGAAATGGATAAGCCATTGCATTCATTTCTGCTAAAAGCACCATGGAAAACCCATCCCCCAGGGGATCAGATCTCATTCCACCAGGGCTGCATCTACTTCTGCAGCCTTTCTCAGAGGTGTCCCTACCAGGGATATCCTAGAAGCTGCTACCTGGAGTTCTGTGCATACTTTCACCAATTTTCTCTAAATGCAGAGCTGGCTTTGCCACTGCTGTCTTGCAGGGCCTTATCACTGGCTCTAATGCTGTATAAACTCATCCTCCCAACCATAGCTTTGGGAATCTACCCAAATGTAATGACTGCAACAGTGAAACACGAAGAACATAGTACAGTTGTGTACACTTACCATAAATGTAGATGTTCGAGTGAATTCACTGTTGCAGTCCTGGTTACCCTCCCTCCAGCCACCTAGATTTTCTGACTATACCTCTTCTTTCCTTTACTATGCTTAAAAGCCTTTTTGGCGTATTTGCTTTTGGTTGAAGGTATACTTTTGTGTTAATTTGCTCCCCATTAGGGGGGCATCTGACATCTGGGGCAAGAAAAACTGATGTAATGACGTCGGCTGCATGTATTATACTCCTGATGACCTGACGTCATGGAAGAGGGGACAGCATCCGACACAAGACCCAAGACATTGTTAATCAGGCCGACTGAGGGCAACCTGCCAGCAGATTACCCAAATGTAATGACTGCAACAGTGAATACACTCGAACATCCACATTTATGGTAAGTGTACACAACTGTACTTTTGAGTGACCTTTTATGGTTGCAATGTTCTGAATTGCACAGTTTTGTCATTACTGGTTCATATGTTTTGTTTTACTGCTTACTGGAAAAATGTTCAAAACAATAAATTTAAAACACCCGCTAACAAGTGGTATACCTATTTTATATACCTATATAACCAATGTCATGTAAAAGTTTCGGTTGTGAAATGTGGGTCACGAGTGGAAAAAGTTTAAGAAGCCCTGGGTTAGGCTACCACAATCAAAACATGTCTTCAACAAATTCAATGGCCAGTAATTTTAACAGCTGCAGTCAGTCAGCAGCAGACATATAGGGAAGTTGTACACAGCCAAGGCAATATCTGGGAGACATTTACAGAGGATGAGTGAGGAAAAATAAGTCTGGCAGTAAGTTACAATAGTGTTGCTGCAGTTTGAGTGCCCAAGGAAATTAATAAGGGATCATCTACATAAATATAATGCCTTTGCCAATCACGTCCTTCTTATTGCATCAAAAAAGGCCGCTTTGGTTTTACTGGGATGAGTTCTAAGCAGTCCTGCTTTAACAATTTTTCTGCATGCTGTGGGCAAGTTTCAGAAAACAACTTAGTGTACATCACTAAATGAGGCCAGCAGAACAGCATTATTATTAGACTGTAAGATGGTGTTTTTTCAGTCAAAGATGGAAAAAAAGAAGTTATGTACTCACCATGACATTCCATCTGTGTAGTTGTACTTCATTTGTCTTCAACCTATGGGATATGGATCCATATCGGATCCGAGCCGGCAAATATTACTAGCATCAGCTCCGAGCTCCAGACTCCTCCCCTTACCCATAATACACCTCCACTCCCTTCCACCCCCAGATCGAATTTGCTGAACTTATACTTAGAACCCGACCTGATAACATACTTGTGACCTATACTGCAGCCCGTAGGCTGAACATGCACCAAGGTCCGGGGGAAGGAGGGAGGGACGGTTGAAGACAAATGAAGTACAACTACTCAGATGGAACGTTATGGTGAGTACATAACTTCTTTATCTGAAGTAGTTTACTTCATTTGGTCTTCAACCTTTGGGATAGAGTCCCCAGCATACCTCTCAACTGTACCTCATTACAAGGAACGTACCTCATTTGGGGTCTTAAGAAGTTCATGTTCCTCGAAGTTCCTCAAAGTTCCACATTGAAAAAGTCTGTCACACATTCGGTGTTAGGATTTTTTAAGTGAAATCCATGGTAAATAGAAATTAATCATATTAATTCATTAAATGATCTTCTTTATAAGCAAAACCAGCATATTTTAACCATCCTATGACCTTCCTATTTGAAGTTGTTAGTAAGCCATTAGTATGTGTTCCACATTTTGCCCATTTGTTCCACATTAGGAAGGCAAGTGTTCCTCATTTTGGAGATGGAAGGTTTAGAGCTATGGTCCCCAGCTACTAAACTCCTGGGAAGCCCTCATGGAAGGATATTCCAGAGCACCGAGGAGCCAAAGGATGCTCTCCTTCTGGAAGTCAAATCCAATTTGTAATGAGAAATAAATGTATGAGATGAGGACCAAGTAGCTGCAGAGCAAATGTCATCCAAAGACACTCTAGACCAGAAAGCCGCAGACGTAGCCATGGACCTAGTGGAATGAGCTTTTAGCTGACCTGGAGGAGACATGCCTTTGTCCTTTTAGACCTGCAGGATGCATGAAGAAATCCATCTACCTATAGTGACCTTGGAAATTGTTTCCCTCTATAGAGCCTTTTTGGGGAAACCCAACAACTGATCAGATTTACGAAAATTTTTTGTCCTGTGTAAATAGAATTGTAACTGTCTATGAACATCCAACATGCGTAGCTTGTATTCCATCTTGTTCGTAAAATTGGGAAAGAACACAGGCAAATTTATAGTCTGATTGATACTGACTGGTGATGCCACCTTAGGAAGAAAAGATGGATTTGGTTCAAAGGGAAACTTTGTCTTTATGAAAAATCATGTGTGGAAGTTTGATGGACAAGGCCTGTAATTCCAAAACCCTTCTAACAGAGGTAATAGCTACCAGAAAAGCTCTTTTCCACGATAGAAATTTTAGATCTGTATTAGTGGCAGGCTCGAAAGGAGGAGCGACCAAAGCTTGGAGTACCATAGTAAAATTCCACAGGGGAAAAGGGTCATTGACCGGGGGGCGTAGCAAAAAGATGCCTTTGATAAAAGCTTTACACAGTCTAGAAGATGCTAAGGATGCAGAATTCTCGCCCACAAGAAAATGGGAAATGGCAGCCAACTGAACTTTGACAGTAGAAGAACTAGCTCCATGCTGGAAAATATCAGCTAGAAAATCAAGAATAGTGGAAATAGGAGCCGTGAAAGGGTCTAAACTCCTTGAGAGGCCCAGAAAGAAAAATGTTTCCACTTGCTGCGATAAACCTTTCTGGTTGAAGACTTATGAGCAGCTACCAAAATAGATCTAACTGAGGAGGATAGTCCGGGAGTCCTAGCAATTACGGAAACTGCAGCAGCCACGCCATGAGCTTCAGGCTGTCCAGACTCAGATGAGGCACCCTCAGGGGGTGTGAAATCAGATCCTGAATGGGATCTAGGATCCAAGGTGGAGCCAGAAGGTGAGACCAAAGGAAGGGAAACCACACCTGGCGAGACCAGAATGGGGCAATGAGGATCATCTTGTTCCCCAGTAGACAAGCTTTCTGCAGTAACCTCAGAATTAGAGGTACTGGTGGGTAAGCATACAGAAGACCGGGAGGCCAAGCATGAACTAGAGCATCTCTGGGGGACTCCCCTGGTGGGGGGTTCAGAGCGAAAAACCTGCTGCACTTCACGTTGGAAGGAGATGCGAAGAGATTGCAGCAAGGTTGACCCCACTCGCTGAAGATCTGTTCCGCTACTGACAGATTCAGAGACCACTAGTAAAGCATCAGAATCGTCCGACTTAGCCTGTCCGCCAGAATGTTGGACTGTAACGGAATGTGTGTTGCAATGAGAAAGCGACCGGTGGAGATCGCCCATTCCCACACTCTCATGGCCTCGCGACAATGGGGGTAAGATCTGGTCCCTCCCTGTTTGTTGATATACCAGACTACTGACATGTTGTCTGACTGAATGGCAATCGTCATCAGAGGAAGAAAGGCATGAACGGCCTGCAACGCTCGAAGGACTGCCCTCATCTCTAGGACACTGGTATGCAAGCTGGTCTCTATGGGGGACCACAGGCCTTGGACTGTCCTGCCCGAACAATGCCCCCCCACCCGAGTTGGGAGGCATCCGTGGTCACTGTGGTTTGGGCCGAGGCTGGAACAAAGGGTCGCCCATCCAAAATGTCCGGAGAGCTCATCCGCCATATGAGGGACGACCGACACACTAGACTTAGGTGGAAATCTGAAAAATCCGCATGTGTAGCCGAGCACACGGAAGAAGAGTTATAGTCGCCGCCATCGAGCCTAGGGCCCTCAACAATGATTCCACCATCAGGACGTGCAAATGGTTGATCAGGGAGACATGCATCCTGAGGTTTTGAACCCTCTCCAAAGTCAGGAATACTTTGCACTGAAGTGTATCTATCCTGGCACCAAAGTAGTCTATTAGCTGTACAGGATCTAGGAGAGATTTGGATGTATTGATTGTGATACCCAAACTCAGGGCAAGTGTCAGAAAGTAATCCCTGCTTTGGGAAAGTAAATGCCTGGTGGGAGCAGTGAGGAGCCAATCGCTCAGGTACAGATAGACCTGAATCCCCCTGAAGCCTCAGGTGAGCCGCTACAACCGCCATCACTTTGGTGAACACCCGGGGGGCTGTGGTGAGACCAAAGGGTAGGGCTCAAAATTGATAATGATTGGCCTATAGCCAGAAGCGGAGGAACCTCCTGGAACTTCTGTGCATTTTTATGTGGTAGCAAGCTTCCTGGAGGTCTAACAAGCACATCCAGTCGCTCTCTTGCGTGTATGGCATGATGGACTGTAGGGTGACCATCCGGAACTTCTCTTTGGCAACTGACAGGTTTGGGGTAGACAGGTCCAGAATGGGCCTTAATTCCCTCGTTTTCTTTGGCACCAGAAAGAACCTGGAGTAGAAGCCCAATCTGGACTGATCTGGGGACACAGTTTTGATGGCTCGTTTTTCTAGCAGCTTGGAAATTTCCTGTGCTGCTGCCTCCCTTTGCGTGGGTGGAACACCCGGAAGGTGTCTGGGAGATATGGGGTAACCCACAAAGGGGATAGAATATCCTCTGGATATGATTTGAAGCACCCAGCAGTCCGTTGTTATGGTCTATAATGCCGCTGGGTGGAAGGATAATCGTCCCCCGACTGCCTCCGGAGTAGAGCAGCCGGGCAACCTCTCAGGGTTGCTGACCGGGTCTGTCCGAGAACGGTTCTTGAGACCCTAAGTTTCGCGGACCCCCCCTCTGCCTCTGGGCCAGCATCCATTCTGTCTCCCTCTGCCACTAGGGAAAGAAGAGCCCTGAGTGTCCGGGAATACTGAGACTTCCGGAATCACATCTTCTTTTGCCCTCTCTGGTTCTGGGAGAAAGACCTTTGAGGGTTAGAGAAGCGGATTCCGATGGCAGACAGTGTCTTCCTGTCCTTCTCACTCTGGACTAATGTCTCCTTGACGGTCTTACCGAAAAGTGTAGAGCCTTCATAAGGGGCACTGGGAAAAGACGCCTTTAAAGGGTTTGGTAAACTGACACAACCTGAGCCAGGAGTTCCGCCTCATGGACATGCCACACCCAGCTGCCCTAGCCGTTCCTTCCGAAGCATGGGAGAGGAGTCACATGGACGTATTTGATACTGCTTTTAAAGTGGCCATTTTCACTGAGAACAAAGCTTTGTCCTCCTGCGACATGAACTTGGGTTGAGACTCCTCCAGCTCCTTTACTAGGTCACGTTGGAGTCTAGTGACATGGGCCAAGTAATTCAGCACCCTGATGGAGATGGTAGCTGAAGCATACACCTGCTTCCCTAGACGATCCATCATCCGCGATGCCTGGTCAGGAGGGCGGACCGAGGAACTCTCCTGAAATCGTTCTTTCTTAGTGGCTGCTGCTACCACCATGGCATTCACAGGGGAACCTTTATTCTAGGATGGCCTGTCAATGGGGGGGTGTCTTAAAATTTTATTGGGTCATTTGGAGATAGGCTCCATGGTGTCTGGTTCCTTCCACGCCCGCGAGGTGATCATATCCACTAAAGGATCAATGGGAGGGGACACCCAGGAAGTACACACAGACGCATCAGAAGAGGGCTTGAGGGCACAGACCAACCTCCCCGCTGGCGCAGGATCTCCATGACGTCTCCAAAGGAGACATCCTCGGGAGGTGATCTTGGGGAGCCCTCTCCATCATCTAAATCTGTGTCCTTGTTTAGGGACTCGGGGGAGTCCAAGTGCCCCTCTTGCACTTATGCTTGTGAGGCACATCTCCAGTGTGGCTCTCAGTGGAGCACTCGAAAGCCATCTGTTTCTCAGAGGGAACTGTCTGGGGCTCTTCGAGCATGGGCTGTCCCTCTGTTAAGACAATGGGGACCGTAGAAAGAGCCGAGGGGTCTGGTCGGAGTCCGGGGAGGAGGACAGGGGTCTCGATCCGATGGAAAGGATCCTTTCTACCACATCGAACGCCGAAGGAAAGTGGACCTCCTGGGAAGCTAATAAGGAGGCCGGTCTCCCCGGGTCCAACACGAGAATCAGAGCTGGTCCCGAAGTGGATGGAGCTCTGTGGGAGGGGACCTGGCCCGACAATGTCAGAGCAGATGAAAAAGGTTCTACTCCCTCGGATCCCACATCCACGCTCCGGCTCCAAGAGCGGCTCGGATTCGAACTGGTCAGATCTGAGACACTCCAGGCAGCTGTCGGCGTCGAGCAAACAAGTACAGTCTGCGCCGACCCCCTGACCAAGGGCAACCTCAGATCCGAGTACTCCTAAGCCAAGGTCAGATCGGGGAAGGAGAAATGGGTTGAAAAAAGGAAGCAACCCCCCCCCCCTCCAGAGGGAGGGGGAGGCTGGCAAGACCCCCATCTGGATCTGTGTATGGATAAAGCACCTCATCATCTTATCCATATCCGGTAAGGAGCGGGTTTGACCATGACAAGGCCACGGACTCTGACCTGACGGAAGGGGGAACCAAAGCCCGAGAGACTGAACATGCCTCCTCCGGCTTGAGGAGCCAACCACGTAGACTGGAGCCGTGGGGAGTCATGGATCTGTGCTGACTTGCTTGCAGAAGCGAGGTCCGGGGACCTCTTCCTCTTTTCCTTCATCTTCGACTATCTCTCCCGTTCTCTACCTCTCCTCTGCTCCACTACCACAGGCTTATTATGTAGGAGTTTGAGTCCCAGCCTGGGAGGGAGGACAGGCCAGAGGAAGAGAAGAGGGAAAGGTAGTCACAATAGCTGCTGTGACTGAAGCTGAAGACGAAGAAAAAGGATCAGCAGTAGGAAGAAGACCTTTGAAGGCCAACTTGGCCTTCCTATCTTTTAAAGCTCAGGGGTTGAACCCCGCACAAATGGAGCAATCCACACTAAAGTGGGCCACACCTAGGCAGAACACACACAGAGTGTGGTCATCCTCTGGGGAGAGCTTATGGCCACACTCTGTGCAGCGCTTGAATACAAGCTTTTCAGCCATCCTGTGAGAAGGAAAGAAGCCTTAAGAAAAAAAAACAGGCAAAAACTTTCTCAACTCTAACACACACACACACACACACACACACACACACACACACACACACACACTCACCACACTAGTCTACAGACAACACTAAAGGGGGGAGGGGCACCAGAGAACAAACTACTCTATCTACCTAAACAAACCAACACTCGACGCCAAAGCGATGGGGGGTGAGAAGGGGTACCTAAACTAACCTAGATCGGCTAAAGAAAAGGAAAATTTTAAATTTACAGTAGAAATTAAGAATTAACCCACTGCTAGCTGGAGCTCTGAGGACACGATGTATAACAAATCGCGGCAAATGAGATCTGGGGATGGAAGGCAGTGGAGGTGTATTATAGGTAAGGGGAGGAGTCTAGAGCTCGGAGCTGATGCTAGTAATATTTGCCGGCTCAGATCCAATACGTATCCATATCCCATAGGTTGAAGACCAAATTAAGTAAACTACTTCATATTTGTAAATGATAAGGCTATTTTATCAGCATGCTTATCAAAAAAGGGTCTACTGTAACATTTAAAATAATGTCTGTCAATATTCATAGCGTGCTAACAAAAAAGAAGTTATGTTCTTCCATAACATTCCATCTGTGTTGTCACTGCATTCTTCCTCAACCTGTGGGTCTCGGACCCAACCCAAGCTGAGAGCTTGAAGCACGAGCTCCTCCCATCATACCCATAATGCCTTAGTCACCCAATCTGCCTCAGATCGAGTATGCACAACCCCGTGCTCACAGAAGCAACATTATAGAACAAAGCTGGACAATATAGATACCATTAAGTACAAGATCAAGCAGAAGGCTCAGAAGCTCAACCAGGAAAGTACAGTTGTGTACACTTAACATAAATGTAGATGTTCAAGTGCATTCGCTGTTGCAGTCATCACACTTGGGTTATCTACCTGCAGGTAGCCCTCAGTCGGCCAGAATACCAGAGACTTAATATTTCTGCGTTGGATGCTGTCGCTCCAGGACTGACATCAGGTCGTCGGGGTATAAAAACAGGCAGCCGAAGCCATTACATCAGTTTTTCTTGCCCCAAATGTCAGGAGCTCCCCAATAGGGAGCTAAGTTATGGTGGGGGAAAATAATACCAGTAAAAAGTAAATGCCAATCGTAATACCACTGAAAATGGGGGGGGGGGGTAGTAAAAGGCATAGAGAGTTTAGAGAGAGAAAGCCAGTGGGCTGGAGGGAGGGAAACCAGGACTGCAACAGTGAATACACTCTAACATCTACATTTATGGTAAGTGTACAAAACTGTACTATGTTCTTCATGTTTCACTGTTGCAGTCATCACATTTGAGTAGACCCCCAATGCTGAAGAAAGGTGGAGGTAGGGTTGGCTAGAATGCCTTGCTGTTGCAAAACCTACCCTGGATTTGGAAAAGATAGGCAGGTGGTAATGCTTGGTGAAGGTGTGTACAGAACTCCAGGAGCAGCTTCCAGGATGCCCCTGGTAGGGATCCCCTGAGGAATGCTGTAAAGGTAGACGTTGCCCTAGTGGAATGTGTTCTGACCCCCTGAGGGGTTGGTTTCCCATGGTGTTTGTAGCAGAAATGGATGCAATGTGCTATTTATTTGGAAACTGTTTGCTTTGAAATGGCCTTGCCCTCTGCCCTTGTTGCAAAGCTGACTAGCAACTGGTCAGATTTTCTGAAGGGCTTAGTCCTATCAAGGCAGAATCTGAGCTGTCTGTGCACATCCAATGAATGCAGGATCCTTTCCCCTTTATTTTGAAGATTAGGGAAGAAGGTAGGCAAATGGATAGATTGGTTGAGAGCCACACTGGACACCACTTTAGGCATACAGGAAGGGTTAGTCCTGAGGGAGAGCCTGTCAGCATGGAAAATAATGAAGGGTTCCACAGTCATAAGTGCTTGCAGCTCAGACACTCTTCTAGCTTAAGTGATTGCCAGAAGCAAGGCTGCTTTCCAAGAGAGGAATTTTAACTCTGCTGACGGTGCAGGCTCAAAGGGGGGTAGTGTGAGCTTTTCCAGTACAAAGTTAAGGTTCCAAACTGGGGTGGGTGTTCTCCTTGGCGGCCTTAAGTTGCATGCCCTCCTCAGGAACTGTTTGATAAGAGGGTGAGAGAAGAGAGGTGACTCAGTGTTGTAATGAGCCGAAATGGCAGACATTAATGGAAGAGAAGGATAGGCCTCTGTGGAGCAGATCTGCTAGGTAATCCAGGATTAGAGGTAGAGAGGGCAGAGTTGTGCCCTCTCCTTTAGATTGAATCCAGGAGCAGTACCTTTTCCACTTATCAGCATAGAATTTCCTTGTACTGGGTCTTCTGGCTTCAAGGATGACATCCAGCACCTGCTTGCGTAGGCTGGTTACTGGGGGAGAATTCAAGGAATAAGCCAGGCTGCAAGATTTTGTTTGAAGTTGCGGATGCAAGATATGTCCCCCCTGCTGAGAGAGCAGGGTTGAGTTCTATTGTAGGTGCCAGGGTGGCACCAGTGACAGGCTTCGCAGGAGTGGGTACCAGTGTTGAAGTGGCCAGTCCGGGGCAATTAGAATTGCCCTTGGTCTGTCCTGTCTTATCTTGAGCAATACTCTTGAGAGAAGGGGAAGAGGGGGACAGCATAAGTTGAGAGATTTACCCACTGGAAGGATAGGACATCCACTTTCCAGGCCCTGCTGTGAGGTGTCCTGGTGCAGAATCTTCTGAGCTGGTGATTGCAGGGGGAGGCAAAGAGATCCACCTCTGGTGTCCCCCATTTTTGAATTAGAAGGTTGAATGTGCATGGCTCTAGTTGCCACTCATGTGGGTCTAGAAGATTTCTGCTTAAATCGTCTGCCAGAGAGTTTTGTTTGCCTGGCAGGAACTGAGCTTGCAGATGTACCTGCATGGCCAAGGCTGTGTTCTACAGGGCCATGGCTAGCCTGCAGTGTGGGTAAGAGTGGGTTCCCCCCCACTTGTTGATTCGCCACATAACTGTGATGTTGTCTGTTTTTATTAGCAGGTGTCCAGGTGAGAGTAGGGATCTGAAAGCTGTCAGAGCATGCTGCACAGCTAGCATCTCTTTCTGGTTGATGTGCAGATGCATTTGACTTGGGCTCCAGTGGCCCTGAATGCACTTGCCGTCCATGTGTGCCCCCTCCAGGCATAGTCTGATGCATCTGCGGTTAGGGTCTGGGCGGCATGGGGTTGAGTAAAGGGCATTCCCTTGTTGTGGTTGCATCCTGCTGCCCACCAAAGAAACTCTGTCCTTAGACAGGGTATTATTGGAACGACAGTTTCCAGGTCCTGAGAATGTTGGCACCAAAGACTTTTTAAGTACCACTGAAGTTTCTTAATATGCAGTCTGGCATATGGAATTAGTAGGGTGCATGAGGCCATGAACCCTGGGGCCTGCAGGATTTCCGTTGTGGATAGTTGGGTTCTGATGGCCATTGGAGTAAAACAGCCTGTCACATAGGCTTGTTTTTCTGTTGTGAGGAATGCCATCTGGGATACTGTGTCCAAGCTTGCTCCCAGGAATACAATATTTTGACTGAGGACTAGTTTTTGATTTCTTTTCGTCGATAGTGTACCCCAGGGAGGTTAGTAGGTTTTTACAAATGTCAGGTGCTGCAACAGCATTTCCTGACTGTCTGTCTGAATCAGGCAGTCATCCAAGTATGGGTACATTTGAATATGTCTCTGTCTGCAGTAAGCAATGGCTGGAGCCAGGCATTTTGTGAATACACTGGGAGCAGTGGATAAGACAAAGGGAAGTGCAGAGAAATGATAATGCATAGATCCTGCCCTGCAGTGTAGATATTTTTTGCATGACTCCCTTATAGGGGTGTGCAATAAGGCTTCTTTTAAGTCTAGGGTGACTGACCAGGCATCTTTGGCTAGCATAGGTAGAAGCTGCTGCAGGGTGAGCATTTTGAATTTTGGTACCACCAGGAAGGTGTTGAGAATTGAAAGATCTAGGATTGGGCGCCAAGTGCCCTCTTTTCTGGGTACCAGGAAAAGTCTGGAATAGAATCCTTGACCTATCTGTTCTGCAGGAACAGGGTGAATTGCCCTTATAGAGAGCAGAGACTGAATTTGGCTTTGTGCCTTTGCCCACTGGTTTGGACGAAGGTCTGGAACCCTTTGGGGGTTGGCAGTGAGTGTAAGTAAAATTTGTACCCCTGGGATACAATGTTGAGGACTCATCGGTCCTTGAGGATGGAAATGCAGTTTTTTGCATGAAGGGCAAGTTTTCCTCCTAGGGGCACAAGCAGTTGGGCAGAGGAGGGGGGTGGAGTTGAGAAGTCATTGGGAATTCTTTCCATAAGGGGGTGGTTTAGCACTCCCTGCTTTAGAGATGGAGGCACTCCATTGCTTAAATCTCTGCATACCCTGAGACTGTAGTCCGGGAGGTCTGTTTCCCCTGGTTCTAGTTTGAGGTGACCTTGAGGGGGCTGGAAAGGACCAATGTTTCGAGGGGTAATGCCTAATGAATCTAGGAGGCTGTACTTGTAAGAATTCTTTGACTGTCTGCATAGATTTAGCTTTTTCTTCCATCTTTTTAAGAGCCTCTTCTGCTTTGGTGCCGACAGATTGTCTTTGTTCAAAGGAGCATCTAGTAATTTGGATTTGACATGATCTGGCAAGGTATGCTCTTTAAGCCAAGCATACCTTCTCAGTACAGAACCAGTGACTGCTGCCCTGCAAGATGCTTCTAGGGCATCAAAGCCACACTGCAATGTATGCTTGCTGACTTGGTTTGCAGAATGCATAAGCTCTTGCAATTATTTATTTTCTGCACAGTCTGTAAAGGTAGCTATTTTTTGCTTAACAAGTTCCATAATATGTTGTTGGTACTTCGGCATGTGAAATTGACAATTCAAAGCCCTAATGGAAAGAGTTGTAAAGGTATATACTTTCTTACCCCATCTGTCCAAAGCTCTGGAATCCCTGCCCGAAGGGGTGGGATTCTTAGCTGTAGTTGCCTTGATACCTTTAGGCCCCTGGGAAACAATCTCTGGGTCAGCAGTAGGATTTTTGAAAATAAATTTGTGAGAGTCAGGTACTCTGTAGTAGCTGTCTGGTTTCCTAAGTGCAGGGGGTAAAGTATCAGGAGTAAGACTGGATTCCATAAAGACATCATCAACAACTTCCAGGACTGATGTTATTGCTAAAGGCCTGTGTTGTGGCAAATCTAGACATTCTCTTAGTCTCTTTTTGTATTGAGGATAGTCTTGGCATTCCCAGTGGAAATGCTCTATTAAAGTATGAAAGGTTTCACCAAAAGAGAAATCCTCTGGAAGAGAGGCAGAGGGAATGGATTCCTCTGCATCAGAATCCTCATAAGCAGATAAGGGCGTGTCTTCATAATCAGAAACCTTAGAGTCATCGGACTCTTGGTCTGATGAAGCTGCTGGGGGCTGGTCCCCTTTTCTCTTAGCAGGGGAAGACTGACATCCTCTAATCAACATAATAAGGTTTTCTGCCATTCTAAGCATTTTATTTTGTGGCAAGGGAGCAGGTGCATGCGCTTTTGTCGTTGGTTTTCTGGGCGTTGCGCATACTCTTGGCCTTAGAAATTTGGTAGCTTTATACAGAACTGAAGTAGTTGGTTTGTGTCGAACATCGGTAGTATAAAGAACTTTCTCAGAAGCCGGTGCCTGCTCAGCGGCTCTGGACCCATCCAAGGTAGAGACATCCACCGGTGCCATAGTCGAAGAAGAGTCTCGCTGCATACCAGACTCCAAATGGGTCTCGATAGAGGCCTGCGAATCCAATGAAGCGGGCATCAGGGGCTGCGAAAGCACCTCACTGGGTACCAGCGAACTGGCGACTAGCTTAACGGAAGCGCCGTCAGCAACTTTGAAGCAGTGCGGAGTGTCTCTGTCTTTATCCTTACGTTTCTTTAGAATATCGGTAGTCGGATGGCTTACCGAAGCCATTTCGGAATACAGAGATTGAGAACTAAAGTATTTAGCAACAATAAGGGCCTGACGATTGGTTTGGGCGTTGAACAAGGCACAAAACCAACAGCAAGGTACGACATGGTCTGGGCCTAGACAGGTGATGCAGTAAGAATGAAAATCTCGGTGTGGTATTTGCTTTCCACAGGCAAGACAATTATTAACTTTTTCTGATATCGGTTAGAGCAAGAAAAAAGGATCCCCAATGGGGTACTTAGCTTTAGAAAACTTCAGGATGATTCAATTAGTAAACGAAAACTCAGGTAGCAGCCGACCGGCACTTGTGAACTGCTTCTGCTTCGGGCTCCTCGGCAAGAAAGACTGATGTAATGGCATCGGCTGCCTGTTTTTATACCCGACAACCTAGGGACAGCATCAGACACAAAAATACTAAGTCTCTGGTATTCGGGCCAACTGAGGGCTACCTGCAGGCAGATAACCCCAAGTGTGATGACTGCAACAGTGAAACACGAAGAACATCTATGGTTCCATGAAATTATAATCACGAAACAAGTCCTCCTGCACAAAAGGCAATTGCACGGCTCAACAAAGTGAAGTACATCCAAAAAGACAATGAGCCAGCAAACTGTGACATGAAACATTTATTGATTAATGCAGCATAAAAAACGAGTGACCAGACCGGTTTCAGCTGGTAAGAAAAACAGCCTTCCTCAGTGTGAACATAAAAAACAAATGCTACTGTTTATATACCTGCATCTTAATTGATTAATCAAAATCTTCATTGGTTCATTTAAAATTGCTCATTAATACCAGGTGGAAATAATCCACCTAGCTTTACAACCCATTTTTTCTCTTTAGAATCTAGAATGGAATGCCAACCTGTTTTGTTTTATCTATTTCCCTTTACCACATCAATAATCACAAATGTAAATTTAGCTGATTTGTGTATCATACAATGTTTGCATAGTGCATTGTTGGATTTTTTGTTCTTAATGTTACTTACATGCTCAGAAATTCTCAGCCTGAGTGGACGAGATGTTTGGCCAATATAGAAAGATCCACAAGTGCATGTGGTTAGATACACAAGCCAATCATTGCTGCAATTGGCAAAAAATTTAATGTCATACACAATGCCACAGTTTTTACTCGTGAACTGTTTGGACTTAAGATATTTTATCACAATGTATACAGTGGCCACATGGAAAACATCCAATCAAAGGTTCACCTGTAATGGTAGTTTGTGTCACTTGAGACCAACTTTTATCATGAGACTGTTTATAATGATTGAAACAGGATGCCAAATTTTTACCTTTGCAAAATGAAAACAGACACCTATCCGGTAACATATTCAATAGATCCTGATCACACTGTAATATGTTCCAATGGCTGTATATGCTGTTAAGTACATCTGAATTCCTCGCATATGTAGTGACAAATCTAATGGGCTGTGGGTTCCATTCTTCACGTGATTTATAGGTCAACAGATCCTCCCTTTTCAATGTATTCGCCCAGTTGCTGGCCCGCAGAACATGTCCTATATGATATCCCCTGGACTTGAATCTGCTAGTCAAGTCCTGTCTATGTTCTTGAAAAGTGTGTTCCTGAGAACAAATATGCCTCATTCGTATGTATTGTGATTTGGGGATATTCCTTGCTATGTGAGGAGGATGAAAGCTGGATGCATGGAGGACAGTATTGAACTGTGGATACTTCCTATAGACCTAAGTACTTAAAGTATGATCAGGTAATCTACTGATCAAAACATCAAGGAAAATGATGGTATCTACATGATGGTTAACTGTAAAATGCAGGCCCCATTTGTTGTCATTCAAATAGGATATAAATTCCAACACGTAATCCACATCTGTCCTCCATACCATCCAGCAGTCATCCAAATGTCAATTTCAACCAGGAAAATATTACGGCTACTATCATAAATGATTTGTTCCTCAATAAATGCCATGAATAGGTCAGCATAAATGGGGGCAAAAGATGCCCCCATAGCTGTACCCTTGGTTTGCCAATAGCAAGTATCCTGGTAAAAGAAGACATTGTTAGTTAAGACATGTTCTGCAAGACCTACAAGGAAGTTGTTAAAATCAGGCTGATATAAATCAGCCACCTGCACCCAATAACCAATGGCTTCCAGGCCAGTTTGATGAGGGATGTTAGTATATAAAGCACTAACATCGAGTGTGCACATAAGCCATCCTGGTTCCAACTGGGTTTCAGAAATGATTTTGAGGAATTCTGTGGTGTCTTGTAGATGAGAATGTACCCAAGGTAGCAAAGGCTTCAGATACTTAGTGAGAAAAACTGACAAAGGTTCCGTAATGTATCCTTTTCCTGAAACAACTGATCTTCCGGGTGGATGAACACGATCTTTGTGTATTTTGGGTAGAAAATAGATGTAATGATTAGCAGAATCATGAATCATGAATTGCTGCATCACCCTATCAGTGATAATACCTTCATCCCTAGCAGTTAAGAAAAAGTCATCTATTTGCTTCTTGAATCTGAAGGTGGGGTTGATGGGCATTTCTGAATAATAGCATCTATATTATCATATTCTGACCAATTCATTACTACTACTGCCCCACCCTTATCAGCAGATATGATGACAATATCTTTGTTGTTCTGTAACTCTATAAGTGCATCCTTTTCAGCCAGAGACAAATTATTGGGTTTAAATGAAATATCAGAGCTTTGATAGTGCAGATCTTTGAGAACACTGCTCTGAAACTGGTGCACTATAGGATGCATAGGGGGAAGATATCGTGATTTGTGATATATAAACATATCATTATCAATGTTACCATCCGTATCACCAAATTGCAGCTTAAGACTGAGTATTCTACAAAAAGACATTACATCCTGTGCCAAAAAATCTTCAGAGACCACAAAGCCAGGAATAAAAGTCAGATCTTTATTCAGAATTGACATGCGAGTTGTTGACAAACTGAAATTGGATAAGTTCAAAACATTTACATTTTCATTTACTTCTGTATTGCTAGTCTCAAGAGATCTTGTACATTGTTGATTTTTCCTATGTTTCCTCCCCCCTCGTTTGTATCTTGGCCTAAAGAGACAAATCCCCGTGTCCTTTTGGGGGTCGGTGAATCTGATACCAGGTGCATGTCACTATCTGTACAAGACGATAGACCATCAGTAGATAATCCATTATCAACTGGATGTTTTTTGAGAACAGATCTGGGCCTTTTTCTTTTTGGAGTTATGGATTGGCTATGTATAAATCTAACTTGCTTGTTGGTATTGCTAAATGGGTTGCTACCCTGATAGTCCAACTGATCTCGTTGGAATTTTTTGATTTTTCTGGATTTGAGTTGCTCTTCAAGGTTGCTAAAATCACTAGCCACCTTATTCAAATTTCTGGTAAAGAAGGATTCTCCTTCAAATTTCTGCACCTCACTACACAGTTTTGTGACCTCACTGATCTCACGATCAACCACTCTGTCATGGTACTTAGCCAAAGCCTCAATAAAAGACATGGTAGCTTGCTGCTGGATGGCTCCCCACTGACTACTGAGCTCCTCATCCGCCTCACTTACATGAGGCTGTATTTCTAATCCTAAGCCCTCTGGGTGTGATACCTGTGGCCAGATAGGCATTGAAGAGCTTGGAGTGCCATACATGCGACCTCAATAACCTCATATGCTTGTGCAATTGATCAAAAGCCAATCCACAACTGGCCTCGGGACCCAAGGATACACTGCTGTTGCTATTGTTTGTTGTTGTACCAAAACCAAATACCCCAGGATCCTCTCTGTCAGCTGACAAACCAGATATCAAACTGATTAAATCCATACTGTAAACTTGCAATGAATACAATGCAAGGTCTATAAACCTTTAGCAATAACAGATCAAGATCAAACAGTGTTCCACTCCTTCAAAATATTATTGGTCACAAAACCATATATACAAGTGGATATTGGCAAAGATAGCACTTACCACAAACCATGTAGTGCTATGCCAATATCAACTAGCTGTGTTCAGTCCATTCACATGCCAAACAGGAGCAATAATAGCCAAAACCTGAGCCGAAATCTGGCAAAAATTAAGTTAAAGCTACGCTCCACTATTCATATACTAGTGACTGAAAACCTTGAACCATTATTGAAGATGTTGAGGAAAAAACATTACCCATCAAATTCCAAATAATGATGGTTTGAAAGCTGACAAACCAAAATCAACAATTGCACAACTCTGAACAGAAGCATTAGCAGTCACCACTATACCAAGCTCCCAAAACACAATATAGGAACCCAAATAGTCAGAGAACCCTCCAGCAGCAATGTCAAGTAATACCTACTCAAAAAAGTAAAATAATAAATGTACCATTAATTCAGACAACTTACTGTCAGTTCAAAACTGTGCAGTGTGTACAGAAACTGTATAAATGACTAAACTATGAGTTTACAATAAGTAATCTACTGAAATTGAATAAGAATGGAACAATCCAAAATCCTTATATGCCAAACCTATATAAATGATTCCCATATTAACAAGAACCAAGACTAACTGGAAAAAATATAAATAGCGACCACATAAAATGAAAACAGTTCTAGAGCCTTACCACCTGACCTTAAAACACCTGAATGTAAAAATTTTCGATCCTAAGTGTCTTAGGTAAAGCTGCATAAATACTATTGTAAGCCTATACAATGCCAAGCCAATATGTAAAAAGGCAATGCCCAAAAAGTGCTATATAATTGACCCTAATAGGCCCAGTCAGATAGAAACATTAATTATTGTGTAAACCATATGAAAAACACATATTTAGCCATGAAGTATACTAAGATCATGATGTATGAATAAACAATATGAATAAGTCCAATCAGTACAAAACCACAAAGGCTTGACAATAACCTGTGATAAACTGTCCATTGATTTTAAGTATTATAAACTCCCCACCATTGGTATTTACATTGTTACACATGCACATTTGCCATAAGCATTATTTGCACTATCCCCAAGACAAGTTGTTAGCAATCAAAGATGTAATCCTGATGATACAATATCATCGAAAGCAGTTGTTTTGCCAAAACCAGAAAACTGGTCTATAAATACCTGGGTAGAGCTTATAAATAACTAGTTTCAACATTGTCCAAAAAATGTAACATCATGTTAATAAATAGATCCCATCAATGAGCCAATAAGCGTACACAGTAATGACATAAATAGCCAACCATGCTGCTGATAAAAAATGTCAAAACAAAACATATAGTTATGTCCATTCAATCAGAAAATGTTCAGCGACTAGGCGATAGGTTCCAAAGAGCAGCCTGACAATCCAAATGATGTTACTATACCACCGCTAGTCCTTATGGTGTTCAACGTCCTCCATCAAAATCATGGTAATTTTGATAGCCCAAAGTTGTAATGATGCATACATACACACCCATTTGGAAAAATAGGTCCCGATATGGAGCTTGAAAATTATAAGACCCAAAAGGTATATAAACAATATGCTCCAGCCGAAAGAAAAGCCAGACAAAACAGTACCTGCTCAGTGTTACAAAAATAGAATGCCAACACTTGAGCTATGGATCGTGGATAGTTTAAAGTCCCAAACAGAAAAATATTTCACTCAGAAACAAAAAGTCAGGCTAAACAGTACCTGTTCAGTGTTGAAAAAGTTGAATATCAACACTTGAAAGGGAGGTTAGCCACATATACGTTAACAAATACACCAAGCCGCATCGAGTGTACAGAACTCGAAAAAAATAAATCCAACATACATCTGCAGTATAATCAAGACGTGGAAGGGATGAATATCCAAATATATCCAAAACCAATCAGAGAGCACTATAACTGAACCTTGAGAAGGTAAAAACATATTTAGTAGCTGGAGATACGATCATGCAGCCAGCATCAGGTCCACAGGCCATCAGCAGGATACAGAAACAAGTGTAACCACGAAGCAAGTCCTCCTGCATGAAAGGCAATTGTATGACTCCACAAAGTGAAGTACATCCAAAAAGACAATGAGCCAGCAAACTGTGACCTGAAAAATGTATTGATTAATGCAGCATAAAAAACGAGTGACCAGACCGGTTTCGGCTGGTAAGAAACACAGCCTTCATCAGTGTGAACATAAACAAATGCTACTGTTTATATACCTGCATCTTAATTGATTAGTCAAAACCTTCATTGGCTCATTTAAAATTGCTCATTAAGACCAGGTGGAAATAATCCACCTAGCTTTACAATCCATTTATTCTCTTTAGAAAAATCCACAAGTGCATGTGGCTAGATTTAGAAGCCAATCACTGCTGCAATTGGCAAAAAATTTAATGTCATACACAATGCCACAGTATTTACTCGTGAAATGTGGAGCGTAGCTTTAACTTAATTTTTGCCAGATTTCGGCTCAGGTTTTGGCTATTATTGCTCCTGTTCGGCATGTGAATGGACTGAACACAGCTAGTTGATATTGGCATAGCATTACTTGGTTTGTGGTAAGTGCTATCATTGCCAATATCCACTTGTATATATGGTTTTGTGACCAATAATATTTTGAAGAAGTGGAACACTGTTTGATCTTGATCTGTTACTGCTAAAGGTTTATAGACTTTGCATTGTATTCATTGCAAGTTTACAGTATGGATTTAATCAGTTTGATATCTGGTTTGTCAGCTGACAGAGAGAGTCTTGGGGTATTTGGTTTTGGTACAACAACCAACAATGGTAACAGCAGTGCATCCTTGGGTCCCGAGGCCAGTTGTGGATTGTCTTTTGATCAATTGCACAAGCATATGAGGTCACTGAGGTCACATGTATGGCACTCCAAGCTCTTCAAGGCCTATATGGCCAAAGGTATCATCCCCAGAGGGCTTAGGATTACAATACAGCCTCATGTAAGTGAGGCGGATGAGGAGCTCAGTAGTCAGTGGGGAGCCATCCAGCAGCAAGCTACCATGTCTTTTGTTGAGGCTTTGGCTAAGTACCATGACAGAGTGGTTGATCGTGAGATCAGTGAGGTCACAAAACTGTGTAGTGAGGTGCAGAAATTTGAAGGAGAATCCTTCTTTACCAGAAATTTGAATAAGGTGGCTAGTGATTTAAGCAACCTTGAAGAGCAACTCAAATCCAGAAAAATCAAAAAATTCCAACGAGATCAGTTGGACTATCAGGGTAGCAACCCCTTTAGCAATACCAACAAGCAAGTTAGATTTATACATAGCCAATCCAGAACTCCAAAAAGAAAAAGGCCCAGATCTATTCTCAAAAAACATCCAGTTGATAATGGATCATCTACTGATGATCTATCTTCTTGTACGGATAGTGACATGCACCTGGCATCAGATTCACTGACCCCCAAAAGGACACAGGGATTTGTCCCTTTAGGACAAGATACAAACGAGGGGGGAGGAAACATAGGAAAAATCAGCAATATACAAGGTCTCTTGAGACTAGCAATACAGAAGTAAATGAAAATGTAAATGTTTTGAACTGATCTGATTTCAGTTTGTCAACAACTCACATGTCCATTTTGAATAAAAGATTGACTTTTATTCCTGGCTTTGTGGTCTCTGAAGATTTTTTGGCACAGGATGTAATGTCTTTTTGTAGAATACTCAATCTTAAGCTGCAATTTGGTGATACGGATGGTAACATTGATAATGATATGTTTATATATCACAAATCACAATATCTTCCCCCTATGCATCCTATAGTGCACCAGTTTCAGAGCAGTGTTCTCAAAGATCTGCACTATCAAAGTTCTGATATTTCATTTAAACCCAATAATTTGTCTCTGGCTGAAAAGGATGCACTTAACAGAACAACAAGGATATTGTCATCATATCTGCTGATAAGGGTGGGGCAGTAGTAGTAATGAATTGGTCAGAATATGATAATGAGGCCAAAAGACAGCTTCTTGATAGATGCGATTATTCGGAAATGCCCATTAACCCCACCTTCAGATTAAAGAAGCAAATAGATGATTTTTTGTTAACTGCTAGGGGCGAAGGTATTATCACTGATAGGGTGATGCAGCAACTCATGATTCTGCTTATCAGTACATCTATTTTCTACCCAAAATACACAAAGATCCTGTCCATCCACCCGGAAGATCAATTGTTTCAGGAAAGGATACATTACGGAACCTTTGTCAATTTTTCTCACTAAGTATCTGAAGCCTTTGCTACCTTGGGTACGTTCTAATCTACAAAACACCACAGAATTCCTCAAAATCATTTCTGAAACCCAGTTGGAACCAGGGTGGCTTATGTGCACACTCGATGTTAGTGCTTTATATACTAACATCCCTCATCAAGTTGGGCTGGAAGCCATTTGTTATTGGTTGCAGGTGGCTGATTTACATCAGCCTGATTTTAGCAACTTCCTTGTAGGTCTTGCAGAACATGTCTTAACTAACCATGTCTTCTTTTACCAGGATACTTGCTATTGGCAAACCAAGGGTACAGCTATGAGGGCATCTTTTACCCCCATTTATGCTGACCTATTCATGGCATTTATTGAGGAACAAATCATTTATGATAGTAGCTGTAATATTTTCCTGGTTGAAATTGACATTTGGAGACGCTATTTGGATGACTGCTGGATGGTGTGGAGGACAGATGTGGATTACTTGTTGGAATTTATATCCTATTTGAATGACAACAAATGGGGCCTGCATTTTACAGTTAACCATCATGTAGATACCATCACCTTCCTTGATGTCTTGATCAACAGATTACCTGATCATACTTTATGTACTCAGGTCTATAGGAAGTATCCACAATTCAATACTGTCCTCCATGCATCCAGCTTTCATCCTCCTCACATAGCAAGGAATATCCCCAAATCACAATACATACGAATGAGGCGTATTTGTTCTCAGGAACACACTTTTCAAGAACATAGACAGGACTTGACTAGCAGATTCAAGTCCAGGGGATATCATATGGGACATGTTCTGCAGGCCAGCAACTGGGCGAATACATTGAAAAGGGAGGATCTGTTGCCCTATAAATCACGTGAAGAACGGAACCCACAACCCATTAGATTTGTCACTACATAAGCAAGGAATTCAGATGTACTTATTAACAGCATATACAGACATTGGAACATATTACAGTGTGATCAGGATCTACTGAATATGTTACCGGATAGGTGTCTGTTTTCATTTCGCAAAGGTAAAAATTTGGCATCCTGTTTCAATCATTATAAACATTCTCATGACAAAAGTTGGTCTCAAACGACACAAACTACCATTACAGCTGAACCTTTGATTGTATGTTTTCCATGTGCCACTGTATACACTGTGATAAAATATCTAAGTCCAAACAGTTCACGAGTAAAAACTGTGTCATTGCGTATGACATTAAATTTTTTGCCAATTGCAGCAGTGATTAGCTTGTATATCTAGCCACATGCACTTGTGGATCTTTCTATATTGGCCAAACATCTCGTCCACTCAGGCTGAGAATCTGTGAGCATGTAAGTAACATTAAGAACAAAAAATCCAACAATGCACTATACAAACATTGTATGATACATAAATCAGCTAAATTTACATTTATGATTAATGATGTGGTAAAGGGAAATAAATTAAACAAAACGGATTGGCATTCCGTTCTAGATTCTAAAGAGAAAAAATGGATTGTAAAGCTAGGTGGATTATTTCCACCTGGTCTTAATGAGCAATTTTAAATGAACCAATGAAGGTTTTGATTAATCAATTAAGATGCAGGTATATAAACAGTAGCATTTGTTTTTTATGTTCACACTGATGAAGGCTGTGTTTCTTACCAGCCGAAACCGGTCTGGTCACTCGTTTTTTATGCTGCATTAATCAATAAATTTTTCAGGTCACAGTTTGCTGGCTCATTGTCTTTTTGGATGTCCATGAAATTATCCCAACAGGTCTCTCATAGTCATAGACAGGGGGAAGTAGGGAGGGAAGGCTGAGGAATAATGCAGTGACAACACAAATGGAACGTTATGGTAACAAAGACAATTTGTGTAAAATCTTACCATAACCATACATGTCCTTCTCTTCCATGTTGCAGTATTCATCACATATGGGTTTACTCCTCTTGCTACCCGAACGTCCGGCCAGTATACAAAAGTTTTCAGTCATTGTATGGTGCGTGGCTAGTACAACGTGGACCGTAAAAATGACGTCTACATGCACCAGCCCTCCGAACTGTAAGCCCCAGTTGGAACCAGTCCTAGCAAGGCTAATGCCATCCCTGTGCCATCCAGAAAGGGAAATGTTGCATAGCAGGAGGGGTAGGTGGGTGGGAAGGAATACTGCAACATGGAAGAGAAGGACATCTATGGTTATGGTAAGATTTTACACAACTTTTGTATGTCCTTCTATTCACATGTTGAGTATTCATCACATATGGGTGAGTGCCAAAGCTCAGTGTGAAGGGGGAGGTGGCCTAGCAGAGTTCTTCAGGAAACCATGGAGAATAGCCCTGGCAAACCCAGCTCTGGCCCTAGAAATGAGGTCTAACTTGTAGTGTTTGGTGAAGGTGTGCACTGAAGACCAAGTGGCTGCTTCCAGTATGGTGGAGGTATCCAAACCCCTGAAGAAGGCCCCTGAGGAGGCCATTGCCCTGGGGGAGTGTACTTTAACAGTACCCTGCAGGGAATTCCCATGGTGTTTGCAGCAGAAAGTGATAGCTTTGGAAATCAATGTTGAGATGATTTGTTTAGTTACGACCCTCCCTAGGGCCCTGGGGTGGAAGGAGACGAACAGTTGATCAGCTTGACTGATGGACTTGGTTTTGTGCAGATAATATTTGAGTTGTCTGTGCACATCCAGGGAATGGAGTACTTGCTCACTGTCTCCCTGTGGGTAAGGAAAGAAGGTTGGTAGGTGGATGGCCTGATTTAGGGAAAGGTCATTCACCACCTTGGGCATGAAGGAGGAGTTAGTTCTAAGAGTAACCCTGTCAGTGTGGAATACTAAGAAAGGTGGAATAGCCATGAGGGCTTGCAGTTCTGACACTCTCCTGGGTGAGGTCAAGGCCACGAGGAGGACAGTCGTCCATGTGCAATGTTTTAGGGAAGCCTCATCTGCTGGCTTGAATGGAGGAAGCGTGAGCTTCTCTAAAACACAGCTGGGGTCCCATGGAGGGGAGGGTTTCCTGGGTGGTCTGAGGTGAAGGACCCCTTTAAAGAATAACTTAACTGGTAGTCTGCAAGCTAGGGGGATCCAGAGGCAGGCATGCTGAAATGGCAGACAAGTGGGTTTAATGGATGAAAAGGCCAAACCTGTCTGCAACAGTTTACATAAGTAAGACAGTACTAGAGAGGTCTCGCTTTGCAGTGGGTCCAACTGTCTTTTGAGACACCATATTGAAATTCTCTTCCACTTTGACAGGTAAGATTTTCTTGTATTTAGTTTCCTGGCCTCCTGCAGGACAGTGAGCATGTCCTCATTGTAAAGGTGTCTGAAAGGGATCAGAATCCTATCACCCACAGAGTGAGGTGCAGAGATTGCCACTGTGGGTGTATTTGGGATCCTTTGTGCTGTGTATGAAGGTCCACTCTGGGGGTTAACTTGTGGTGATTGCCCTTGGATAGCTGTAAGAGTAGGGGGAACCAGTGCTATCTTGGCCAATAGGGAGTCACCAGCAACATTTCTGGTCTGTGCTGCTGAATCTTCAGCAGAACCTTCTGAACAAGTGGGAAGGGGGGGATGCATAGAGAAACATCCCCGTCCAGGAGATTCAGAAGGCATCTGTTGCCACAGCCTGATAATGTGGAAGTCTGGTGCAGTAGGACGGATGTTGCCTGTTGATGGAGGAGGCAAACAGGTCTATATGAGGTGTACCCCACCGGTGGAACAGGTCCAGGAAGACGTCCCTGTGAAGCATCCATTTGTGGTTGTTTGTCACGGATCTGCTGAGGGAGTCTGCCTGAAAATTCTGTTGTGAAGGAATGTAAACTGCCTGCAAGGTTACTCCCTGGGAGATGGTCAGTTCCCACACCAGGAGAGACAGTCTGCAGAGCAAACAGAATTTGCCCCCCCCCCTCCCCACTTGTTGAGATAACACAGCACTGTGGTACTGTCTGTAGAGATTTTTAATGGTCCTTGTTGTAGGTTGGTTTGGAAGGCTCCAGGGTTAATAATATTGCCATCATCTCTTGGATACTGATGTGTTCTTTCCTATGTGGTCCTGGCTACACCCCTTGCACTCTCAGGTGCCCCAGAGTTGCTCCCCAGTCTAGGTCTGAGGCATCTGTGTGCATAGTCTGTTTCAGCTGAGCTGGTTGAAGGGGAAGACCTGGGTTAAGGTTTACCTGTTTCAACCACCAGTGGACTTCTTGTTTGAGGCAGGGCAGGAGAGGTACCCTGAACTCGAGGGGGATGGGACTGTTGGGTCCAAACTGACCTGAGGTACCACTGCAATTTCTTCATATGGAGTTTTGCTAACAGTAGCATGGGGATAGTTGCTGCATGTAGCCCAGGAGCCTGAGGTACTGCATTATGGTTAATTATGTGGTCTTGAGGGCCATAAGTAGGTGTTTTGTCAAGCTTTCCACCTTTTGTGGGGAGAAGTAGGCTTTTATAATGTCTGTCCGAATCCTGCACCCTAAGAAGACAGTCTTGAGTAGGTTCCAGATGGAATTTTGGAAAGCTGATCTGAAATCCTACGGACTGTATGAGATTAATGACAACCTGTAAGTGTTGCTGGAGGGCCTTTTTGGAGTTTGCCTGAATGAGCAAGTCATCTAGGTAAGGGAATATCTGGATTCCTTTTGGCCTGCAGAAGGCAATAACTGGAGCCAGACATTTGGTAAAGGCTTTGGGTACAGTGAAAGCCCAAAGGGCAAGGAAGAGAAGTGTAAGTGAGAGAAACCAACCGAGAACCTCAGGTATTTCCTGAAACTTGGCCTTACAGGGATGTGAAGGTATGCATCCTTGATATCTAAGGTGGCCATGAACCCTTGGGGAAGGAGGAGCAGAAAGACAGTTGCTAAGGTCAACATCCTGAAGGCTGGGACCTGAAGGAAGAGATTTGAGTATTGAGAGGTCCAGAACTGGTCTCCAGGGACCGTCTTTTCCAGACTTGGAGACAGTGAGAGAGACGCTCCAAGAAAGGAACAGATGGGGAAGGGGGCTTAATAAGTTTGGCAGGTAGTCAGACACTACCTGCCCTGTCTTGAAAGGGTGGCCTCTGGCTAGAAGACGTGGGTGCTCTGGTAGGAGTGGTTTGCTTCCTGGAAGATTTCCTAAGCCTTGTGGAAGCAGCAAGGTGGAAATGCTTTCTAATAAATTGTTTTTGCTGGGTATTTCCTTTGGAATTTTGGAGTAGGAGAAATCAGCAGGTGTTTTAAATCCTGTAACTCTTTCCCCTTTTGTTGTAATGACTTAAATAGATCAGTCACTTTTGTTCCAAATAGGGCTGTGTTGTCCAAAGGGACATCAACCACCTTGGCTCCAAATTCATCTGGTCGAGGTTGTAGGCATAGCCAGGAGTACCTTCTCAAACCAGATGCTGATGCTGCTGCTCTGGCTGAGGCCTCAAAAGCATCATAACTGCACTTTATAGAGTGCCTGGTAACCTGAGAAGTGAGAGCAACTAGGGAAGACAGTAAAACTTTGGCAGCAGAATCTGGGGAGTCTGACAATTCTTTGGAGATCTTCTCTAAAAGGGATAAGGCATATTTAGCCATGTGTGTCTGGTAATTAGTAGCTCCGAAAGCCAGAGTAGCAGAAGTGTACATTTTCTTTCCCAGACGTTCCGTAGTTTTGCTGTCCTTGTCAGCATGGAGAATGGTGGTCGTAGGGAAAAGTTTTGAGGCCTTATCAGTTGAAATGAAAATTGTGGCAGGGTCTGCAGCAGGACACAATCAATTAGGAATTTTGCATTCTCAGGAACTTTATAAAACCTGTCAGGTCTGTGTGGAGGCATGGGGCAGGGGTTGTAAGTCTGGGTTCTGGGATGCTGAAGAGAAGGCATCCAAGAAGGCAGGAAGAATGGGTGGAACCTCAGTAGGGGTTGGGAAATCCATCTGAATGAAGTCATAGTACCTTTTTTGGACCTCTGACATTTTAGATGATTCCCACTTGAAATGTTCCTTCATGTTAGGAATAGTTTCCCCAAAGGTCAGATCCTCTGCTGGGGAGTCAGAGTCAATGGATTCTTCCTCTGGGTATATGGACAGGGATTCTTCAGAAGAAGAATCCGAGATTTCCTCCTCTTCCCTCTGAGAAGGATCTGATGTCTGAGGCCTAGGGCTCAGGATGGGAAGAGGGTTAGTGGATGTCCATGGAGTGGTAGCCCGTAAGGCCAAAAAGGCATTAAACAGACTTTGGCTGAAGTCCTGTCAGTATGGAATACTTTCAGGAGCAGGAGGCACATGCTTTCTTTTTTCTTTCCTTTTCAGAGACCTAGCTGGTGTCTGCATGGAAGGTAACGGAGGGATCCGACAGTCCTGCCGAGATCGCTGGTTCCCCCCAGCATCAGAACAGCCTCTGTGGACGTGCCCTCCATGCAAGATTGTGCAGCTTCTGTGACGGTACCTGCTGTACCCAAGGAGGCAGAGCCCAAATCCTCAACAAGGCTGACATTGGCCACAGGCTGAGGGTTGGGCGAGAGAGGAGCAGCACGAGTCTTAGGCCTGACAGTGTTGGCCTACTTGTCTGGCAGTTCAGCAGGTACGTCAGCAGAACCCACCATACCTAAGGCTAGTTGTTTGAGATGTTGGTTTTCTAGGTGTAGGTTGAGCACATGCAGATGCCTGCGGAGAGTTTTGGGAACAAATGCCTGGCAGATGGTGCAGGCCTTATCATGCAACCTACCTAAACAAAATAGACACTGATTGTGGCCGTCCTTTTGAGGTATCTGATGGCCACACTTACACTTGCCCTTTTTGGATGACATGAACAAGCATTAGGATAAATTAAATGACTGAAAAGGTTCCCCAACGGGGCACTTATCTATTTTCTTCTGAATCCGACTGCCGGGAAGGCAGGAACACCTGATGTTCGACTGGCAGCTGAGAAGTTCTGAGGGCTGGTGTGTACAGATGTCATTTTTATGGCCTACATTGTACTAGCCATGTCAGACGTCCCATGCACCATACAGTGACTGAAAACTTTTGTATACTGGCCAGACGTTAGGGTAGCACGAGGAGTAAACCCATATGTTCGGAATACTGTAACATGTGAATAGAAGGACATCATAACGTCTTTATGATGTTGTTACTGTCATTCTTCCTCAACCAGTGGGACAAAGTCTGCAGCTACAACAATCCTAGAGCGGCCCTCAAGGAAGGATATTATGGAGCACTGCAGAGCCAAAGGCAGCTTTATCCTGGGAGGTAATGTCAAACTTATAGTGTGTAACAAAGATATTAGAATTTGACCAAGTTGCAGCTGCACAAGTATCATCAATAGACACTCTAGACCAAAAGGCCTGAGAAGTTGCCATAGACCTTGTAGAATGTGCCTTGATTTTGCCTGGTAATGGTCTATTCTTAGAAGAGTACACAAAGGATATACAAATCTCTCAACCATTTGGCAAGGATAGTTTTAGTGACAGCTCACTCTGCGGTGGTGGTGCTGCGGTAGCGTTGTCGCCTCACAGTTAGACGTTGCCCGTTCGATTCTCAGTTACAGCGTCTTCTGTGTGTTGACATGCGTGAATGGGCGTTCCTTCGTTGAAGGTTGTGTGTTAGGCCCGGCAAGCCAGCACGTAAAAATCTACTGCCAATCATTAGCGGACTGGAGTTCCGCTGTGGCGACCCCTAACCGGGAAAAGCCGAAAGACACAAACAAACAAAGTTTTAGTGACAGCTCATCCTTTTCTTACATCAGAAAAGATACAGTTGTTCTGATTTTCTACAAGACTTAGTTCTGTCCAAGTAAAAACGTAATTGCCTACGAACATCCAGAAGGTGGAGCTTATATTCTCCTTTGTTTTGAAAGCTGGGAAAGAAAACAGGAAGGCTGACAGATTGATTAAGATTATTTTCCGTAGCCACTCTTGGTAAAAAGGATGAATTGGTACGTAGAGTAACTATCTTTGTGAAAGATTAGATAAGGGGGTTTGGAGGTAAGGACTTGTAATACAGAAACCCTTCTTGCTGAGGTGATAGACACCAGAAAAACTGTCTTCCATGAGAGAAACTTCAAGTCAACCTTAGCCATGGGTTCAAAAGGAGGAAGGACTATGGATTGTAAAACCATGGTCAAGTCCCACTGAGGAGTGGGATCTTTGATTGCGGGAAGAAGCCAGAGATGACAAATTTTCTCCTATACGAAAATGGAAACAGCTGCAAGCTGGACTTTTACTGTGGAGTAGCTGGCTCCACTTTGAAAGAGATGAAGCCAAAACATCTAAACTTTTCAGAATGGGAGCAGTAAAAGGATCCATCTGTACTTTCTGGGCCCATAAGGAAAACCTCTGCCATTTGCTCTTGTAGATATTCCTAGTAGAGGATTTATAGGTTCATAGGTAGGTACTAGGCTATTGTCCCTAGGGCCTATATAAGCCTAGCCAAAAAGGTACCCTGGCTTTCGCCACCCAACAAAATAATTTTCCTGTGCCCCTGTCGAGCAGAGCCACAGAAGTGATCTCCGCGGTGAATTTCATATTTCCCATCCAATCATCAAGATTTTTTTTTGAAGCGTGTTAATGAGCAGAGACCAAAATTTTACGGACCGGGGATGAAAGCCTGGAATGTCTTGCCATCACTGGAATTGGAGAAACCATGCAGTTAATTTCAGTCCTTGGAGATTCGGATGAGTATGCCCTGATGGGTGAGACAGTAGATCCGGAGTGGGTTCCAGAGTCATTGGAGGAGACCAAAGAAAGGTGAACCAGACTTGCGAGGCGAGAAGGGGACAATTAGGATGACTTTGCTCTTCAACCTGTATGCTTTCTGCAGAAATTTGGGGATTACAGGGACTGGAGAAAAAGTGTAAAGCAGACTGGGGAGCCAAGCATGAACTTGAGCGTCCCTTGGTGAATGACCCTGTGGAGGGATGAGGCCAAAGAAAATGCTGCACTTGTTTTTGAAAGGGGATACAAACAAATCGCAGCAGGGTTGACCCCATTCAGGGACCACTCGTGAGGTATCAGAAGAACTCGGCTGAGCCTGTCCACCAGGATGTCAGACTCCCCCAGAATGTGAGTTGCTGTAAGAAAACAGTTGGTAGCGATCACCCATTGCCTCACCCTCACTGCTTCTCAACACAACAGGTAAGATCTGATTCACCTTTGCACCTTTATTTGTTGATGTACCAGATCACTGGCATATTGTCCGACTGTATTGCAATCATTCATAGAGGAAGAGAGCTGTGTAGTGCTTGCAATACTGGAAGAACCACTCTCATCTCCAGAATGCTGATATGCAATTTGATCTCTTTGGCAGTCCATGTGCCTTGGAGCATCCAACCCAGATATCATCCCCCACCCCTCGTATGGGAAGCATCCATAGTTAGAGTGGCTGTGGGATGGGGGAGAACAAAGGGTCGTCCCTGTATGAATTATGGGGAATGAAGTCACCAAAGAAGACAGTCTCTGCATGCTTGTGAAATTTGATCAGAAAATCTAAGGGGTGCCTGTGTAACAACCACTAGACTGCTGGAGTCCATTGCAAGACTTCTGTATAGGCGTGCTGTGGGTAACAGAGTTATCATGCTGTCATGGATCCCAAAGCCCTGAGTATTACATTTGCCATGGGAGCAGGGATAGCTAGAATCTGTTTGATATGAGACTGCAAAGTTGTGATCCTGTCTGGAGTAAAGTAGGTCCTTGCTGAAATCATGTCCAAACGCACTCTGTTGAAGTCTATTGGTTTGTACTGGCTGCAACAGGGATTTCTGAGTATTGATTGTTTTGCCTAGAGAGAGGGCTAGCTGTAACAAATAATCTCTGGCTTGAACAAGTAGATGTCTGGTTGGAGCAGTTAGGAGACAGTCGTCCAGATATAGAAACACAGGGAATCCATGCAGCCTGAGATGGGCTGCGACAACTGCTATGCATTTGGTGAATACCCTGGGGGCTGTGGTGAGACCAAACGGAAGCAATTTGAATTCGGAGTGGGTGGCTTCCAGCCTGAAATTAAGATACTGTCTTGAGCAACTGTCCATACTGACATGGTAGTACACATCCTTCAAGTCTATAGAGCATATTCAGTTGTCCACTCTCAGGAGAGGTAGAATGGACTGGACCATGAACATCCTGAATTTTGAATTCTTTACCAATTTGTTCAGGGATTTCAAGCCCAGGATTAGCCATAGGTCCCCTGTCTTTTTTTGGTACTAAAAAGCATCTTAAGTAAATGCATATTTGGTCGGGAGGGACCTCCTGGATGACTCTCTTTTTGCAGCAGCAGCTTTGCAATTTCTTGAGCTGCCTTCTCTCTCTGACTGGGTGGGACATTGGGGAGGAGAGATTTTGGTTTGGGGTTTTCCAAAAATGGGAATAAAGTATCCTCTGGATACAATCCTTAGCACCCACTGATTGCTCGTGATGGCTGCTCAAGCTTGTGGGTATCCGCAGCACTGCTTCCTCTGGGATGGGATTTTGGCAGACCAACCACCTCATTGGCGAAGTACCTGTAGGATCTCCACAAAGGAGACATCCTCAAATGGAAATCTTGGGGAACCCTCCCCTTACTCGAAACCAGTGTCGGTACTCAATAGTGAGGGATTCCTTGAGAAAATCCAGGTGCCTCCTTTTACACCACTTCTTCTGAGGAACCTTCTTGGTGGGATGTTCCAAAAAGTTGTCGGAAGAAAACTGGGGTTCCACTGAAGGGATGGGCTGGAGGCTGACCAGTGCCAGATGTCCCCATGGTAGATGAGAGGCCTCAGACACAGGATCGGTGGGGGTGGGGAGTGGTGCTGAGGGAGGAAGAACAAAGGCTCTCCTGGGGTGTGAGAGGACCTTCACCACCACTTTGAAAGCAAAAGGACTCAGAGTACTTGTGGGTCATCTCTCCAAGTTGAAGTCAATGGAACAAACGCATTCCACCCCCCACCCCCCCACGTGCACTCTTAGCCCTTTCGCTCCAAAGGGGGTGTCACAGCAGAGCCAAGGTTCGGAGGGGAAGTGACAGCTCTGAAAACTTCAGAGTCAACGTAAGCTCCTGGATTAGACGTTGAGGCTCTGGCTCCGAGACAAGCTAGGTGCAAACGCAGGCAGTGCCGAGTGAGTCAGGGAGGCCATCATAGACAAAGTGATAACTACTATTGGCTCCGGCATCTCGGCTCTCAGAACCAAAGCACTAGCATACTCTGAAACCGAAGGAGAAGGAGCAACAGGATGGAATGGGGAGATTCTGCTCACAGATTCAGTGGGGGACGAAGCTGGCAAAAATTCCCGTCTAGATCTGTGCCTGAAGAAACTGCCTCATCACTCTATCCACATTGTTCTTGGATGCACTACAGGAAGACCTGGTGGAAGAAGTGGTTGAGGGTGATCTAGATGGCTTCTTTGGAGAGATCTCCCGGTGGGGAGACCTCTACGCCAAAGTACTCAGCTCCGAACCGGCAAGTGGAGCCTGAGGGAGAGGAGGACAAGGTGGAGACGACAGAGTCAGCCCCGAGAAAGTCAGATCCAATGCTTTAGGCACTTTTTACTGGCTCCAAAACAGCAGAAGACTTATCTGGGGAGCTTTTCCTGGCTTATCAGGTCACCTTGTATTTCCTGGTGGGGGTTGAGCCCCTGAAGTGGAAGGAATAGCAGGAAAGGAGGTAGAAGAAACCAAGCCTTTAAGAATGAGCTTGTTCTGCCAATCCACCAGGGCACATGGATGGAAGGCAGAACAGATAGGGCTGGAGCTGTTCAAGTGAGAGGGCCTCAAGACAGTAAATGCACTTCTTGTGGGCATCACACAAAGGGATCTTGTGTTCACAGTAAGTGCATTTCTTGAAACCTAAAAGTTTCCAATTTAGGATTGGACTTGAAATCTGCCACAACAGAAAGGAAAGGGAGAGAAAAAGAGAAGAGAAAAGGAAACTCTGGAAGAGAAATGAATGGAGAAGGTAGGAAACCTCAGTCTGAAAGAAACCCGATTAACAAACAGAAAGGAAGGAACAGAGAAAGTACAGTTGTGTACACTTACCATAAATGTAGATGTCTGAAGCAAATCAGCCAAATATTCCAGGATCAGAGGAAGAATAGGCTGAGAGGAAGATTCCCCTCTAGCCTGCATCCAATGAGAGAATCTTTCCCATTTGCCAGTGTAGGACTTCCTAGTGCTAGGCCGCCTGGCCTCCTGAAGTACATTAACCACCTGCTGGGAAAGGGAAGAAGAAATGTATTGATTCATACAATGAGCCGAGCTGCCAAATGGAAAGACTAAAGATGAGGATGTAGAATGTTTCCCCCCGCCTGAACCAAAAGATCTGGTTTCAGAGGAAGATGCCAAGGAGGAAATTGGGAGAGACTGCAAAGCAGTGGATACCAATGCTGTCTGGGCTAGTCTGAAGCTATGAGAATAGTTCTTGGTCTTTCATCCCTTATTTTCAATAATACTCTGGGAAGAGGAGGGAAGGCATAAACTGACAGAAGTGTCCAAGGGAAGGACAGAGCATCCACTCTCCAGCCTTGCTGTGATGCTGTCTGGTGCAAAAAAGTGGTAGAAGGTGGTTGTCTGGGGAGAAGAAAAGATCCACCTGAGGAGTGCCCCAATGCTGAATGATGCTGTAAAAGACTGCTCTGTTCAGTTGCCACTCGTGAGGATCCAGGGTTTGTCTGCTCAACTGGTCTGCCAATACATTGAGTCTCCCTGGAAGAAACTGAGCTAGGAGATGCAGGCCCAAGGATGCTGCTATGGACCAGAGAATCATGCTTTGTCTGCACAGGGGGTAAGAATGAGTCCCTCCCTGTTTGATGATGTACCACATGACTGTGGTGTTGTCTGTCCTGACAAGCAGAGTTCCTGGAGAAAGAAGATGCTTGAAAGCTAGTAAGGCCTGCTGAACTGCCATCAACTCCTTAAGGTTTATGTGCAGGTGCATCCCCTGTATGCATCTGCCATCCAGGTGAGCTCCCCAGGCATAGTCCGATGCATCCGTGGTAACAACTTGAATGGCAGGAGATGGGCGAAAAGGCATGCCCTTGTTTTGTAGACAGGCTGTCGCCCACCATAGAAACTCTGTCTGCAGGCATGGAAGAAGAGGAATTATCATATCCAGGTCCTGTGTGTGTTGACACCAAAGGTTCTTGAGGTACCATTGCAATTTCCTCATATGCAGTCTTGCATATGGAATCATGAGAATGCAAGAGGCCATGTATCCCAGAGCTTGCAGGTATTTCCTTGCAGAGAGCTGGGACAGGCTTGCCAAATCTTTGAAGTAAACTGAAAGAGTTGCCTGCTTCTCCTGGGTGAGATATATCATCTGGGCGGCTGTGTTCAGACTAGCTCCCAGGAATGTTATCTCCTCGGATGGCACCATTTTTGATTTTTCTACATTGAGAGTATAACCCAGAGAAGAGTCTTTACAAATTCCAGATCCTTCAACAGTTGTTGTTGTGTCTTTCAGCTTTTCCCGGTTAGGGGTCACCACAGCAGAACTCCGGTCCGCTAATGATTGGTAGTTGATTTTTACGTGCCGAGTTACCAGCCCTGACGCACAACCTTCAACGAAGGTACGCCCATTCATGCATGTCTCCACGCAGAAGAAGCTCTAGCTGAGAATTGAACCGGACAGCGTCTTACTGTGAGGCGACAACGCTACCGCAGCACCATCCTTTAACAGTTGTTCTTGAGAATTTGCTTGAATTAGACAGTCGTCCAAGTATGGATAAATCTGAATTTTCTCCTGCCTGCAAAAAGCAATGAATGGAGCTAGACACTTCGTAAAAACTCTCGGAACAGTAGATAAGCCAAAGGGCAGCGCAGAGAATTGACAATGTTGCTTGCCCACTCTGAAACAAAGGTATTGTCTGCAACATTCCCTGATAGGGATGTGCAGATAAGCTTCTCTGAGATCCAAACTTACTAGCCAGGAGTCCTTGTCTAACTACAGGGGTTGGGAGGGTGGCCTAATGGTTAAGGTGTTTGCCTTACAAACACAAGGTGCAGGGTTTGAGTCTCACAAGGGATAATTGGCTAAGCTTAAAATGGCTCTCAAGAGCAGCTAGCTTAGTACTAATCTATGAACATATAAACATTTGTAGCAACTGTTGCAGAGTGAGCATTTTGAACTTTGGAATTACCAAGAAAACGTTCAGAATGGCTAGATCTAGGACAGGACGCCAGGTGCCTTCTTTTTTTATTGGAACTACGAAAAGTCTGGAATAGGAGCCCTGGCCTACCTGAGCAGGAACTGATTCTATTGCCCCCATATGTAACAGAGACAAAATTTGCTTTCCTACTTCTGCCCTTTGGTTTGGAGGAGCGTCCGGGAATCCTTTGGTACTGGAAAGGTGTGGAAAGAAAACCTATGACCCAAGGATACAGTTATGAGTACCCATTTGTCCTCTGTGATGGTGGCCCAAACATTTGCAAAAAAGGCCGACCTCCCCTTAAAGGATTCTCCGGGCAAGCAGGAACAGGCAGGAACTGGACAGAGTAATTGAGAAAGTTTGGATAGAGATGTAGGCTTAGAACTGCTTGCCTTGGAAGTGGAAGCATGCCAACGCTTAGACCTTTGAGGGGAAGCCCCCTTCCCCCTAGAAGATTTGTATCCTCTAGTCCTAGAGCAGTTCTGTCTGCTGGTATCAGGAAACATCCAACTCTCAGAAGGGTAATTCCTGCTGAAACGAGGAGCTTGAACTTGCAGAAAGTCTACTTGTTTGCAGAGACTTGGCCTTATCCTCCATCTTTTTGAGCACTTCCTCTGTTTTGCTGCCAAAAAGACTGTCCTTTACATCTAAAAGCTTAGACTTGACAGGCTCTGGAAGGGGCTGCTCCCTGAGCCAAGCATGCCTTCTGAGAACAGATCCAGTAGCTGTAGCCCTGCAGGAGGCTTCTAGAATGTCAAAACCACAATGTAAAGAATGTTTATTGACAAGACTGGCAGAATTCAGCAAATCCTGCATATCCTTACTCTCTGCCAAAAGAGGCACACTTGCAATCTTTGACTTAATAGCCTCCAAGGTGTGCTGCTGATATTTAAGCATATGAAAAAGGCAATTAGTAGACCTACTAGTAAGAGTGGCAGAGGTATAAACTTTTTTACCCCACCTATCTAGGTTCCTCGATTCCCTGTTAGAAGGAACAGGATTCTTGGTAACAGTGACCTTAACTCCTTTAGGCCCTTGAGAAATAACCTCTGGGTGAGCTAGCGGATTCCAAAAAAGAAACAAATGAGAATCAGGGACACTATAGTACCTGTCAGGTTTCCTGGGAGCAGTAAGAACTGAATTTGGAGTCAAGGAATTTTCCAGAAAAACATCAACCACTCCCGCACTGGAGGAATACCCAGAGGCTTATACTGAGGCAAATCCAAAAACTCCCTGATCTTTTTCTTAGACTGGGGATAATCCTGACTTTCTCATTAAAAATGCTCCCTGAGACTATTCAAAGTATCACCAAAAGAGAAATCCTCTGGAGGAGAAGCAGAAGGAAAGGATTCCTCTGCATCTGAATCATCAAAAGGAGAAAAAAACCTGAAAAACTTCCTCTTCATCAACAGAAATGCTAGAAGTATCAGAACCGGAATAAGACAAAGCCTCAGGAGAGACATCCCTACTTCTTTTTGAAGGAGGACCCCTAATAAGAGTCAAAAGGTCATCAGCCATTTTAACCATTTGGGAATGAGAGGAAACTGGAGCCTGTTTCTTCACAGGCTTATGACTGGAAGACTTACCTGCAAGTCTAAAGGACTTGGGAGGCTTGGCAACCACCATAGTGGCAGAGGTTGTCGGTATGAGCTTGCTATCCTAACTAAGAACAGAGGCCTCGGACACCGGAGCAAGCCTAGCGGCTCCGGATCCAGCTGAAGAGGCAACAGTCAGAAGGTCAGAAGACAAAATGGAAGCCGGAGGCCCGAGAGACTCTGAAATGGTCTCAACCGAGGTCTGCGGTTGAAACTCCGCAGACTGCAGGGGCTGCAAAGGTGCCTCACTGGTTACCGTAGGACTGATGACCAACTTATCATCATCTCAAGACTTGACCTTCTGAAGCCTGTTGCGGTTCTTATCTTCAGAAGGTCAAGTCTTGAGATGATGATAATTAGGGATATCCGAAGCCTGAAGACCAGCGGACGGCATACCGACAAACTTAGGCTACACTCCAAAATGCTTAGCTAAAAGCTTAGCCCGACGATGAATAGTACGCGAATTAAAGGAAGCACAGAGATCACAATTAGGAACGTCGTGGTCAGAGCCTAAACAAATAATACAATAGGAATGAAAATGTCTAAGGGGAATCTGCTTTCCAAAGGTAAGACAATTATTGACTTTTTCTGGCATTCGTTAAGGCAAGAAAAGGGGATCCCCAACGGGGTACTTAGCTGTAGTTGACTTCAACTTTGTAGTTGGAAACCAAAAAGGTAAACTGCCGACCGGCATTCGTGCAAAAATGCTTCTGCTTCGGACTCTGCGGCAAGGAAGACTGAGGAAGTGACGTCAACTGCCTCATTTTGTATCGAACGTACTGACGTCCTTTACAACTGACAACAGCCAATGTCATATTTACTTACCTTTGGTATTCTGGCGAGGTTCTACCTGGAGCCGGATAGCCCATTGGTTAGGACTGCAACAGTGAAATACGATGAACATCAGCTAAGTACAAGACTGGGTAGGAGAGAAGATGACGGGAAAGAAATTAAAGAGTAGTTTACCTCATTAGTCCAAAAGAAATCTCTAAGAAAACTGAAGGAGCTCTGGAGCTATGAAAACCTCGAGCGTACTCTACAAGCGGCAAACGAGATCTGAGGCAGATTGGGTAAATGAGGCATTATAGGCAGGATGGGAGGAGCTCAAGCTGCAATCTCTCATCTAGGAAAGCAGCTGAGTCGGAACACAGGGTCGGATCTGAGACCCATAGGTTGAGGAAGAATGGCAATCAGATTTTTGTTTTTAGTAATTCATAAAGGGACGGCGGCCCTTTAGTATGATACTACTCCACACAGTCTGGGATTTTCATCATTGCAGCAGATTAGCACTCTGTAATACATAATCTGTCTTCAGAAGCTGCCAATAGATTCATACCTAAGATGCCTGAAATAACAGAAAAAAAAAACATACTGATCACTAGCTTCACCCTCCCAGTGAATCACATCTGCAGCCTGGAGGAAGACAGAATGTGAATAACAGGTAAAGAATCGAGTTTGTTCCAGTTGTTGGATGGTTTTAGCTTATAGCTACTCTTCAACGGGTCTAATTCTGCCTCTAACACACAGAGCAATAACGTTAGTGATAAAATGCTCTCCATTCAATAATCAAAATATTTAGTATCACATGCTAAATAAAATGAGACCTTTTGCAGATTTTACTCATGTCTACTGTGGATTATTTATTTATGTAAATTTTTTCAGTTACTATTTTTCAGCAAACTGGTTGTAAAAGAATATAAAGCATAGAAAAATTAAAATTGTTTTTTAATCATTTAGTCTAGAAAAGAATAACAGAGCATGTGTGTGTGTGTGTGTGTGTGTGTGTGTGTGTGTGTGTGTGTGTGAGTGTGAGAGAGAGAAATTCTGAGGAAGAGAATCAATAAATTTTAGCCTCATTCAGAAAGATCTGGAGCTCTTATTAGGTAAATTAATTTAAGTTAATTTAACTCGATCATGACTTTTGATCAAACTGATTTAGTGAGGAAGAAAATTATATTAGAAAAGGCCAAGCATACTAGACAGAGGAACGGAAGAAAATTAGATCCACTTAGCACTGTGAATTAATATGGAAATAGAGGGTATAAATTTAGACAGTAAAAATTATCTTCATAAAAATGTTGAAACAGTCCCTCAAGACACTGGTAAATCTATAGAGCACAAAAATTTCACAAAGAGACAAAGTGAAATTAATTTAAAATATATTTGCATAGATTTTGCAGCCAGTTTAATGGTCTGCAAGTAATTACAATGGATGAAAAAAAAAAATCACCATTGTGCAATATGATGTTAACACATTTATTCAAGGACTAGTGCGTAGAAATCTGCTAAAATTGTGTTCACAGTACAAACGGTTTTAAACAGCTGCTTTAAAAGAAATATGAGGAGTGAGCTGGTTCCACAGCCAAGTTACATAAGGCTACAAAAAACTTTAAGACGTGCAACCATGAGTCAAATAAAAAGGAGGTGCCATCACAGATACACAGCCTATTTACGTCAAACACTATTATATCAATGGAAAGATAAATGTCAGATAGCCTCAGAACTGAAATGGAGATTTCACATTTCTGCCGTACTTTGCAGTTCCACAACTGAAATGCAGATAGGAGAAATGGGTCTTTTACAGATGATGGCTGCCCACTCTTCTCTTGGACAATCACTACTACCTGCACAGAAGCTACTATCCTAAACTGAGACAGTCAGTGCAAAATACTGCTCTATGCCACATGTCAGGTCACTGTACACATAAAGGGAAGAGCCAAGTTTGAAGCAAAGGTTGACAATCCCAGAGCAGACACTGCTCTAAGCACTGTATAACACATTACAGTGTAAGCCCAGACAGGGTTCTCGGTTTATGCCAGGTATTAATGCACCACAAATTGGGAAACGGAATACAAGTTTTACCACAGAAACAAGTTGCCTACCTAATACAAAGGAGTTTAGGCTTCAATGTTTAACATCAGTGTTTCAAGATGGGGAAAAGGCCTTACTACTAGAGGGGTGGCCAATAAACTCAGGTGGTTTTCCCTACTTAGGGAAGAGTTCAGCAATACTGATGCTACTGCAGATGATGGGCAGTGGTTTGAAACTCTGTATTATAGCACTCTCCCAATAAGAGGGGCAAAATGAAAAAAGATAGGGGAACTTCTGTCTGTTCAATCTGAGCAGGCTGCACTACTGACCTCTCATGTCCCCTAGAACCCACCCTCCCTCAATCACCTGCTAACTTTATGGAACGCATAAATGATAGCTCAATCATTTCAAAGTTTCACTTCCCAAGTCTTGAAGCTTATGCTAGGGTTAACTGTGTATTAATATTTATATTGACCTATATACTAACAGTGCATTGTAATATAGTGTCAGTTTTCATTTGTGTATATGTATTTTCTGTTCTGTTATTTGTGGAGCTTTTCTCCCTGGGCCTTGGATGAAAATGGATAAAATTATCCAGTTGGACTAAAGCGGTAAACAAATGGCAATAAATAAATAAACAGAATGGTCTCAAACTAACTATAACAATGGGTGAGGGTCATGCGGAAGGTAGTTGGAGATGCCCAGCTGTGATAATAGTCATCAAATCTGTGGGGTTTGGGTCAAACGAACTAAAAAAATAATCCTCCACACTTAGAAATAATTTCTGAACGTGCATTACTTGGATGAGAGGCAATGAAGAAGAATCACGTGTTTTGTACCAAACATAGACGTTCTACCCAAAGACAGGAAATGAAGGGCGCACAAGTATAAAATTAATATGAATATTTTTAGTCCTATTTTTGTGACACAGTCAAAACAGTACTACGGATGCAAGACATGGTTTGTTGTCTTAATTTTTCTATTCTTCACAGGCAACAGCACTTGCGTCAAAGATCATTACTTTACCTCAGTTTGTTTTAGACAATAGTTCAGTAAAAATGTAACAGACCATTCATAGTACCTCACAGTGGCAAGATCTGGGATTTTATCAGGCTCTGAAATTCTAACCTTCTGACAAGCAAGAGAGGGTGAAACGTGAAAATGTGTAAGAAAGCTGTATTTATTCAAAGCAGGGCATATCAAGGAAATCACACACCTGTCTGTAGAAGAAATTTAAGGCATGTTGAAATAAATGCAGCACAGAAACAAGGTAAAAGGTAAATGTAGGTAACATGAAATTTAATCTGGAACAACAGGAGACATCTGTGCCAAACAATGGATTTATACTCTAATTTAAGCAACACAGAAAAAAAATCACACACATTGCTATGTTCCATTTTTTTACTTTGTACTTATTGGCAGCATCATTGTTTCAACAAGAACACTTCCCTTCCATTCTGGAAGATTAGAAAGCTCTGGATTTTATTGCCTCAACAGAAGCTTACATTAATTTTCCAGTACAAACACTGCAGTCCACCACAAGGAGGTCGCTGCTGAGCTAGAAGTCTTCTGGATGAGACTTTAAACAACGGTCCTATATGCCTGAGTTGGTAGTAGTTCAGGTAGATGTAAAAGATTCCATGGCACTTGTCAAAAAAGTGTGTGGGGGCATTATTTATAAATGCTTATTTACAAGTCCATATTTTAAATACATGCACATTTAACATAATAAATACAGTGGAATACATTCAATCAGCATTCTTTTTTTCCCCCACAATCAAAACTTTGTATTGGTCAATACATCCTTCATTCCCCATTTCCACGAATACAGAAATTCTAGCTTTCCATGAGACACACACATGAAATAAGGACTTATCAAGTCCTTCTGCTTCACATTATACTCTCTAATATTACAGCCTCACTTGTTTAACCTTTTCATGTTGAAATAACTTCAGTTTGTTTGTCTTTTTGGCTTTTCCCGGTTAGGGGTTGCCACAGCTGAACTCTGGTCCGCTAATGATCGGCAGTCGATTTTTATGGTGCCGAGTTGCCAGCCCGATGCCCAACCTTCAGCGAAGGCACGCCCATTCACGCATGTCTTTCGGAGGCCACTCGACCTTGGGGAGGACAAGCAGACTCCACACAGAAGGCACTCCAGCCAAGAATCGAACAGGAGAACCTCTTGCTGTGAGGCAACAACACTACCGCTCTACCACCGCAGCTTCCGTTGGAATAACTTCAGTACATTCCTAAAAGATTTTTCTCTCATATAAGATGCTCACAAACACACAAAGTTTCCTTTTTTTCTTCGGACCCACAAAAATGACAGTCTTTCCTCCCCATGCTTACACTTTATAAGTGTCTTAACCAGTAATTTATTTAACAGAAACCTCCTTAAAAATATTGCCATTCCCACATACCAACAAATCATTCATTTCTTTCTTTCTTTTATGGCTTCTTTAATATCATCAGTTAAAGCAGTTACATTTTCCCACGGATCTATTCAATAAAAATCCTTCATAATCTATTTATACCACTGTTGGTGCCCCCCCCCCCAAATTCAATTTCTGTAATGTGATTTTTTTTTTGTTAAGCCCTTCCATCACTTTTAAGTTCTTTTTTTTTCTTTACAATACATACCTACAATTCCCAAGATTTTGTTATAAGTAGTCTTTCATAAATAAAAGTACAGTTGTGTAAATTAACTTACCATAACAGCAGATGTTCACAGTAGCCACGACTATACAACATGTTATCATGCCAAGGGTACTGGATGTCCAGTCAGTCTACAAAAGTTTTGGTATCCTTCCACTCATAGAATCCCTCTGCCCTTAGCATGAGAGTACTTGCTGGTAAGAGAAGGACATACAGGCCTACCAAGATTTGGCATTATTTTCACAAATGGAAGTCTGAAGATCTACAACAATTTAGTCAAAACTCGTAAAACAGGGTACCCCCTAAGAAGAGAAAGAAAAAAGAAAGGGGAAGATGGGAGGATGTTAATGCAGCAAAAGTGATCTATTTAAACATTTACTTTTAAAGCAAGTTAACTTCCACAATTTTAACATGTTCTTCATCTGGTCACTGCTGTAATAGCCATAATTACATGGATGAATGCCACAATTTCATAAGAATGAGTGAATGGAAAACATTCAGAGTCTAGAAGTACTTGTACTATGTCCTTTGCAAAACTTGATCTTGTTCTTGAGACTGAATCAAGCTTGCGGTGCCTATAAAAGCTGTGTAGAGAAGACCTGGTAGCTGCCTCTGGAACAGACACTGTGCCCATCCCTTTCCAAAAAGCCTCAAAAGTAGCAACAGCTAATATAGAATGAGCTTTGACTTTCTGAGGGGAAACTTTTACCATATTAATAACAATAAGAAAACTGGATTCCACGAGACAGCCATCTGGAAATTGTTTGCTTATATATTGTTGACCTTTCTTTTTCTCATTCAAAGGAAACAAACATTAGTTAGATTTCCTGAAATCTTGATTTTGCTCAGGTAAAATCTTAACTGTATATGGATGTCTAAAGTACCCAAGACTTTTTCCTCCGTTTCTGAGTTCAGGATAGACCAAAAGGACATGAACTGCCTGATTTAAAGTAAACTCAGAAAAACAATATTTGGCATAAAAGAGGGTCTATATTATAAGACCGAAAGTGCATATGTGCAACTACATAAAAGTCGACACATAATGCACAAAACCTGAAAATAGCGAATGGCCACATAATCAAATTTTTCCCTAAGGAAAAAACTTACGTGGCCGTTCGCTAAAAAAAAAAATAATTTAACACCATAAACAGGTGGGGGGGCTCAGCCCCCCACACCCCCTAACTAAATATACCAACTCCGAGATCGCACTATAGGGAAGGAAAGGGCAGCTCCATGAAGTTGGCCAACTATCCCCTTGCCCTATGACATTATACATTGAATCGCTTAAATGCGATTCGATTAATATGTGCCATTGTTTCTGTATTCGCTCAGAAGCATTTTCGTGCTTCTAATATAGACCCATAAAAGAATGGTTGGTTCTAAGACTCAGCCCGCCCTTGTGAAAAATCAGAAAAGGCTGCACAGACATTAGGGCCTGTAATTCAGGCACCCATCTAGATGAAGTCAGAGCAATAAGAAAAACTGTCCTCCATGTGAGAAATTTTAAACAACAACTGGCTGCGGGTTCAGAATGGAAGACAGTTAACTTCTGTAATATAAGATTAAGATACCAAGGAGCTGCCTCTTGTTTTCTAAGTGGTCTGCTATGTAAAACCCCTTTCAAAATTTGTTAAATTTAGATTAAGGTTGAAAGGAGAATCTAAAGACAAATAGATACAAACTAAAGATGTACAATTACAGACGTATACGACAAGCCTGAGCTGAGCATTTCATACATGTACTGAAGAGCTCTGGCTTGAGATAGATTTTGTTCTGTTTCATGGCACCAACTAGAAAATAGTCTCTGTTTGGCTAAGTATGATTCCAGTAGCAGGTTTTATAGTCCCCTTTAATACCTGCTGCACATTCAAAGAAAAACAGTACCTAAATGAGATCAAAAAACTATCATCCGTACTGTAAATTGGAAATTTTGAATGCTGGGTTGGATTAGGAATCCCATGCCCTGTGTGAGCACATCAACTGTGTGAGGAAGTGTTTTGCTAACTGCCCTTGGTCAAATGAACAAGAAAAAAGAACTAATGTTGTTTGGGTCTGAAGGCAGTTACCAGAAGCATGTTTGGCAAGTCTGTTTTGATCTTTTAGAAGACCTTTTGATGTCAGACAAAAAGGGGGAAAGCATACAGAAATATTTTTGTCAATGGGGACGTAAATGCATCTGATGAATTCCCAAAGAAATGGTCCCTTTCAAGAGGAGCATTTCATAAATGAGCCTTATCATCATCAGGAAAATGCATTTATATGTATTACTGTACCTACAGCAGCATCCATAGACACAGCAACCACTCTGTCATAAGCACACAATATAATGCTTCGTTACCTTGGAGCAGAGTTTAACATAAACAGGGTAAATTTAGTATCTAAGGTAGGCAAGCTAGATAAAGTTTGCTGCCTTATTAGCAAAAATACATGTTAGATACTTGGACAGCGGAGCATGGTAAGTGATTGCCCTAAATGCCAAAGTCTGTGTTTGTTCTTTGGTAAAGGGATAAAAGCAGAAAAAGGCCTTAGAAAATCTATCCCAATCAACAGAAAACAATAGCATGAGCTGCGCACGATATAAATAAAGGAATTTCAATACGTCAGACACCCTGCAAAGTCTGACAGGTTTCAGAGGTAAGGGAATTGGGAACCTAAGTAAACTTACCATAACATTATATGTTTCAGTGATCCCTTCTGCAGTAGCCTTAGCAATATGGCCTATATCCAGCCAAGGATATAACACCCAGTCAGCTTCCAAAGCCCCACGGCACCTTGTACATGCCCAAACTTTCAGCTCAAGCTGAGCTGACTAGAAAGATTGTTTGAACATTTACTGCTATGGCAAGTTTACTTACATAACTGCACTATGTTCATCATATTTATCATTGCTGCAGTATCCTCAGCTATATGGGTAGATTACCCTAACATACTACATTTGGGAGGTGGAAAGAGAAGATTCCAGGAGCCCTCAGCGAATGGACTTTGCAAAGTCTAACCTAGACAAAGAGAAATAATCAAGCTTGTAGTGTTTTGTTAAAGTATGTACAAAGGACCAAGTTGCTGCTTATTGAATACTTTCAGAAATAAACCCTTTCCAAAAAGTCATAGAGGACTCCAAGACTCTGACAGCGTGGGCTTTGACCCTACCTGATATAGATTTGCTGTGGTAAGCATAAAAAAAAAGGTACTAACCTTAGACACCTACATGGAAAAAAGTCGGTTTTGACATAGGTTTGTCCCTTCTTCTTACCTTCAAAAGCAATGAACAACTGACCAAAAGATATGAAAGACTTGGTTCTGTCAAGATACTATTTGAGTTGTCTGTGGACATCTAAGTCATGGAGTATCCTTTCACCCTCATTTTAAGGTTCAGGAAATAATGGGGAGATGGACTGTTGGGCTTAAAGTAAACTCGGACGCCACTTTAGGCATAAAAGGATCAGTTCTCAAAGAAACTGTCTGTTGAAAACCAGATAAAATTGACTCATCATGACAGCTTCCAACTCAGAGATGCCTTTCTTGCAGAGGTCAGAGCAATCAGTAAAACTGTTTTCCATGTTAAAACCCTCAAATCAGCAAAGTTAGCTAGTTCAAATGGAGCAAGTGTTAGTTTCTCAAATAAAATTAAGATCCCAAGGAAAGGTCACCAGCTTTCTTGGAGGCCTCTTAAGCAAACCCCCTGTCAAAAACCTTTAACAAAAGAATGCCTTGAAACAGAAGGATCCACGGGCACTGAAATGGCTGATAAGTGAACCTTGACAGAGGAAGAGGAAGATAGGCCAAGCCATAGGATAATAACTTACATAAATATTGCGAGACCAGAGAGCATCCACCCCTGAATGGATGCTTGTTACATTGTTGGCGCCAACTAGAAAGCCTTTTCCATTTGCTAATGTATGATTTTAGTACTGGGCTGTCTTGCCTACATTTGTACACTGCTGCATGTCCTCAGTAAACAGCTGCCTACAGGGAATTAAGACCCTATAATCAAGGCAGTCAGGTGAAGCTGATTGGGATCGAGGTATATCAAACACCCCTGATTTTGTGTGAGTAAATCCATTCTATGATGAAGCTTGTGGCAACTGCCCCTGGCCATTTCCAAAAGAAGACAGAACCCGGTGTTGCCTGGTCCAGAAGGGAGTCACTGCAATAATCTTGGGTGATTCCATCTTAATCTTTAGAAATAACCTGAATATTAATGGAAAGGGTGAAAAAGCATACAGGAATATTCCTGTCCAAGCAAAAGGAAGGACATCGTTTTCCAGGTATGCTTGCATGAAGTCCTGGAGCAGAATCTTGCCAGCTGATTGTTCATAGAGGAGGCAGATGGGTCTTCTTGAGGAACGCCCCACAGATGGATTAAATCTTGGAAGACCCCCTGATCTAGGTTCCATTCATTACAGACTGCCCTTGTCCTGTTCAGTTCATCTGCCACACAGTTTTCCTTTGACTAAATGCAGGATGTCTGTAGAGTGAGATTGTGCTATGAAGCCCTATCTCTAGATATAATGGTTAGTCTGCAAAGGGGGTATGACCTAGTTCTTTGTTTTTTGATGCATCACATGACTGTGTTATTGGCTGTGACAACTTGAAGAGGTTGACTTCTGCAAGAAAGGTATACCTGAGTTGGAAGCTGTCATGATGAGTCAATCTTATCTGGTTTTCAACAGAGACGGTTTCTTTGAGAAATGACGATACACAAGTTGAGTGGCTTGCTCAGAAAACCATCTCTTTTATATTTGTGCATTTGTGTCTGTCCTTGGTCTCCACACACTTTGACTTTTATCTCTCCTGAAACTGCTCCACAACCAAAGTCTGAAGTGTCTGTGGTGAATGACTGCTTTGGAGCAGGAAGAGAGAAGGGGAGACCTGGACTTAGGGAAATTTATTGTTTCCACCATGTGATGCCTCTTCTGACAACCCCCAGCACTGGGATTTGAAAAAGGAAAGGATGTTGGTGTTGGGACCAAAAAGACTTTGTGACAGGAACTTCAGATCAAATTAGAAAGATTCCTTTCATGAATGCTCTATATAGCGTAGATGAAGCCAGAGAAAAATGCCCACTCCTGTGTAAAAATTAGCGATAGCTGTCAGCTGAAGTTTAATTGTAGAGAAGCTAGCTCCTTCCTCAAAAAGCATTGGTAAGAATAAGATAATCGAGGAGATTGGAGGAGAAAAAGGACTGATGTCTTTATTCAAACCTCAAAGGGAGAATCTTTTCCATTTGCTTTTGTATACTTTTTTGGTAGATTCTTTGAGAAGCCAAAATATTACATATGGGGGGAAAAAGCCTGGGCTATTACTGGAAGTAGAGAAACCATGCGGTTAGTCTTGGGTACAAATGTTGGATCCCTGATTGGCAAGACAGGAGATCCAGTTGGCTCCAGTATCCATGGAGGACAATGAAGATGAGAAAGTAGGAGGGGGAACCATACTTGTCAAGGAGAGAAGGGGCAATGAGGACTACTGAACTCTTCAGCCGGCTTGCTTTCTGTAAAACTCTCCTTGTCTCTTGATTCCCAAGTTAAGCATAAAGGAGACCAGAGGACCAAGTGTGAACTACAGCATCTCTCAGTGACTCCCCCTGAGGGGGGATTAGGGTGAAGTATCTGCTGCACCTGTTGAGGGGAGTGGCAAATAGGTCACAGCAAGGTTGGCCACAATGCCGGAAGATCATCTCCACCACAGACTGATGACAGACCAATCGTGGGGCAACAAAATGGATCTGCTTAGTTTGTCCCCTAGCACACTGGTTCTCCCCAGAATGTGCATCGCAATTTGAACACGGTCTGATGAGATTGCCCATTCCCATACTCTCATATCCTCTGCAAAGGGGATAAGATTGAGTTTCTCCTTGTTTTTTGATGTACAAGACTACAGACATATTATTATAGGTTCATAGGTAGGTACTAGGCTATCGGCCCAAGGGCCTAAGTAAGCCTAGCCAGCAAGGTACCATAGATTACGTCACCCAAGAAAGTTATTTTCCTGTGCCACTGTCCAGCAGAGACACAGAAGTGATCCCCGGGGTATATTTCCTATTTCCCATCCACTCATCAAGATTTTTCTTGAAGAGTGCTAATGAAGAACTTTACTTGACATAGATGGGTAGCTTGTTCCAGAGTATAGGTAGTCTCTGGGACAGGAATCTAACCCTCCAGCGTGTCCTGTTTATTGTGGTGACAAGGTTTAGGTCCCCAGAGCGTGTAGCTTGGAGGGATTGGGATTTCTTTAGGTGTAGCATGTCCAACAGCTCTGGGTTTGACATAGCTTTATATGTTAGGCAGAGATCACCTCAGAGTAGGCGATATGCTACGAAGTAAAGCTGGAGTTTTTTGAAGCGGTCAGTGCAGGGCATTTGTTTGAGGCCAGTAATCCTCTTTATGAGGTACTTCTGTGGCCTTTCCAGCTGCTGCAGATGTCTTGTGAGGTACATTCCAAAAGGGGTGTTGTATTCTATAATGGGTCTAATGAGTGAAATGCAATAGTCCCCAAAGGGAGAGCATCTTGAAATGTCTGCAACACTAATAAGACTGTTCTCGTTTCTAGGACATTGATATGCAACTTTGTCTTTTGGGGGGGACCATGTGCCTTGGACCGTTCTTCCCAAGAAACCCCCCCCACCCCAATCGTAGTCAATATGGGTTGGTAGAAAAAAGGGTCTGCCTAGATGTAGATCGTTCGAGTGTAACCACCATTGGATGTGTTGTTTGCAAACTGGGGTGAGCCTGATTGGAAAGGACAGAGGTTGTTACAAAACAGACCACTGTACAGCTAAAGTCCATTGCAGAACCTGCATAAAGAAGTGTGTCAAAGGAAGTAGGATCCTAGGGAGTCATTGTTGGACTAATGACAATTACTGAAGTCTTTGGACCCGAATTAAGAGACTTAGGATCCGACAGCATAGGACTGGATAACTTCTTAGTCTTTGTGGGAAGCTCCGAGGAATATGTGGGGGACTTTAGAGTGGAATGCTTCCTATGCTCCAAAGCAGATGACTTGCTATGTTGGATGGGGTTTGAGCCCCTGAAGTAGAAGTGGAAGGCAGAGGACTGCTTAGGATCAGTTTATTGCATTGATTCGCTAAAGCCCTACGTTTGAAAGTGGAGCATATTTTTCATGCCGTATTTAAGCGATCAGCCCCTATACAATAAACACACTCTTTGTGGACATCCAAATTCAGAATTTTCTGCCCACAAGAAGAGCACTTTTTGAAACCTGTGGGTTTTTCCGACATCGCTATGAAAATCCCCCTCCAGAGTCTAAAAATAAAAAAATACACTTAATTACAAAAAGAACAAAGTAAAAACATATATTTGTTTACTTTAATAAATAGAAAGAAAAGTCTGCTGCCAATTACAGGAAGCAAGAAAATGTCCTAAAAAATTGATTAAATGAGATTACCAGCAATGGTAAACAAGTGCTACTTAAAAAGGTATTATAAAAAGCAGAAAGGGAAAGAAACACCCTAAAGCCAGACAGAAACTTAGTGGTAGAAAAGATTAATATGTAGAGAATTAACAGAAAATATCAGTGAAAGTTTTATAATTCACAAGACCAATAATAGCTCAAGAGCTTGGAAATCTGCGTCTGTTTGCAATGGTGGCAAACGAGATCTGAGGCTTTGGGGATGCAACACAGCATTACAGGCAGAAGGAAAAGCTGGATCCTAGGTCTGGAATAAGCAGCTGAGTCAGATCCGAGGAGTGGATCTGAACCCATACATTGAGGATGAATGAAAAGGACAACAACAGATACCATGTCTGCCATAAATTCTGAAGCCAATTTGGTGATGTCCGAATGGGAATTCCATCATGTATTGGGACAACATAGAGGTCATATTGCCACATATAGACGTTTTGTTGATGACATGTTTATTGGTTGGAAAGGCAACAAGCAAGAGCTTGACTTTTTTTTTCATTCTTTAAATAATAGTAGTAATTTTTTGAAATTTACCCTCACTTGTTCCCAAGTCACTGTTGATTTCTTGGATGTGAACATCCGGCTGGAGAATGGCAAAATGCTGACCAGGATGCATAGGAAGGATTGTTCATCATCATATCTCCATAGGCAGAGTATGCATGCACAACATATACTTGGGAACATTGTGAGAAATCAAGCCTTCAGGGTCTCGAGGTTGTCACGTACTACTTCTGACTTTGAAGGAAGTTTGTCAGATTTGAAGAAAGAGTTTGCCATCAGGGGTTACACCCAAGTTGAAGTTGATCAAGCTTGTGCCAGAATAACCAATGAGCGTGATAGTAGAGCATGTCCATATTTTTCTGCTCTGTATAGGCACTCAATCAGATCACCTCATAGGTATTGTTGTCCTCCCATTGTTTTGAAATTTTCCCATGGTGTAAATATGGTGAAAGATATAGTTACCAGGAACGGGCATATTTTACTGACTGACAGCAGATGTTCCGATATATTAGCAGATGGCCCTAGATTTGTATATAAGAACCACAATAATTTAAGGCAACAGTTATGTTTTCCTAGACATGTTATGTCTGGATCCCAAGTTTTGATGGGTACATCTAAATGTCATAAATGCAATTTTTGTCAGCTTATAGATGAGTCTAGGTTCTTTAGGCACCCTGTCACGGGCTACTTGTTGAAGTTGAGGGCATCTGCTGATTGCTCCACCAGGAATGTGGTTTATTTAGCACATTGCCAGTGCTGTTATAAATTCTACGTTGGTAAGATGAACAGGAACTTAAAATAAAGAATTAGGGACCATGTGTACTGCATGAAGAAGCAATTTGATTTTAGTGCCTTAGCGAAACATGTTTTGTCTACTGGCCCTGAACACAACTTTGTCTTCCAGGTATTATGTGTGACCAGCCCATGTCTGCGAGGTGGTGATATAGTGACTCGTACTGAGGTGGTCGAGTTGGAGTGGATCTTGAGGTTGGGGGCACACCTAGCTATGGGGTTGAATGATCATGTCCCCATTAAGCCTGCATTAAGGAATAAACGGCTGTAGTGCATTTATTGTTGTTTGTTTATATATTTATGTTTTTCATGTTTTACTTATTTGTGCTAATGTTTTTATTATTATTTTTAATTTTTTATCAGATTTTATGCCAGTAAATATTATCTACTTCATATGCCTTTAAGCTGAGAATGTGGCTGCATGAATGTTTGTTTTATTGGCTGTTAAGCTGTTTGAGATGATGTCATTTGCATACAAGTTATTCTGTCCCCATTCACGTTTGTCTGAAGAAGGGGTATGGTATTACCGTGAAAGCGAATCAAATACTCCACAATAAAACCACTGGTATATTGATGCTGTAGAAAATGCTGGTAGTCCACAAAGTAAAACAAAAAAGTTTATTGTAAGACAATAGAAAGCTGGTAAGCGCTTTCGTCCTCAACAAAAGAACTTCATCAGATAAATTAAAATCAAACACAGAACACATTTTTTGTGCATCGCATGACAGTAGCCACTCCCCCTAAGTAACAAAAATTTAAACGAGCAATACAAACTGATGTCAATGGCAAAATGTTAAATAAATACATGTTAATAGATATAAAAAAATACAGAAAATATACAAAAAAGATCATCCACTTTACAATTTTTTTTTAAAAGAGCAATGAATAAATATATAAATAAATATAGAAATATATAAATAAATAATCATCTGTTTAAAGCTCTCAATTTTAAAAGGGAATTAATGGAGAGGGATTCATTTAAACCTGGCCAGTTGTTCGCATTTAACAACAATAATAACGGTCAGTAGTTTCTTTCTGTTTTATTGGTGATTACCGTGAAAGCGCTAACTTTCTTTCTCTGCAATAAAGTTTTTTGGTACGATTACTTGGTGGTTCATCAAGTTTTTGGATTTATCTGCATATCGAGCTGTTTTCTGCCTGCTTTGGGGAATTTTACAGTTTTACAGTTTCATTTGGTTGCTGCGGTTGGGTTTGTTTTTGCTATTGATTAGAATGCTAATAGGGTAGGCTACTGCATCAGCAGCAATCTTAAGGAATATGGCAGGAATATCTTTGGTTGAGTTACAGCAGGGTTTTAACTTATCAAGAGTTTTTTTTTATACATGAAGTATGAATAGTGGAGATATTAAATTCAGTTTGGGAGGGAGCTGTGTCATAATTTTGCATGGATGAGTTTATGAGTGTGGTATTGGGAGGTAGATGAGCAGAATAGGAAGGACTGATGTGATGCTTATTAGGTGGAAGGGGAGAAGGAAAGGATGAATTAAGGTGATGATTACTAGGTGGAGGGATGGAAAAGGAGGCTGTAAGATTAGCTACTGTGTTAATGAAATAGGAAAAGGAGGCTTAAGATTAGCTATTGTGTCAATGAAATACGAGTTAAATTTGAAGGCTATAAGGTCAGGTGACATGTTGGGGAAGGGACAAGGGTTGGTCTTAGTACCAGGGATCAAGATATTATTGATGGAAGACCAGAAGAGTTTGGGGTTGTTTTTCCTATTTGATTATAGGTGCCAGAAGTATTGTTGTTTGTCTTTACAAATAAGTTTTTTTGAAAGGTTATGTAGTTGTTTATACTGGGGAAGGTTGGCAGGTTTATCAGAATTCAGCCATTGATTCCAGGCTTTCTTAAAATTTCTTTAGCAGAATTAGAAAGCCAAGAGACATGATTGGATTTACCTCTAATGGATCTAGTAGTTGCCAGGTTATGCAGTGTTAAAGGAGTTGTTGAAGTAAAGAAGGACATAATCTAGATGGAAAGTTTTAAGACAGTTCCAGTTAAAGCTGTTACAGATAGTATTGAATTTATAGGGACAGAATTTTGATAAATGTTGTGTAATCCTAATGTTATGGACTTCTGAGAGAGATGTGCAATTACGTCTGGTATAGACTGGGAGATAATCACTAAAGAAATTTGGAAGGGTGCCAGCAAATGTATATTTATTGGGGTCTGAGACCAAGATCCAGTCTAGAATTGTGCCTTTGCTAGTTTTGAGGTTATATCTGTTAGAATTGATTAATTGCGTAAAGTGGAAAAGATTTATGCTATTAGGGGATTGGACAGCGGAGGTAGTAGCCCAGTCAATGTTCATGTCACCTAATACAACAGCTTCATTCTTTATTGTATGGGATTATCCAGGAAAGAATGTCTTCTAGAACAGGGATGTTATTTCCTGGTGGAATATAGATGACTATAATACAGAATTTTCTGCAATTGCTAAATGTCAAGGAAGAAAATTAAAATCTCGGCATTATGGAACTGTGGGATAGAATTTGGAAAGATGGCTAAATTAAAGGAATTAAAGTAAATTAAGGGGACACCACCTCTTTTTTATGTTGTCTGTAAGCCCTAAGTACATTGAAATTAGGAGGAAGGGATTCAGCATCTTGGATGTTTGGTTTTAGCCAGGTTTCAGTAGCAGCTAGGATAGGTGTTCCATTTTGGGTTAGCCAAGCATGGAACTCGGAGGTTTTGTTGCAGATGATTTGAAAATGAGAAGTTATGTACCTACCATAACGTTCCATGTTAGTTGTCTTCTCTCGACTTCTTTCTTGCTGGATGGGTTCGGAGCCGATCCTTGGCTCCGACTCGGCCACTTACTAAAGCTCAAGAGCTAATTTTACCGGCTCGAGGCAACCCTATATCCCATGATGCAAGGCGATGACTACCCAGATCTCGTTTGGTAGCTAAGGAAAATTATGCAATATATTCCTCCAACTGGAGAGGAGGAGGAAGAGGTAATAATAATAATCCCCCGAAAAAGATCAACCTGATCTAGTGACACTAGTAAGCTGATTAGCTGGAAAAATTGGATCAAGACTCTTAAAGGAAGAGGAACAATCTTCTCGGTCTGACCAGGCTAGGGGGATGGTGGGCGGAACGCAAGAAAGAAGGCGAGAGAAGACAACTAACATGGAACGTTATGGTAGGTACATAACTTCTCAATGTTAAGTTGTCAATCTCGCCTTCATTCTTGCTGGATGGGACCGCGTCCCTAGTACCTCTATCCTGGGTGGCTCAATGGAACAGACTCTTGAGAACGGTGGAACCAAAATTTGCTCTGTCTCTGGAGGCCAAGTCTAATTTGTAATGCGAAACAAAGGTATGAGGAGAGGCCCATGTGGCTGCTGCACAAATAGTGTCTATTGGAAGTCTAGCCTGAAAAGCTGTAGATGTAGCTAGTGCTCTGGTAGAATGGACCTTTGGCCTAGAAATCAACTCTTTACCTCTGAGTTGATAAATGCATGTAATCACAGAAGACAGCCATCTAGATAGGGTTACCTTGGATACTGGAAGGCCTTTCCTGTTCTCTGCATGGGATAAAAACAGTTGATCAGATTTCCTAAAATGTTTGGTTCTGTCCAGATAATATCTGAGTTGGCGGTGAATATCGAGATAATGTAGTTTTTGTTCCGCTCTATTAGAATAATTTGGGAAAAAAACTGGAAGATCAATAGATTGATTTAAGTTCGTCTGCGATGCCACTTTGGGTAAGAAAGACGGATTAGTCCTTAGAGAAACTCTGTCTTTGTGGAAGATTAAGTAGGGAGGATGAATGCAGAGGGCATGAAGCTCAGATACTCTCCTGGCAGAAGTAATGGCGACTAGAAAGAGTGTCTTCCAAGAAAGAAATTTCAATGAACAGGTAGCCGCAGGTTCGAAAGGGGGAAGAATCAAGGATGTTAAAATTAAATTTAGATCACACTGTGGTGGGGGGTCTCTAATCGGAGGTTTAAGTAAAAATATACCTCTAAGGAATGCCTTGCAAAGTTTATGTGACATGATGTTGTGGTCCAACAAGCCGATATGAAAATTTGAAATGGCTGCCAGCTGAACTTTTACTGTGGAGGAAGAAGATCCTGAATGAAAAATCTCGGCTAGGAAGTCCAAGACCAAATGAATCGGAGCAGTAAAGGGATCTATGTTCCTAGCTTTTCCCCAGAAGGAGAAATGTTGCCATTTACTAGTGTAAATCCTTCTGGTGGAAGATTTAAGGGAAGCTACTATGATATCCCGGACGGGATTAGAAATCATAGGAAGCCTGGCTAGGGATGGAAGTGGAACAACCAAGCAGTGAGGTTGAGAGAAGGTATGGATTGGTGCAGCTGCCCCGACTGGTGGGTCAGAAGATCTGGAACCGGGTCCAGATGCCATGGCTGTACCAAAAGATAACGATGTAGGAACGGAAACCATATCTGTCGAGGCCAATAAGGAGCAATGAGAATCATCTTGGCTCTCAAGGCGGTTGCTTTCTGAATTACTTGTGGTATTAGAGGGAAAGGAGGAAAGGCATAGAGAAGTCCCCGGGGCCAATCTTGGATTAGAGCGTCTCTGGGGGGATGGCCTGGAAGGGGGAAGAGAGAGATGAAGTCGGGGCATTTGCTGTTTTGAGGGGTAGCAAAAAGATCGCAGCAAGGAAGGCCTCACTTCTGAAAAATCTCTTCCGTCACAGATTGTTTGAGAGACCACTCGTGAGGCATGAGAATAGTTCTGCTCAACCTGTCCGCTATGATGTTGGACTTCCCGGGGATATGCGTTGCTATCAGAAACCGCTGAGAAGAGATTGCCCACTGCCAAAGTCTGAGTGCCTCTCGACACAGTGGATAGGACTTGGTTCCGCCCTGCTTGTTGATATACCACACTACGGACATATTGCCCATTTGGACTGCAATAGTTCCCAGGGGAAGAGAGTCGTGGAGGGCTTGCAACGTTAAAAGCACTGCTCTCATCTCCAGGACATTTATGTGCAGGTGGCATTCGAAAGGTTGCCAAGTGCCATGGACCATCCTGCCCTGATAATGCCCCCCCCACCCGATCAGGGAGGCGTCCGATGTAACCGTGGCGACCGGGGCGGGAGGAACAAAGGGTCTGCCCTGATGGACTTGAGGGGACAATATCCACCAGGTCAGATGCCTTTTTCAAATTGGAGTTATTATGATCCTGTGATGCATGGGAAGTCGTTGAAAGGACCATTGGGGCGAACAGCATCCATTGTAGGAGACGCATGTAAAAGTGGGCAAGGGGAAGAAGTGTTATGGCGGCCGCCATAAGACCCAATACTTTCAGAGCACATCTGGCCTGAATTTTGTCGCTGTGAAGAATCACATGGATGTGGTTTTGAATATCCAAGATCCTTTGGTCTGTTAACTTTGCTGAAAGTTGTACGGTGTCCAATTCGACGCCTAAAAATGTACTAGATTGACAGGGTGACAAGGCAGATTTTTCGAAATTTATAGAAATCCCTAGCCCTCTGCAAATGTGAATGGTGTAATCTCTGGCTTGGAGAAGTTGATGCCTGGTGGTGGCAGTGAGGAGCCAGTCATCTAGATATGGAAACACCTGGAATCCTTGATGTCTCAGGTGAGCCGTAACCGCTGCCATACATTTGGTGAACACTCTGGGGGCTGCAGTGAGTCCAAATGGCAGGGCTCTGAATTGGAAGTGACTGGCCCCCAGCCGAAAGCGGAGAAACCTTCTGGAGCGCCTGTGAATTTTTATGTGATAGTACGCATCCTGAAGGTCCACCGAGCACATCCAATTGTCCTTGCCCAGAAAGGGTAGAATGGACTGAAGCGTGACCATCCGGAATCTTGTTTTCTTTACAAACTTGTTTAGTTTGCTGAGATCTAATATTGGTCTCCAGTCCCCTGTCTTTTTTGGTACTAAAAAGAACCTTGAGTAGATTCCGGATCCTATTTGGTCTGCTGGGACTGGCTGGATGGCTCTTTTTGCTAGCAGTTTTGATATCTCTGGTATTGCTAGTTCCCTTAGACCGGGTGGAACGTCTGGAAGGGTTCCCTTTTGCTGAACTGGGGTTTGAATAAAGGGAATTTTGTAACCCTCGGATATAATCGACTGTACCCATTTGTCTTGAGAAAAGGAAAGCCAGGCTTTTGGGTACAGCGATAATCTTCCCCTGACTGCCTCCGAAGGTGGACAATCGGGCAACATCTCAGGGATGCTGGAAGGGTTTGTCAGAGAGAGGCTCCCTGCTACCCTGATTCTGCGGACCCCCTCTGCCCCTAGGGCGGCGTCTGTTGTTGTTACACCCTCTGCTTCTGGGGGTAAACTGACCTCGTGCGTCAGGCGTGACTCCTTGAGATTTGCGGAACCACATTTTCCCTCCCTTCTGACCTTTTGGGTAAGGTCTTGAAGGGGTGGAGAAACGGACTCCTACGGCAGAAAGAGTCTTGCCATCTTGTTCGCATCTAGTCAAGGTGTCTTTCACTTGAGGTCCGAACAAGGTTGAACCATCAAAAGGAGAGTTTGTGAAGGACGCCTTGAAGGGGTCTGCAAAATTACAAAGCCGCATCCAGGATTGACGCATTAAAGCCACTCCTGTGCCTGCGGCCCTACTCGCTCCATCGACTGCATATGAAATGAGCCGCATGGAGGAGTTAACAATGGAGTTTAGGATTCCTAGCTGTGAGTTAATTTTATCCTGGGACCCAGCAGCTGACGGATCCTGTAAAACTTCTCCCAACACTTTAAGAACATCTCTTTGAAGGCGGGTGAAGTGACACAAGTAGTTCAGCGACTGCATGGCAAAGGTCGCTGAAGAAAAAATCCGCTTGCCGTACCTATCCATAGTCCTGGAATCCTTGTTAGGAGGATGGACAGGTACTGAAGGATCAGCTAGTTCCTTCTTGGTGGCTGCAGCCACCACCATGGCATCAACCGGGACACCTTTTGTCAAATATTGCCTATCAGGTGGGGCCGTGATGAATTTAGAAGGCCTCCGAGGAATGGGTTCCACCGAATCCGGGGCCATCCACGCCTTCCGAGCCACCACGTCCATAAGAGGGTTGAAAGGCGGAGACACCCAGGAGGTGGAGGGTCGAGACCCGAACGCCTCCAGGTATACCGACTCGTCCTCAGAAGGATTAAGGGAAGGCCAGTTCCCCCTCTGCTTAAGGAGTTCAAGGATGTCTGAGAAAGAGACATCCTCAGAGGGGGACCTTGGGGATCCCTCCGACTCATCCAAGTCAGTATCGGATGTAATAGACTCGGGGGAGTCTAGATGTTTCCTCTTACATGTCCTCTTACGCGGAGGTTCACTTGACGGGTCAGGAGAAGCCTCGGAAGAGGAAGATATTCCCAGTGGGGAAACCTGAGGCGTTGGATCTCTGGGTCCGGGAGCAAGAGAGTGGGAAGAGACATCAGCAGGCACTGTAGTGGGAGGAGCTGATGGAACTGACCACTGACTACGCCCTGGGGCTAGTACACTCCTCATCACCTCGAAGGCTCCCCCGTCAGAGAGGCCAGAAGGCTCCCGCTCCAAAGAGATAGGAACCCCAGGCCGCACCGACAGGGCCGGCTCCGAGGCTGATGTCGGGGCTGAGCTAACCAGCGCCGAAGCTCCGAGAGGGAGAATGGGGTCGGACAAGGGTCCGATGCCACTCGCCCCCCTCGGAGCCGACGAGAGAGACCAGACGCCTGGATCCCTCCAATGAAGGCATCAAGGAGGAAATCGGAGGAGAGGGCGACGGAGCCGAAGGGGGGGGGTGGTGATATCGGCTCTGAAGTCACAACAGTCATGGCTCCGAGGAGCTCCGGCTCTGAGCTCTGTAAGAGAGTCGAAGGAGGAATGTTAGGTGGATGTGTAATAGCTACCGTCTGTTGAGACGGGCTATGGAACATTTGGGCCAATGCCTGAGACTTTAATAGTCTACTCACCACTCTCTCAAGGTCGTGGTCGGACAGCCTGGACGACCGAGAAGACCGGCTCCGATGGCTCCGCTCTGAGAGCAGGGGTGATCTCGGAGCCAAATGTATCGACTCCAACGAAGGTGATCTTGATCTCTTTCTTGAGATAGGTGGAGCCGAAGATACGTCGGCTCCAGCCGGAACCGACACTGAGTGCCCAGATTTAGCAGTATCGGCACTGGATGGAGCCGATACTGTAGCTTGTGACATAGAAGGATCGGCTCCGGTCGGAGCCGATCTTGTCACAGAAGGCGAACCAGTAGCCGATGGCTTAGGGCTTGAAGCCGAAGGCTTAACTGGTTTCGAGGGCTTCCCCGGAGCCGACTTAGTCGGGGAGCTCTCAGGCTTTAATAAGCCCCTTAGTATTAATTTATTTCTGCGCTCCTGCAGGACTCTTGGGCTGAAGGCATGGCAGACAGCACAAGAGTCCTGCAGGTGCAGAGGTCCCAGGCAGTAAACACAAGAAGTGTGACTGTCTGTCAGAGACATCTTCTGACAGCACGAGTCACACTTCTTGAAGCCTGAGACCTTTGTGTCCTTCGACATAACTGTGTCGAGGAAACACTAAGTGACAAAAAACACAGACACACACACAATAAACACCCAATCCAATAAAAATTAAAACAGGGATACAAACACACTCAAACACCACACAGAATCCCTGACAAAAAATTAGGAAAGGGGAAGGCTTACGGCCTAACTTAGGGGAAGGGATAAATAACTGGAAAAATAGGGAACACTAACGGAAATAGGGTTAAACTAATCGTTAAGAGTTTACACAACAACGGTAGTGACTAAAACTAAAGGGGAGAGACTAAAAGTCTGAAATTTGAAAAAACTTACCAGGAGCCGGTAAAAAAAGCACCTCGCAAGCGAAAGCGGCAAACGAGATCTGGGTAGTCATCGCCTTGCATCATGGGATATAGGGTTGCCTCGAGCCAGTAAAATTTGCTCTCGAGCTTTAGTAAGTGGCCGAGTCGGAGCCGAGGATCGGCTCCGAACCCATCCAGCAAGAATGAAGGCGAGATTGACAACTTAACATTTAATGGTAGTAAAGTGGAGGTTTTTGGAGAAGGAGGGACCTGGGTTGGGGTGGATGTCTCCTGAACGTAAAAGTAAGGAAAAGAATAAAACAACTTTGTGAAGCGAGTCTTTCAGCAAGGAGAGGAAGAGGTGAGGAAGCTGGACCAGGCTGTTGTGATTGTAGAGTAAGGTATAGTTAGAGGAGAGTATAAGGGGTTTGCTGAATAGTAGGGGAGATAATGGATAGAGTCTAGGAGAGATATGTGAGTAGGTATGCTCCCGAGACTTCAATTGTGAGAGTGTTAGGTTAAAGGTAAAGGTTAGGGAGTATTGGCTTAGTACTGTCAGGTTAGTGATCAGAAGCAGAGTAGTAGTGAGAGGGAGTAGGAATGTTAGATGTGTGGTTAGGGAAGACATTATAGGGAGTCAAACCAAGAAGTGAAGAGAATGTTTGCAAGTAACCTGGAAGGTATGGGAGGAAGTGGGAGTGGCGATAAGAAGACATGGGAGTGGCAGGGAGAAGATAAATGTAACTGAAGTGGGGGTAGGATAGGGGAGTGGAGTGAGCCCAGAGGGTGAATGGAGTAGGTTGCACCCAGTCCCAAATAAGGGCGGAAAAGTACCTGAGGGAAAAGAAAAATTATCTACACAATTGGTGACAAGGTAGGTAAGTAAGTAAGAAAGAAAATGGCCAAAGATGAACTGTGAAGCAGACCAGATGGAGGGTGGATAGAGACCAGGGTACAGACAGCAGCCTAGAAGAGAGTGAATATAATTAATAGAAATAAGCTCGTTCTTTGGGGATTGTCTCAGATATGCAGGATTGAAAAGTATGGTTTAGGAGAGGTAACCTGGGGGGAAAATGTGCAGAAAGAGTAGTTGAGGGCTGGGAGGATGAAAATAGTTGAGAGGAGTTTGGGGAACAAAACCACAGGGTAAGATTAAGTAGTGTTTAGCAGGGGGGGGGCGCGGATTATCTAAAGAAAAATAAGGGGGAAAAAAAAAAGAAGAATGCTATATAGGTAGCCGAGAGGGTGCTCCCAAACAACTAACAGCTAGGGTTATGCGGATGTTTAACTGCTAATTACTAGAGAGACAATGATACATACTATAAATTTATTAAAATAGGTAATGTTAATGGGAAGAAAACATCCCCGAAGTATGCAGGAAATCCCATTCTGTTAGAGGCAGGGCAGAAGCTTCAAGAGGGGTTGACTTCAATATATACCGCTGGGTTAAGGGAGTATAACTTTAGTAAAATAGGCACTGTTAATGGGAAGAGAACGTCCCCGAAGTATGAAGGAAACCCCGTTCTGTTAGAGGCAGGGCAGTAGCTTCAAGAGGGGTTGACTTCAATGTATACAGTCGGGTTAAGTGAGGTAGGAGTATACTGCTGGGAGAATGCTCAATACCTGATCAGAAGGATTTTAAAAATGGATTTTAAAAAATGAAGTTAGTTTTCTGTTTTCTTCTGTGCTGCTAGAAATTGTGCGCATTTGCATCAGTCAGCACTCCCCTGAATAGGGTGTAACAGGGGTGCAGGAGATAGTCTTGTTGCCTCAAAGCAAGAGGTTCCCTGGTTCGATTCTTGGTTGGGGTGCCTTCTGCTTGGTATTTGCATGTTCTCCCTTTGTTTGCGTGGGTTTCCTCTCACATTCCAAAGACATGCAGTAGATGGACAGGACACACTAAATTGGCCATAGGTCTTTGTGTGTGTTATGGAAGAACTATTGTGGCAGGGCTAGCCACCCAGAGGTGTAAAACTTAGCTCTAGATGATTGTCACTGTGGAAGTGACACCCCAAACCCATGTGCAAAAATGGGAAAAGGGGGCTGTGGATGGATGGATCTAGAAAGAAAGGTTCATAAAACTGTAACCTCTAAAGCAGCAACATAGGGCAAATTCTTAGTGTGCCAACAAGCTTAGAGCAGCTAGTTGGGAGTCAAGTGGCAATACTTAAGAGATTTAACTACATCTACCATTGTGTAAACATGAATGTTAGTAGAATTTAGTACTGTTTATCATAATCTGCTCCAATAAAGCGCCCTTAATAGCCTTCTAACCCAAGATCAAACATCAAAGGAATGGACAGTATGGGTATGCAATTTTCTAACTTCTCCATAGCCAGCTTGGTGGATATGGGCATCTTGAGACAATGTCGTAATTCTCTCATGTTTACTGACAACCACTTAATCAAGCAGACACAGCATGTGAGAGGTGCACTTACACAGTGACACCGGAGGGTGAACTCCCGTATACCAGTGCACATCAAGTTGTCGAAACCACATACACAGCACCTACCTTGCATAGTACACAACATACACATTGACTAATGTATGCTGGGGCACTTACAAGCAATTTTCTTAAACAAAAAATATTGCCTAGATCACCCATTGTCAAAGTTATTCCTCAGCAAGACCAAAGGCACTCAAAAGAACACCACACATACTGTCACTTTCAGTGGAGCCCCAAACACTAAGCCCATATGGCAAACAAACACACTTCCCAGGACTCTCGTCATAGGGGATTCCATTGTAACACATACTGATACACTCTAGCCAGGCTGAACAAGGAGAATATATCTGTTAGTTGCTTACCTGGAGCCAGAATCTGCCAAATCATGCATGCATTCAGGTCATTACAGCACAGGTAACAGTACGATTCCATTATGTAGGTGTAAATGACCTCAGATGTACTTCCCTGGACTATATGAAGAGAGACATTATGGAGCTTTCAGACTATGTGCCGCAGGCTGCTATGAGCCTAGCACTGAGAAACATATTAACATCACCGAGGATGATACCATAATATGAGCAAAAAATTACTGATTTCAACAACTAGCTGTCTTTCTGGTGTCATTCTAAGAGGATCCATATTTGTCAGCTTGGGAGAACACTGTTAACAGACCACATTGCTTTCCCAAGGATGCTCTCCCCTCTAGGCTTTTAAACACTGGCGAAAACTTTATCAACCCCCATAGTGCATTTTTTTAGGCAATGCTAAATTGAGAAACCTACCAACATAGCAAAATCAACTCAACTGAACCTCAAGTGTTACTCCTCAATGCCAGGAGCCTAAACAAAAAATATACTCCCTCCAAACCTTCCTGACACTCAAGAATATAGACATCTGTGCAGTTACTGAGATATGGTTTAAAGTGGCAGAGAGTACCCCGACAGTGCAAGGTTTTAGTGCCTTCCATACTTTTAGACCAGTAGCTGCACAGGAAAGTGCTAAAGGAGGAGGTGTCTCAACATACATCAGTAACAAGCATACCTCCAAGGTGGTCAAACAGGATGATACCCTGGAGTCCCTCTACATGCACATCACAATAGACACTATCTTGTGCCATATTCTAGCCAGCTATAGGTCACACTCCATGTCCCAAGAAACTCACAATGTATACTTGAATCTACTGGACATATTTACCATCCAACTTAACACCCTACTCATAACAGACTTTAATTATCCCTGTATAGACTGGGAATCCTACACAGCCTCAAATCTACAGGTACAGAAATTGCTGTACTTAATAAACAAAAACACACTTGACCAAATAGTGTATACACCTACTACAGGCCCCAACATATTGGACTTCATTCTGACAAATATGTGAGAACACTGCAGCCCCCCCCCCCCCCCAAGTGACTCATCCTCCCTGGTAAGGTCTGACCACAAAGCTGTCTCCTTTAAAATCAAAATCAACTACATAATCCCATTAAAACCAGTGACAGGAACTTTTCCAAGGCAAATTACCTCTCATTAAGTGATGGATTATCAAACTTTAATGCCCCTCCAAACCCAAAGTACACAGCAGCCTATGTTGAATTGTTCTCAAACTATGCACAACCATGTCAATGGCTGCATAGAGCCTGCTATACCTACCAGAAGTAAGCCCAAGACTAACCTTAGAAACAAACCACCCTGGTGGTATCCCAAATTAAACAGGATATGCAACAAGAAAAAAAAAAAAAAAAAAAAAAATTATGGCAAAAATTAGAAAGGGTAATTCCCATAAAAATAGAAACTCTCATCAAAGTAAATGGCAACTAAGAGGGCTAATTAGGTCAAGCAAAGCCAAATTTGAGGTTAAGATGGCCTCCCAGGTGAAATAACTACAAGGCCTTCTACAGCTATGCCAGAAACCTCAAGTGCAGCCAATCGCAATGTGCTGAATCGGTAGCTAATGGTGTCACATTCACTAAGCCTCGCGATACAACAAACCTGTTAGCAGACCCCACTCATTCCCAACCATCCCTTGAAAATACCGTCAAACAAACTTTCCAGCTATAAGTATGGTGTATGCACTGGCTGCACTCCCTAAAGCCAAAACCACAGCCTCAATGGACCCCGATAACATCACAGGATGCCTCCTAAATAGTCTAAAATATGACTTATAAGGACCCCTGGGGTCATTTAACTGGTCTTAAAACATGTGAATGGAGGACTGCAACGGTCATCCTCCTTCATAAGGGAGGACCTTCAACAGATGCTGAAAACTACAGACCCATTAGTCTGATTAATCTTACTTGCAAAGTCATGGAAATAATTACTGTAGAAATTATCAACAAGGACATAGGAGACTTCCAGACACTGGATCCATCCAAGTTTGGTTTTGTCATAAGAAGATCATGCTTAATGAATCCGGTGGACTTTTTTGAATAGGTCACTAAGGCAATGGATGAGGGAAAAACAATGTACACTGCCTACCTAGATCTGGCTAAAGCATTTGATACAATACCCTACTCGGGCATTGTCAACAAACTTATGGAACTAGGTTGAAAATCCTTTTTAACATGCTGGACAGATAGCTGGCTCACAGACAGGACCCCGGAGGTCAGAATCAGTTAGGTCACCTCCACAAAGAAGCCAGTCATCAATGCAGTCCCACAGGGTTCTGTGCTGGACCCGCTTCTCTTTGGCATCTACTTCTCAGATGTCAAAGCTAACGTAAAAGGCCTTTTTCTGACCAAGTTCGCAGATGACTGCAAACTGAGAGCAGTCATTGAATCTCCCCAAGATGAGAACACCCTTCAGGAAGGTCTAATATAGACAAACGCTTGGTTCCAAAGCCATGGATTAAAATTCAACACCAAGAGATGCATTACAGTACCTTTTGGGAAGTCTACCACCCCAAGTAACTATGTCATAAATACAACACCCTTAAAAGTTGATTCACTAGTCAGGGATCTGCGAACGTCTGTACACAGTAATCCAGCCTTTGACCAGCATATGTCCAAGGTAGCAAAAAAATCCTTGAATGTTGCTCTAACTATAATCAAATGCATGGCATCTAGGTCCAGAGAGGTCATCAGACCACTGTACTTGGCCCTCATCAGACCCACAATGGAGTACAATGCCCCCTTTGGAATGTACCTAACAGACAAATGCAGCAAATGGAATGTCCACAAAGTTTCCTTTCAAAAACAAAAACAAAAGGGAGTAAAACATAATGCCCTACTCTGATCACCTCATACCCTCTCTTACTACTCGGTACCATACAGACTTCTGACAGATCATCTTTGCCTAGGATACAGGGCATCACTGCATATCCAAAGAACAAACAGCATCAGAATTACTAGATTAAAATACTTAAATTTTGCTTGTGTCATAAATAGGACATGTTGGAGAGATGGATATATTTCTCAGAAAATTCCCATTCTCTAGAATGGGCTCCCCCCCATCCATGTGAAGCAGAGTTCTTCCCTGTACCTTTTTATGTGCAACTTGCACCAATGGAAGATTTATCGGAAATTTACTCCTGGTCTGGCTCCTATATCTCTGATGGACAGATGCAGTCCATAAATTGCCACCTAAATAAATCAAATTTGTGGGTCACATTTGGGTTGCACGGCTAGGCTTATATGGGCCCTAATAGTCATTAGCCTAGTAAACACCTATGAATGCCTCTCAATCTTCACATACTAGTATGCACCCTTGAAATGCATTGAGCACATCCAATCATCTTTCAGTATAAGCAAGACTGGAGTGTGACCATCCACAATTCTGTCTGCTTAACATACTGATTCAAATGGCTCAAGTCCAGAATGGGTCTGAGGTCTCCTCGCTTCTTGAGTACTAAAACGATCCACAAGTACAATCTATATTCTATTTGGTCTACAGGGACTAGTTGGATGACTCTCTTTCTAGCTGTTTATAAACTTCCGCTGCCTCAAGTTCCCATCAAGTGGGTAGAATGTTGACAACTTTTTCGAGATGACAAGGGGAAGGGAAATGGTATAGAATTACCTTTGGAGATTATGTTTAGCACCCATAAATCTGAGTAATGTTTTGCCAGGCTTGTGGGTGCACAGATACGTTTTCCCCGACTGCCTCCAGAATGCAGCAGTAGGGCAACCCTTCAGAAACACTGAAAAGGCTTTTCGGAGAATGGTCTATAAAAGCCCTGGTTATGTGGTTCACCTCTGTCCCTAGGGTGATATCTATTACTGTCACCTCCACCTCCTCAGCCACAAGGGAGTCTACCATTTCCTGATCAGGACAATCTGAATTTCGGAACCACATCTTCCCAGCCTGGTGATTCTCAGAGAAGGATCTGTGGGGTGTGGAGAAGTAGATACCTACTGCAGTGCGTGTTACCATCTTGTTGACTCCTGTTGAGCCTCTCTTACTTTTGGTCTAAATAGAGTGGACAGGGGATGTTTAAGGAAATTCTGAAACTTTCCACTAAGTTGCAAAGGTGTATCCAGACATGATGGCAAATGGAGACGCTGGTGCCTGCTGCACTAGCTTCGCCATTAGCTACATTCCAGAAAAGATGAATGGCCACATTGGAGGATGATTGAAGGGTGGACAGCTGGGAGTCCACTGTCTTCTGGACATCCCTGGCAGAACACCCAAGATATTTCCTTCAAGTCTCTCTGAAATCTGGTGACATGAGCTAGATAATTCAGCACGCTAAGAACAAAGGTTGCTGAAGCATATACCCGTTTACCAAATCAGTCCATTTCCCTAGACTCCCCATTAGGGGTTGTAAACTGAGGAACTCTCTCCAGACACCTCCTTCTTTGTGGCTGCCACTACAACCATCACATCTACCACAAGACACTTGTGCCAATGTTTTTCGTCTGTAGGGGCAGAGAGAATTGTATCTAGCTTTTTACTGATAAGCTCCACCACATTAGGGTCCTTCCATGCCCAATGAACCATCAAATCAATGAGTGGGTCAAAGAGCAGTACCACCCAGGAAGAAGTTGAGCTGGACCCAAAGGCTTCCGGAAACACTGACTGATCAGGAAAAGGACTAACTGTGAACCAGCCCCCCTCTCTATTTCAGAAATTTCAGAATTTCACCAAAGGTGACATCTTCAAAGGGGGATCTTCGGGAGCTTTCGCCTTTATCCAAATCAGTGTCTTCAGTGACCCACTCTTCGGAAGAGTCTATGTGCTTCCATTTGCATGTCTGTTTTCTAAGAACTGTTGGGGGGAGGAATCACAGGGTTCAGAATCAGACTGGGAGCTTATAAAGCAGGTTGCTTGGAAAGCGTGAGGGACCAACTGTCCTTGTCTGACAGAGGGCGGGAGAAACAGAAGATGATTCAAACAGGGGTTCAGATGGCACTGATCTAGAAGAAATCACCTTTTCCCTCTGCACCAAAAGGACCCAGTGAAAAGTCTCAAGTGCCTAGGAAGCCGTTGGCTTCTAAGGCTCCTCAGGCATGAGGAAAACCTCGGAACCAATGGGCCTCAACCCCTAAGTTGACCTCAGTGCCAAGTTGTCTAGCATTGAAACACCAAGAGGGAGAGAGAACTATGACAAATTCGGTGGGTCAAACTCTTCCCAGAGCCTCAGTGCTGAAACGTCAGCTCCAAGACTCCTCCAGATCCAAGCAGGTTAGTCCCAAAAGAGGTAGGGAACCTATCAGAGTCAAAGTCATCTGGACTATCAGCTCTGGCAAAGGTGCTCTGGTATGGGGCAAATCATGTCCAAAGCTACTAGCACCGATGGACAGACTGGCTTTGGGCAAGAAAATTGACAATGGGAAGAAGGACTGGCAGTTTGTATGGTACTAGAGGACAGAACTGAGAAAACCCTGAGCTGTACATGCTTTCTAAGAAATTTTCTCATCATTCTGTCAACGTCCTGTTTGGTTAGACTTCTCAAAGACCAGGACGATGATGCCATGGATGCCAGTTGAGAATATTTCTTCTCCTATAGAACAGGAGAATGTGGTATGGACCTGATTGGTTCCACAGGAATATGGGTCCAAGCAGGAGATGTTCAGTGGCATGAGACAGCCACCTCTACTGTCTATGTAGTTTCAGATCAGATTCCAAAGATAAAGACCATGAGACCTCTTACAGGACTACTCCGAGTCCCCCATTTCTTTCTCTTTAGCATTCTCCTTGGCCTTGTCCTGCCTGGATTCCTTCCCCTTCTCCCGATCTACCTTCTCTCTTGATTTTTTTGTCATTGTTTCTGAAGAAGCAGAGGCAGCCGACCCAGTTTAGGGAGGAAGAAGTCCTTTGACAATCAATTTCTCCCATCTTGTCTGTACGGCTCTAGCAGTGAACAAAGTGCAGGCCTGGCATGCAGTATCCAAGTGGGCAGATCCTAAACAGCAGACATAGCGAAAGTGTGGGTCTTGGGGAGGCAGCTTGTGCCAACACTCCATGCACTTTTTTAAGCCCTGACTGTCAGCCATGAGGAGAGAGAATACACAAACAAACACAGCAAGAAAGGCTGTATGTAATTATGTATCTAAACCTACTCAAAACAGCTAAGAGGCACACTACAATATGAAACAATCAAACAATTTTAATAATAATAATATTACCTACTTAACCAAACTATAGAACTAATACTAACTATAACAACCTTAATAACCTATACCTATCTAATCCTGAATAGAACAACACTCACTTCAACAGTAATCACCATCTAAGAAGTCTAGCAAAACTAGAGAGGAAAAAAACCCTCTCAGTAATGCAAGAGGTTTTATAAACTATATGTAAAGTGTAAAAGAAGATGGAGCCCTAAGACGCATGACCGAACACTTCAGGTGACAAATCAGGTCTGAGGTATCGCGGTGGAGACCAGAGAATTATGGGTAGGGGAAGAGACTGAGCCATGATACCGAACAGCTTCAAATTCAGTGCCAAGGTTGGATCTGGTCAGATCCAACAACCTACAGTTGAATCAGATGAAAACGGACAACATTGGATCTTGAACTAGAGACTTTTTGAGCACTCTTGGTGCAGTGGATAGTCCAAAGGTTAAGGTGGAGAACTGATAATGTCATCCAAAGACGCACAATACCTAAAGTCTGGATGAATAGGTATGTGACAAAAAGCATCTTTTAAATCTAGTGTTACCAAGAAACTTAAATGAGGAAGAACAGGTAATATTTTGTGAAGTGACATTACTTTGAACTAGGGCACTACGACAAAGATGTTTAGGAAAGAAAGATCCAGAACTGGTCTCCAGGCACTTTTTTCTTTGGCACTAAAACTAGCCTTGAATAAAAACATTTCCCAATCTGGGAAGGAGGAAACTGTTCTATCACTCCCTGGAAGAGCATGTGTTAAAGTACAGAAAGAAATAAAAAGTCTAGTCTGTTGGATAAGGAAATATCGCCTGAAAGAGAGGAATTTCCTCCCACTGCTATCTAATTTTCTGAACCCATTTGTCTGAAACTATATGTTGCCAAAGAGAAATGTGGAGGTTTAGACTTTCTATAAGGGAAAACAGACTGCCAGATTGGTGGGTGGGTGGGGGGGGGGGGGCAAGGTCTCAAATAGTCATTCTGAGTTGTTGGACCATTCTTTTTTTTTGGGGGGGGGGGGTCCTGAAACTCCTTTTGAAGGTGTCTAGGAATTTCTGATTTGCACACCAAATACCTTTTATGTGGCTCCCACAACATAACTAATTTAGCCGCTCTTTCGGTCTGGTATATAGTCTATCTATGGAAAGAAATATCTACCACATTCACTAACAATATTACATTGAAAGACTTTTACTGGATACTTTGTATCCCGAGAGATGTGTGCTTGTTACACAGTTTCTTACTATGGGACTGACCCTGAAGGATCTTGAGAAGCTTAAGCCATCCATTCCCATGAAGATTATTTTTAACATTTATAATTAAAATGTAAATATCCCATAATGGGTAGAACATTTGCATGTTATTCCTTTCCATAAGGGACAAAGACACTTTGCCAGGGATGAATCAGCAGTTATCCAGCCATTCATCCAGATTATGTACGAATAGTGTAACAAATACTTTTTTTATGTGACGAGGAAGGTGATTCCAAAGAAGTGGAATTCTCTGTGATACATATCTATCCCTCCAACATGCTATATTTATTTTTGCAGAACAGATTAAAATCTATTGAGTGTGTGTTTATGCCACCATGGATTAGCAAATATGCAGTAGGTCTGAGGACTGGATCTGTAGGTACGTGAGGCAGAGGTCACTCCCTCAGCAACCTGTATGATAACAGGTTCATATGTGTCTACTAGGCTAATGGCCCTGGAGCCTTTACAAGTCTAGCCCATAGGATTACCCTGGCATCGTGCCACACGACCTTAGTTCCCAGTGCCTCTGTCGAGTAAAGGAATGATCCCTGGGGTGAATTTTCTATGAGAACAGGGACAAGGCTTTGAGATAAACAGTGTAGTTCTTATGATTTAGACCTTTGATTTTCTGAGTTAAAGAACTCCATGGGCATTCAAGTTGTGTCAAGTGTTTGAACAGGTATATGCCAAAAGGGGGCATTACACTCAATGATCCATCTATTAAGTACTGGTACAATGGAATGATCACATCTCTGCACTTGGACACCATACCATTACTAACAAGCTGCACAATGAAAAAGGACCATCTTACAATAGTGGCTACATGGGGATCAAAGGACAGTTTCCTGTCTGCAGAGGTTCGCAGGTCCCTAACTACTGGATTGATTTTCAGAGGTGTGTTGTCATTGTGACAGTTGCATCGGACATAATCACTGCCAAAGGATACTATTATACATTTTTTGGCATTTAGTTTTAGTCCATGGTTTTGATACCAACTATATGTATGAGAAAAGCCTTGATGGACAATCCTGGTATCATCAGGAGAATTAATAATGGCATCTAGAGTACAGTCATCAGCAAACTTGGTGAATCAAAAGCCCTTAACACTGGCTTTGATCTCAGAGAAGTAAATAAAAAGTAGCACAAGGACAGAGTCATGTGATACACTGCTGATAACATGTCTTTTGGAGGAGACGGAGGTGCCCACCCTAATTTCCTGTGTTCTGTTTGTGGTCCAATTTGCTGTCCATTGAGTTACATAGGCATTGACATTTAGCTATGAGAGATGGTGTCGAATGCCAGCAATGCTGTACTTATTTACCCCATCGGCTGCGCAGTAGCAAGGGCTGCCTTAATTCAGCCCACCACATGCCCATAACCCAAAATCATTTTTTTATCCCCCCACAGCCTTGCAAATTAAATATACCAACTTTGAGATCACACTACATTGAGGAAAATGTAAGTTAAACCCACATCTGCATGAATCGGCCAGTGGGGTACGCACGTACAGTATCACCTGAATGCCTTAGCAAGATTTAGATATGTGGTATGTACTGATTTTCACTCAACCATTACTTCTGTAACCCTCATGAAAAAGTCAAGCAGGTTGAGTAGGCAGGATCTGCCCTTAACAAAACCAACTTGTCTTGGGTCAAGGTTCTGTAAGTTGCCTATATTCTAGTTTATCCATTCCATAATGATCTTTACAGATGAGGCTCATCAAACTTATGGATCTATAATTACCTGGGTTAGTTGATGCCCCACCCTTGTGCAGGGGTTTGACTGTTGCTATCCACCATTTATCTGGCAATTAGACTGTTAGGACACGGACACTGAATAATCTCTATAAGGCGTTGGACAGGTCCTGATTCAGGCTAGCCAGTAAGCACCATGGTATGTTGTTTGGCTCCATAGAAGCTGTATTCTTGACCTTGGACAGCGCCTTGAGGACTTGTTCTTGGGTGATTTCGGAAGGGGGCAGGGTAGATATGGTTATGCGATCTGGTAATGTTTGGGTGGTGAAGTTTGAGTTAAATTTGCCCGCTAGTAGGTTAGCTGTGCCCTCTTGGTCTGAGTAGGCAGCATCATTTACTAGTGCTGGGCAGTGTTACAGTGCTATCAATTTCTCTGCTGGCTCACACCGGTTTAATTTTCTGCATAAACCATGACACTCTCCTTCTTTTAAAAATTATTTTGAACACCGCAGCTTAAGTTATGTATACAGGTCCTACCCTGGACCTGTGCTTGTCACTAACCCTGACAGTTTGGGAATAAGTAATTATGATACAAGCACAGTCATTGGATCATTTTTTAATCTGATACCATACATCAGGCATTTGCACATTCACGTTTTTCTTGATGCATTAAAAAGCAATTTTGTCAGTTAAGAAAATATGAATTTAAGTGACAGACTACATCCACAACAGAATATTCTAGTATCCTTTTGTTACTTACACCTTGTCCTTTCTTATGCTCTTTGTTCCTATTAATTATCAAATCACTTTTTTTAAACTTGTATTTCTGAGTGTGGGTATCCCATAACCTTACTACAGGTGGGAGAAATTATATTTGGAACGCAAAATTAAATGATAATTAACTTTCAAGATTTTTGTCCAAATTAGCCTACTTTTTAGCAGCCTGTCCACATTTTCAATGCCTGTAGTTTGAAAGGTATTTAGGCCATACAAGCAAGTGATTTAGACATTATGTTTACATTCTGTATGGTGATCGAGATACAGTGAGGTTAGGAAATTAACTTTTTGACTAAATGCAGTTCTTGTACACAAACCATTGTTGATATACAGTGTTTTCTCATTCTGCACTGAGATTTTGCTATGTGTTATAACCAAGATGCAATAAAAAATGTGAGTTTCAAGGTGGAGAGTTCCTTAAAAATACCACTGTACAAGTAGTTAGGCATCAGTGAGACTGTTTGTAAAGAACCTTGCCAATACGATCAGATACTACAGCATTCTTGATAAAACAATCGATTTTTCATATAGATCCATACTTCTCAACTGTGCAGATTTTTGCCTAATGTATTTGGTCTGTTTCTCATAACATTTGTGTTTTTCTGGCAGATTACTGAGGACTGAACTCACTAATATCAGACATTTGAGTTTTAATCTTCATATTTTTCAGAACACACATGCTGATACAAAACCTGTTATTACTACAAGTTTATGTCAGCAATATTTAAACCCTGTCCCTATTTTTTGGGCCTTTGTCCCTCTATTATTTTTAGCTTTGTCCAGATTTCCAGACGTTTGTATATATCTTTTTAACATAGAGCATTTTCTGACAAGGCAGTGTGATTTTTGCTTTCTGTGTTGCAAGTAAAAATACATTTTAGAGATTCAAAGTGGAGGTTTTCTTTACATGTAACAACTGCAGTGAACTGTAATTAAGCAGCAGCTGACCTATTTGTATTTGACGAGTAATGCCAGTGAGAAGCTAAAAAAAAAAAAGTTATGTACTCACCAAAACATTCTATCTGTATTGTTGATTTTTTCATCTCTCCCCACATATGGGTGTCTGGATATGATCCATCAGATCCGCCTCGGCCATTACCATGCTCATGGCAACCAAAAAGTTCTTGGATACCCTCCCTTACCCAAAATGCATCTCTCCCCTAACCTAAGATCTTGTTTGCTATAATTACATATATACAGAAAATGAAGAAATTTCAGTACTTAATACACTAGAAGATCTTAAAGACGACCACTTCTGGAGTATAAGAAAGATAAATCTAATCCTTTAGAATCTCTCCCGTTCAACTAAGAAACCCATGGAAGAGGGATGGAGGGAGGGGATGTGAGGAGAGATAAAAAAATTGGCAATACAGATGGAACGTTATGGTGAGTACATAACTTCTTTATCTGATATTGTCAATTTTTCATCTCATCCTCACATATGGGACAGAGTTCCCAGCTACCTCTACCCCAGGTAGACTCATGGGAGAATATTCCTCACAATCATCGCACCAAAGGATGCCCCTCCCATGGAGACCAAATCTAATTTGTAATGAGTGATGAAAGCATGATGGTTTTCCCAAGTGGTTGCTGCGCAAATATCATCCAAGGAAGCATTCCTATGAAAAATCGCAGATGTGGCCACAGCCCTGGAAGAATGAGCTCTAATGGATTTGTCAGGCTTCATGCCTTTTGAAGTGTAAATAAATGAAATACAAATAGAAAGCCATTTTGATCACATAACTTTGGAAACTGGTAGGCCTTTCCTAGGGCCTGCAAATGCAATAAATTGGCTTGTTTTCCGAAATTCCTTAGTTCTATGTAAATAGAAACATAACTGTCTATGAACATCCAACAAATGTAGTAAATATTTGCCCTTATTAGTAAAATTAGGGAAGAAAACAGGCAAATGTATAGTCTGCTTAATATCTGCTTGATAAACAACTCTGGGCAAGAAAGATGGGTTGGTACGCAAAGAGACTGTCTCTATGAAAAACCAAATAAGGAGGCTGGGAAGATGGTGCCTGAATTTCTAATATCCATCTTATCAATGTGACTGCCACCAAAATGAGAGTTTTCCATGAAAGGAACTTAATATCAAAAGATGTTGCAGGTTTGAAGGGTGGTTGGACAATGAGGAGTAGAACTATTTTTAGATCCCATGGAGGAAAGGGTTTCTTGTGAGGGGGTTTTAAAAACATCGACCCTTTTAAGAAGGCTTTGCAAAGTTTGTGGGAAATTAAAGATAGGTTGTCGTTCCAAATTTGAAAATTTGAAATGGCTGCCAACTGAACTTTAATAGTAGAAGCCACAGCTCTGTTATTGAAAAAGTGAACCAAATATTCTAGAATGAAGTGAAGGGAAGCTGTGATAGGACCCATATTGTGTTCTTGCGCCCAGATCACAAACCTGTTCCATTTGCTCCTATACACTTTTTGAGTAGATGACTTATGGGAGGATATTAGGATATGACGGACTGGGGATGACAGCACAGGTTGTCTGGAAATCAACGGAACTGGAAGAACCCAGCTGTCAGCTTGAGGTTGTGAAGGTTGGGATGAAGCATTCCTGTCGGGTGTGACAGTAGGTCTGGAAGGGGTTCCAGAATCCAGGACTTCTTCAGTACATGAGGCTAAAGGAAAGAAAACCACATACAATGCCAATATGGGGTAATGAGGATTACTGTACTCTTCAACCTTCTGCCTTTCTTCAGGAATTTGGGAATCAATATAATGAGTGAGAAGCATACAACAGTCCAGGAGGTCCATCGTGTATTAAAGCGTCCCTCGGGGACTGCTCTGGTGGGGGAATTAGGCCAAAGAAGCTGCTGCATTTGTTATTTAAGGAGAGGCAAAGAGATCGCAGCAAGGCTGGTCCCACGTGTGGAAAATGTTCTCCGCTACGTTCTGGCTGAGGGACCACTCGTGAGGCATGAGGATGGCTCTGCTCAACTTGTACGCTATGACAGTGGACCTTCCTGGAATGTGCCTTGCAATCATTAAGCAGTTGGATGAGATTCACCCATTACCACACCCTGAGTGCTTCTCGACATAAAGGATAAAGATCTGATTACTCCTTGTTTGTTTATGTACCATACTACTGACATGTCTGAATGGATCACTACCATTTCCAGAGGAAGAACAGTCTGAAATACCTGCAATGCTAGAAGTACCACTCTCATCTCCGGGATGTTTATGTGGAGCTTGGCCTTGTCTGTGGACCAGGTACCTTGGACAGTCTTCCTCAGTTAATGCCCCCCCCCCCCATCTGGGAAGCATCTATGGTAACCATAAGCCTGTGGTTGAGGGAGAACAAACGGTCGACCTTGAGTAACTTGTTCTAAGCAAATCCACCATGACAGATCTTTTTCACATATGTTTGTTATGAGAATCTGATGAGACACTGGTTGGCAAATTAGTGACCACTGAGAAGCCAGGAGCCACTGCAGAATTTGAATGTGATACCTGGTGAGAAGGGCTAACACAATTGCTGCGGCTATGGATCCTAAGGCATGTAGAACATGATGTGCTAACACCTTCTTGTTTCTTATTAACCTTGAGGTTTGTCTTCAGATTGTTAAAATCCTGGAAGGAGGAAGTTTGGCAATCAACTGCTTCATGTCCAATAGTGCTCCTGTGAACTCTAATGTTTGAGGGGGTTCCAGACGAGAATTTTGGTGACTTACGGCAACGTCTAAGTCTGAACAAAGTTGAAGCACAAAGTCTCTTGCATGAACAAGTAGATGCCTGGTCAGGGCGGATATGAGCCAGTTGTCTAAATAAGGAAACACCCAGAATTCTTGTCGTCTCAGGTGAGGCGCAACCACTGCCATGCATTTGGTGAACACTCTGGGGGCAGTGGTGAGACCAAAAGGCAGTGCTCTGAACTGGTAATGACTGGCTCTCAGGTGGAAGCGTACGTATCTTCTGGAGTGTCTGTCCACCATTATGTGGTAGTACATATTCCTGAAGATCTATAGAACACATCCAATTGTCCTGTTCCAGGAATGGAAGTATGGACTGCACCATGACCATTTGGAACTTGCATCAAACTGCCTTGTTCAATCTGCTGAGAGCCAATATCCGTCTCTAGTCCCCCTGTTTTATTTAGAACCAAAAAGAACCTTGAGTAAGTTCCGAACCCTCTCTCATCTGGGGTGACCTTATGGATGACTCTTTTTTTCTAGCAGTTTTTGAATATGAATGACTGCTTGATCCCTTTGACATCTGGGAATTTTTTTGATTAGAGTGGGTTGTTGTGAAAAGGGAATTTGGTAACCCCTGAATATTATCCTCTGCACACACACATCAGACATTATCTTTTGCCAGGCTCGCCAGTGCAGGGATAGTCAAACCCCCCCAACTGCCTCCAGAAGTGGACAATCGGGCCTCCTTTCAGGAGTGCTAAAAAGGCTTCCCAAGAAAGATTCCTGGGAACCTTGGTTTTGCAGACCTCTTCTGCCTCAAGGGCAACGCCTTCCATTATTGTTTCCCTCTCTGCCTCTGGGGAAACCTCACCAAGTGTGCCTTGATAGGACCCTTGAGATTTTTTGAACCACACTTTCCCGCTACCTCTCTGACCCATGGGATAAGGTCTCTGAGGAGTGGAAAAACATATGCCTATGGCAGATATGGTCTTACCTTCCTTTTCACACCTGGATAGCATATCCTTGACTTTGGGACCAAAAAAGGATGTTCTGTCAAATGGGGCATTGACGAACGAAGACTTAAAAGGTTCCTCAAAATTGCAAAGGCACATCCAGGCATGCTTCCTCATGGAGATGCCGGAGCCTGCCGCTCTGCTTGTTCCTTCGGCTGCGCATGCTATGAGTCTCATGGATAAGTTGGCTACTGAATGCAGGGTGGCTAACTGGGAAGCTACTTTCTCATTAGTTCCATCAGCTACTGCTCCTTCAAGGGTACCTGAAAGCTCTTTGATCAGATCCCTTTGCAGTCTGGTAAAATGAGAAAGATAATTCAGTGACCATAAGGCAAAGGTTGCTGAGAAGGCATACTTCCCACATCTATCCATCGACCTAGAATCCTTATTAAGAGGATGGATAGTTTAACTGAGAGTGAGAGTACCTTCTTGGTCATTGCCACCACAACCATGGCATCTACTGCAACCCCTTTTGCCCAGAAAGCCTTATCCGAGGAAGAAGTGACAATTTTACTTGATCTCCGGGGAACAAGCTCGATGGAATCTGGGGTCTCCCATGCCCGCCGTGAGACCTATAAGCTGATTGGTGGGCGGAGTCACCCAGGAGGTGGATGGGTGAGAAAGTACAGTTTTGTACCTACCATAAATGTAGATGTTCGAGTGCTAATACAGCTGCAGTCATAACAGATGGGTTTTCCTGCCGTCAGGCGGGTCCTCGGTCGGCCGAATTCCAAAGTCTAGGTCCGGCGTCGGATGTCGTCGCTTCTTCCCTGACGTCAGTGTGACAGGGGTATAAAAGAACCAGCCGACACCATTTTCTTCAGTTTTTCTTGCCCCAGATGTCAGGTGCCCCCAGAAGGAAGGCAATACATAAATTTATGTAATAATGCAATGCAATATAATCAAAAAACAGTAGTTGCAAGCAAATACACCATAAAAGAATACCCCAATCAGGTTGTATGAGGAGGTGTTAGCCATTAGGCCTGTCCCAAGAGGGGAAGGAGGGAGGGAAACCTGGACTGCAGCTGTATTAGCACTCGAACATCTACATTTATGGTAGGTACAAAACTGTACTATGTTCATCGTGCATACAGCTGCAGTCATAACAGATGGGTAGAATCCCAAAGCTAAAAAAGGGGTGGTAGGCACTAGGTGGAACTAGGAGGAGCCAGGATGCCCTGCAAGACTGCAGTGGCAAAGCCTGCTCTAGATTTGGAGTATAATGGTAGGTGATAGTGCTTGGAGAAAGTATGTACAGAACTCCAAGTGGAAGCTTCCAAAATATCTTTGGTAGGAACCCCCCTGAGGAAAGCTGCAGAGGTAGCTGTGGCCCTTGTGGAGTGAGATCTGATGCCTGCAGGTACAGTTTTACCATGAAAAGAGTAACAAAACAGTATGCAGTGGGCTATCCATTTTGAGATTGTCTGTTTGGAAATAAGCTTCCCTTGAGCTCCTGTAGCATAGGACACAAAGAGTTGCTCTGATTTTCTGAAAGGCTTTGTTCTGTCCAAATAATAACGTAGCTGTCTGTGAATGTCCAAGGAATGTAGTAGTCTCTCCCCTTTGTTTTGAGGATTAGGGTAAAAGGTAGGTAAGTGGATAGCCTGATTCAAGGCTACCCTGGATACTACCTTTGGCATAAAGGAAGGATTGGTTTGTAAGGAAACTCTGTCCTGATGGAAAACAATGAAAGGCTGCACAGCCGTGAGGGCTTGTAGTTCCGAAACCCTGCGAGCTAAGGTGATAGCCAGCAGGAAGGCTGTTTTCCTGGACAAATATTGGAGTTCTGTTGAAGCAGCTGGCTCAAAAGGAGGCAAGGTCAGTTTTTCTAGAATGAAATTGAGGTCCCAAGTAGGTACTGGTTGTTTCCTTGGGGGTTTTATATTCTTAGCCCCTCTGAGGAACTGTCTTAAGAGGGGGTGAGAGAATAAAGGAGGGTCAGTGTTGTATTCTGCAGAAATGGCTGAGGCATGGATTTTGATGGAGGAGAATGAAAGTCCACTGCTTAGCATCTCAGCTAGGTACTGTAATATTTGAGGTAAATTCAGTATTCCAGGATTCTGGCCCTTTTTCTCATTCCAGGCACAAAACCGTTTCCATTTTGCGGAGTAGGCTTTTCTAGTAGAAGGTCTTCTGGCCTCCAAAATGACATCCTGCACCTCCTTGGAGAGTAGGGTCTGTTGAGATTTTAAGGAATCTTCCATGTGGCTAGATTGAGTGTTTTCAGCTGACTGTGAAGAGTTTTGAAGTTGTGCTGAGTCAGTAGAAGAGGCATTAGAGGCAGGATCCATGGTGGGGAATGCGTCAGGCTCCTCAGGAGTGGGTACCAGTGTTGTCTTGGCCAGTCTGGAGCAATGAGAATCATCTTTAGTCTGTCTACTCTGGTTTTTAATAGAACTTTGGGCAGCAGAGGAAGAGGTGGAAAGGCATAAACTGTCATTGTTGTCCAACTGAAAGAGCGTGCGTCCACTTTCCAGGCCTGTGGATGAAAGGTCCTTGAGCAGAATTTTGCCAATTGGTGATTTCTGTGGGAGGCAAAGAGATCTATGTCTGGCCTTCCCCATGCTTGAATTATCTTTGTAAATCTTGAGGATGCAACTTCCATTCGTGTGGATCTGTCATATTTCTGCTTAGGTTGTCTGCCAGCGTGTTTTCCTTGCCTGGCAGGTACTGTGCTTGAAGTTCGATTTGTAATTCCAGAGCCATGTTCCAAAGAGACATGGCTAGCCTGCATAGGGGGTATGAATGGGTTCCTCCCTGTTTGTTTATGTACCACATTACTGTGGTGTTGTCTGTCCTTATCAATAACTGGCCTGGATGCAGTAGGTCTTTGAAAGCTATAATAGCATTTATTACTGCTAGCATTTCCTTTTGATTGATGTGTAGGTGCTTTTCTTTTTGGGACCATTTGCCCTGAATGCACCGGTTTGTCATGTGCGCCCCCCAGGCGTAGTCCGAGGCGTCTGTTGTGATGACTTGATTTGCTTGAGGCTTGCAGAATGGGAGACCTGTGTTTCTTTGGCATGCTTGAGCCCACCACAGAAATTCCTTTTGAAGACATGGAATCAGTGGTATTATTGTTTCCAAACTGTGGCTGTGTTGAGACCATAGGTTTTTTAGGTACCATTGAAGTTTCCTCATATGCAGCTTTGCACATGGGATTAGTAGGATGCAAGATGCCATGAATCCCAGAGCCTGCAGGATTTTCCTTGCAGTCAGCCTGGTGAAAGTTGCCAGTTTTCTGAAGTATTGAGTTAGTTGCCCTTGTTTCTCTGGCGTGAGGTAGGCCATCTGGGTGTTTGTACCCAAGCTGGCACCCAGAAAAATTATTGTTTGAGAGGGTATTAGTCTTGATTTCTTTTTGTTGACTGTGTATCCCAGAGAATTCAACAACATTATTACAAACGCCAGATGTTTCAGAAGTATGTGCTTGCTGTCCGCTTGGATCAGGCAGTCATCCAAATATGGGTATATTTGTATCCCTTGAAGTCTGCAGTAGGCAATTACTGATGCCAGGCATTTCGTGAACACTCTGGGCACAGTAGATAAGCCAAAGGGCAATGCAGAGAATTGATAATGTGTTGAACCTGCAAGAAATCTGAGGTATCTTCTGCAATCTTGTCTGATTGGGACATGCAGGTATGCCTCCTTGAGGTCCAATGTTACCAGCCAAGACTCCTTGCCCAGCATGGGAAGAAGCTGCTGTAATGTGAGCATCTTGAATTTTGGCACAAGTAAAAATGTATTTAGGATGGATAGGTCCAAAATAGGTCTCCAATCTTTGCCCTTCCTTGGTACCAGGAATAGTCTGGAATAAAAACCTTGACCCTGTTCTTGTGCAGGTACCTCTTGAATAGCTTTCATGTCCATGCGATCTGAAATTTGTTTTTGTGCCTCTGCCCTTTGATTGTGTGGCAGGTTTGGCATGCCTCTCATTTTTGGAAGGGTGTGAAAGTGGAATCTGTAGCCTCTGTCTATAATGTCCAGGATCCATTTGTCTTTTGTGACAATATGCCAATTTTTTGAAAATAATGCCAGTTTTCCGCCATTTGAGCCTTGCTTGGCATGTAAAGGGGAAAGTCATTGGTTCTGCTTTCTGAATGGCTGTGAACTATCCTCACCACCTCTTTGTAGTGGTGCTTGCCATTGTCTGCCTCTAAATGATCCTTGAGATTGCCCTCTACCCCTCGGGCACCTGTATCTACCTCTTTGGGGTCTGTCCGTGGCTGGAAAGGACCAAAATATTTGAAGGCCAATTTCTACTGAAACGTGGGAGGTTGTACCTGTAGGAAATCTTTCACTGTTTGCATTGATTTTGCCTTTTCCTCCATTTTTTTAATACCTCCTCAGTTTTAACACCAAACAATACATCTTTTTGCAGAGGTGCATCTAGTAATTTAGCTTTGACATGATCTGGTAAGGTTTGCTCTTTGAGCCAAGCATGTCTACATATGATTGATCCTGTAACAACAGCTCTACATGAGGCCTCTAAAGCATCAAAACCACATTGCAAGTTATGATTACCCACTTGTTCTGCACTATGTAACAAATCCTGCAACTCCTTCAAGTCTGGTTGTTCAGGTTGTGACATTTTGCTTTTCAACTGTGATAACAGAAACTGTTGGTACTTTAACATATGGAACTGACAGTTTAATGCCCTCATGGTTAAGGTGGCCGAAGTGTATACCTTTTTCCCCCACCTTTCTAAAGCTCTGGAATCTCTCTCTGAAGGTAATGGATTTTTAGCAGTGGAGGCCTTAATTCCCTTGGGACCCTGTGAAATAGTTTCTGGGTCAGACGCATGGCTTTGTATAGGAATTGGTGTGAATCAGGAACCCGGTAATACCTGTCAGGCTTGACTGGAGCTGGAGGTAAAGAATCTGGGTTAAGGCAGGCCTCCGAATACACATCATCTAGTATGTCTAAGACAGGAGGTATACCCAGAGGCCTGTGATGAGGGAGCAAGAGGAAATCCCTGAGCCTTTTCTTGGAGTGAGTACTCTTGGCCTTCCCAGTGGAAGCGTTTCCTCAAGGTATGTAAGGTTTCCCCAAAAGAGTAATCCTCAGGGGGGGAGACAGAGGGAATGGACTCCTCTGCATCAGAATCTTCAAAAGGGGAGTATGAATGTTCCTGGTCTTCAGAATGTTCTGAAATAATGGAGGCCTGGTCCGAGGAAGGGGATTCTTCCTCCACTCTGGGCCTTTTGTCTGGGGGGGGGGGTTGAGAACCCCTGATAAGAGTAATCAAATCCTCAGCCATTTTGAGCATCTGCTTTTTAGGCATGGGGCCTTGAGAGGGGCCCTGTGGAGCTTGTCTTTTAGCATGCATGGCTGCTTTAGACTTAGTGAAAGCCTTGATGGAAAAAGAAGAGGAAGGCCTGAAGACACCTTGAGAGGTGGCAGGCCTGTCTAAACACTGAGTTTCACCGCCAAGAGTGGCTTCGGTATCTGTAGTCGGGGTGTGGGCCGAAGAGCCTGCGACCTCGGGCACAGAAGACACCACCAATGAAGTGTCATCGGTAGTCAGGGGCTGCGTAGGCGCCTTGCTGAGAACCGGACCACCTGTAGTCGGCTTTGGCGTGGTGTCGGTAGAAGTCACGGACCTCGTATGTCGGTCCTTATCTTTGCGTCTTTTACTCAAAACTGGAGTCGGAGTATCCGACGACATAATGTAATTAAACTTTTTGCCAAAATAGTGTTGGGCGAACTCCGCCCGACACTTAATAGTGCGTCTGTTGAATGTAGCACAAAAACGACAGGCCGAGACGTCGTGGTCTGGGCCTAAGCAAGGAATGCAGAGGGAATGAAAATCCTTATGCAGTATTTGCTTCCCACATGAAATGCAATTATTAACTTTGTCTGACATCGGTCTGAGGCAAGAAAAGTTTCCCCAACGGGGTACTTAGCTTTCAAGAAGACTTTGGTTGAAAAATATTCGTAATCTCAGGAGCTGGCCAACCGGCACTTGCGAACTGCTTCTGCTTCGGGCACCGCGGCAAGAAAGACTGGAGAAAACGGTGTCGGCTGGTTCTTTTATACCCCTGTCGCACTGACGTCAGGGAAGAAGCGACGACATCCGACGCCGGACCTAGACTTTGGAATTTGGCCGACCGAGGACCCGCCTGACGGCAGGAAAACCCATCTGTTATGACTGCAGCTGTATGCACGATGAACATCCAAAGGCAGCCAGCTACACAGACTCCTCAGCCAAAGGATTGCTGGACTGCCAGCCACCCCTCTGCTTCAGAATCTCCAGAATCTTCCCAAAGGAAACATTCTCAGGGGGTAACCATGGGGATCCTTCACCCTCTCGGAGATAAGTGTCCCCAGTGGCTGACTCCTCCATGGAGTCTAAATGCTTCCTCTGGCATAATCTCTTCCTACAGACTTCTTCAGTGGGGTAATCTGGGGAGGTATCCGAAGAGTTGGGGGTACCCAAATGGGTGTTCTGGTGCCTGTGGTCCCGCAGTCCCTGTGGAATCTGGTGATGAGAACAGGCAGGCAAGGTACCTTCTTGGGATAGTGGATCTGAGGATGTAGGTGACTTTTTAGCTGCAGTGGCAGCTACAGCCCTCTCCAAGATTGTAAAGGCTGACTGCTCCAGAATGGACAAGGACTCCAGCTCAGACAAATAATGTTTCCAGGACAGGGTCCCCTCAATCCAGGAGACCACTCACCTGGGGTTGAAGTTGTAGCTGAGCTTATCTTCACGGAAGACCCAAGGTGCATCGACTGCTATGAAGACCTGTGATCGAACGCACACAGTTTCATGAAGCTCACTATGGCTACGAGAACTCTCCGGCTCCATAAAAGCTAATGAGCTCTGAGTGAATGTCTGAGCTGAAGAAAGGGACATCTTCAAGTTAGAAGTAAAAGGCACCGGGCGTATCGGATTGATACCTCTGAAGTCGGAAGAGGAGAAAGAGTGAGTGGATGGTTTGCACTGACCTGAAACCTTAAGGGTCAAGAGAGAATTAGTGATACCCTGCGCCCATAAAATCTTCTGCACCATCTGTTCCACATCTTCATCAGTTAGGCTCCTGGTTGAATGAGAGGATGAGGCAGAAGGGGATCTAGGTCTGGACAGAAAGGGAGATGGTACCCTCGATGGAACTGGGTCATAGGATGGGGAGTACCAAGTCCTCGGTAACTGCAAAACTGGCTTAAAAAGACTGGATGTCAGGTCCAACATCAATTGATCCAATCCATCCTTACCAGATAGGATCTGAGCTGAAGAAGTTGGATCCAACAGAGTAGAGATCGGAGCCGAGGTCTCTGATCGGATCCCAGACTCATCTGAACTCGAACATTTTAAAGTTTTTGATTTCCGCTCTGCCAGCAAAGAAGGTCTCTTCTTAACTTTGTCCGAGGACCTAGAGGACAAAGAAGAAGGTGGGCTTGAATGAGATGACTTATTTTTAGAGGCCAACTCTGATTTCTCTAACTCCAGAAATTGCCTGCCCAAAAGCTGAAGGCAACATACCCCTTAGAATGAGCTTATACTTGCGCTCAACAAAAGCTCTGTGGTTAAAAGAGTGGCATACAGCAAAATCCTCTTGTAAGTGAAGGGGCCCAAGGCAGTATACACATAGAGAGGGCGAGTCACTGACTGGGATTTTTATGCCCACACTCAGAACATTTTTTGAAACAGGCCGGTTTCTCTTGTTTCTCCCCCATAATAAACAAAGGAAGGCAAAGAGATCTCTCAAAAAACAAAAAGTCACACACACATGCTCACAGAAAAGGGGAAACAGCAGATTTTTTTTTTTTTTTTTTTTGTGGGACAGAAGGGGAAGATAAAAGACTACTGACAACAGTAGTGAAGAATTACCTCAACAGTAATGGGGGAAAAAGGGAGTAACCTATAAAAAAAAACGTTTACTGTTACTGGCACAAAGAAGGGGGAAAGAGAAGTAACAAAAACATGGTTAATTTAAAGAAAAGAGTACTAGACTACCAGATAAAGAAGGAAAGAGGCAAATAAACAAAATTATAAATTAGAGAATATTAGAGAAAAATATTTAGAAAAATACAACCTGATGCCAAGAGCGTGTTGATCGGACCACGTCTTCGCAAAGCGGCAAATGCGAACTGAGGTAATGGGGCCAGATGCATTGCGGGTAATGGGAGGGATCCAAGAACTTTTTGGTTGCCAAGAGCTTGCTAATGGCAGAGTCAAATCCAATGAATCGGATCCAGACCCCCACATGTCATGATGAGATGAAAAATTGACAATATCAGATCACGTCTTTACAGTTTGGTTACCTACCACCAGGTCCTTTTGTGGAAGATAAAAAAACACGATTTAAACAGAAGAGGTTTTTATAAAACATTTTCTGAAAGTGTGCTATGATTTTGCTTTCTGTATCACTGACTTACTTATAAGTTATTAAAATATAAATAAACCTCAACTGTGCCCAGTTTGTTTTATTATTTGACAATCTAGTCTATGAATATGTGCAACTTATGCAAATTAGGTGTCCCTGATTATATATATTTGAAGGTAAGTACTAGACTAGCTGTCTTGCTGGCCATTTTAAGCTTGCCTAATTTTCCTTTTGGTGCTTGAATTAACCTAGCATTTTTGGAGTCAGACTGGCCATTCCACAGTTGATCATTATTAATTATCTCTTGTGAGAATAACTGGATTATACCATTTATAATTTGAAGGGGACCCATTCATGAGATAAAGCATTTAGCAGCTGTCTCTGCCCATTAGTAGCACAGGGGGCAGCCCGGGTAAATTTTCTATTACCCATCCATGTTGCTGTTGAACAGGGACAGGGATGAGCTTTGTTTTACATGGATGGTGAGTCTGCTCCAGTGAAGCTGTATCCTCTGCGAGATAAACTTGTCCCTCCAAACAGTTCTACTGATGTTGCAGAAGAGGTTTAGATCCCCTGGACCAAGTATTTCTGAGGCAATTCGATTTGTTGATGTACAGTAGGCCTATCAGTACTGGGTTGCAAAATGCCTTGTATGCAGGCACACTTCACCTCCTAACAGTCTGTATGATACACAGTACTGTGACAGGGCTTTAAGATGACCTCTGTAGGAAATACTGTTTAGGCCTAGTATTCGTTTAGTAAATTATTGCTGTGGACATCCCAGTTGTCCCACATCTTCAGGGGCTTTGTCCCAGATTCTTCCTTCTGTAGGTTGACAGGTAACCTTCACAGGATCATAGGGCCAAGGAAGATTACTAGGCTGTCGACCCACAGCTCATTTTAAGCTCAGCTATTTCATCCCAATGTAATACCATGAAAATGTCAGTCAATACCCAAGATTGCATTTAGTTATGACTGCCCATGTCCAGAAGGGTTGTGGGCACTGTCCCTGGTAAGAATTTATGGTGCCCCATCCACTCATCCAGGCTCCTCTCGAACAGTGTCATACAGGTGCTCTTTTTCACATGAATTGGTAGCCTGTTTCAAAGATGCAGCACTCGCTGGGAGATAAATCTGTCCCTCCAGCATGGCCTATTTAAGTCGAAGGCCATATTTAGGTCCCTGGAACGGGTAGCCCTAGTCTTGTAAGATTTACTGACATGCAGCAAATTCATTAGGTCTGAGTCGTGGATTGTTCTGTATGTCAGGCATAAGTCTCCCCCAAGAAGTCTATACAACACGGAGTATAGTGACAGGGGCTTCAGACAGTCTGTGTAATGCACATGCTGGAGCCTCTTAACCTTCTTTGTTAGAAACCTTTGAGGTCTCTCCAGTTGTTGCGGGTGCGCTGTACATGACAAACAGGACATTATACTCAATTATGGGCTGGATTAGTGCCAAGTATTGAGGGATTATAACCATACCTCTCAACTGTCCAGATTTTTGTGTCAGATTTTTGGTCTGTTCCTCATAAAATTTGTGGTTTTCTGGGTTTTTGAGGCAAATCAGTAAGGACTGAATTCACTAAATAATGACAGTCATTTTAGTGTCAGACTTTATATCCTTCAGAAAATGCATGGTAATACAAGACCTTTTACTGCAGCAACTCTCAAAGTTTATAAGAGCAGACATTAAAAACTTGTCCCTATTTTTTGGACCTTGTCCCCCCATTATTTTTGGCTTTGTCCAGATTTTTTGTGCCAAGAGGTTGAGAGAGATGATTATAACCTCTTTTGCTCTCGAGGCGATGCCTTTACTAATCAAGTGTGCTACACAGAAAGCCCTCCTTACTACAGTAGACACATGGTAGTCTAAGTTAAGGTTGCAGTTAACTTGTGATCCCAGGTCCCTTACCACTTTGTGGGTACTTAGTGTATTGTTGTTGACTTGATAGTGTGAAGGAACATTGTTTGTGCCAAAGGGAATGATGATGTGTTTCTCTGCATTCAGTTTGAGACCATGACTAATACACCAGTCATTGGTCTGCATGAGACCCTCCTGGAGTACATTGACATCATTTGGGGATTCCGGGACTGTACCTAATTTGCATTGTCTGCAAACTTGGTCATCCACAATCACCTAGTTTTGACCTGAACGTCTGGGAAGTATATAGCAAACAGTCGGGGGCCCAGCATTGACTCTTGTAGCACCCTACTTGTAACAGGTCTACTGACTGATGTGGAATCACCACTTTGATAGTGTGTGCCCGGGTAGGTGAATCAGTTGGCTACACATCTTACAACAAAGGGTTTACATTCAGTTTATGTTTATTGGTAATGCCTGAATGGGGGATTGTGTTGAAAGCCTTTGCCAAGTCAAGGTATGCTGTGTGCACAGACCTGTCCTCATCAGTGGCCCTGGTCACATTTTCAAAGAATTCCACCAGATTTAACAGGCAGCATCTGCCCTTGACAAAGCCAAACTGTGTAGGATCAAAGGTTTGGAGGTCGCCTATGTCTTTATTTATGACGTCCATAGTGATATGTTCCATGGCCTTACAGATAAGGCTGGTCAGGCTTATGGGTCTGTAATTCGGCAGGTCTGTTGCTAGGTCACCTTTGTGGAGGGGAATAAATGTTGCTATTCTCCATTCCGCAGGAACAAAGCCTGTGTTTACGCTATGATTGAAAAGGGCAATTAATAGTGATGCTAGTTCATGTTTTAGCCTGTTTAGAAGACAGCCTGGGATGTCGTCTGGTCCCACAGAGGCTGTGTTTTTTGCCTTAGACAAGGCTTTGAGGACCTGCTCTTCAGAGATATATAGGGCGAGGGGAAGTTTGGAAGAAGGTTTGTGATAAGTTAGAAGGGGATAAGGGAGTGAAATTTTTGCCAAACCTATCCGCTAGCAGGTTTGCTATCTCTGTGGGGTCAGTGTGTGTGACACCGTTGGTCACTAGTTCTGCACATGCTTGTGTCATACGTTTTAGACTATGTACATAGCTGTAAACTGCCTTATGGTTTTCCTTGGCTATACTCGCTAAGTTTCTCTCAAAGGACCCCTCAGAGCATTTGACAAGTTGTCGTATTTGCCTACTGAGGCTGAGGAGGGTGTTTCTCCATTGTTAGGGCCTTGGTTTTGTTTTCTTAGACAGCAACTTTTTGCATTTATTGTAAAGTTTGCTGATGCTGGATGTCTACCGTGGCAGCTTGTTTTTACTTGGGGCTCTAGATTTGATTCTTTCTAGTACAGCTAAGTTTATACACTTAATGCAAGTGATTGTACAGGGCTTTAGTGTAAGCTGCAGTATAGTTATTTCCAGCTTGGAATGCATTCATTCCTTTGGCTAGGAGGGTATAGTTTGCCTTGGAAAGTTTTTTAGTCTGATTTCACCCTTTGTGAGTTCTGGTGTTAGTGTCAGCTCGAAGGTGACTATTTTGTGGTCAGATTTAACTAAAGAGTGTCCGACAGTTGCGGCAGTGCATCTGTTTGACATGTTAGTGAGGACCAGATCTAGAATGTTTGTTCCTCTTATCAGGGTATGAACAATTTGTTCCAGAGCATTTGAATTAAAGTCAAGGAATTTTTGCGCTAGCGAGTTCAGACTTCAAAGGCTTGCTTCTCCTACTAATCCTTTTTAACCTACTACTACTGCTGAGTTAAACAGATTGTTTAGTACCCTCATCATTTTTTATGTTCACCAGAAGTCACAGACCCATCACTGAAAAACATGTAAGGATGAATGACAATAAAGAGACGGAAAACATCTTGCATTGCAGTAGGTCCACCTTCAAGGGCAGCTCTTCTCCTCAAGGTAACAATTCTGAACTTTGAGCAAGAATAACAATGCTAACTAACAAGGTCTGGGCCTGGATGGAATAGGCAGTTTGAGTCCATGTCCTGCTGTGGAACATGATGCCAACAAACAACAGCATGTGCTGGATGTGCTACAAAGAAATGGTGAAATAAGAGAAAGACTGAAAATATGACCAAAACAAGAAAAAATAACTAGAACATTACAGCAGGCACTTTGAATAACTTGGCACTGAAAACAGCTTTGTTCTGTGGAGGGACACAGTGGAACAAGCAAGACACTACTGCACCCCCTACACAGACATATGAGACAAGCTGCATTACAGACCTATGCTAGTAGACTGCCTGCAATCAGACAATGACCACAGACTCCTTCTGTGAGAAATGTCTTGAAATGTGGAACTAAAACAAGTGACAATCTGAAGTTACAGGATTAAAGACTACAAGCTGTTACCAAGTTTCATCTTGCAGGCCTGGGTTTGATTCCCTCAGTTTCAACTTGCACGTGGCTTTAAGCAAGTCACAATCAGGCAGTGCTCTTGTGTCATTCTTGAAAAGTAAAGATAAACTGACTGAAGTCTCTGATGCGTAGCAGTAAAAGTTAAAGTACAACAAAAATACACCACCGACAACTGACTGAGCCAAACTAAAATTTGTTTAATGAATGGTTAAGAGTTTTTAACCTTACGGGTCTTCATCAGAATAATAAATCTACCGATTCAAATTAATTATATACAAAACACTAAATAAATTTTGCCTTTTTAATTACCTATATTCCAATCCTCCCTCTCTATCTCCCTCAATGTCATCTCCACGTGTCGATATATGTCTGAGTCTCCATATTTTGTAGATATTAGGACCGACAGAACATATCTCACCCTTGGCTTCTTCACCTGTGCGGCGAGATTTCTAGTTTACCTAGCTAAATGCTGTTCCTGTGAATCATTTTATATTGGAAAAACCAATACAGAGCTTAGAAAATGTGTTTAGGAACATCAGTACACTGTTAAAGTAAAAAAAAATATGGACAATGCTTTAGGTAAACATTCAACTCAATGCCCTAATTTTAAAAAAAATGTTTTTTTCCATTATAGATTATGTTCCCTGTGACTTTAATAGAGATTTAAAGGGGGAACTGGAATATAGGGAATTAAAGAGGCAAATTTTATTTCATGCCTATCACAATGAATAGCAGTGTTAACTATAAAGTGGTTTTAAATTTAAGACAAAATATTAATAAATGTAAACAGACTTTTGTTTTATAGATATTTTATAGCATTGAAAGCATCTTTTAAGAAAGTTAATTTAAATTTTTGTCATTTTGAGTGGGGCCATGCGATTTATTAGTGTTAGTATACAATTAATTTGAATCTATATACTTACTGCGCCGATGAAGACCATTAAGGTCAAAAGCATTTAACTACTCATTAAACAGATTTAGTTTGGCTCAGTCAGTTGTCGGTAGTGTTTTTTGTTGTCATTCTTGAAAAGGACACTTGTGTTCAGTGGAGTTAGGTAGTTAACTAATAAATAAGATATCTACACTTACATATGATTTAATACTGCAAAGGCAGTTCAGTACCATTTAATCTGCTTACTAATAGTCTTTGAATGTAAGTAAATCTAATCCCAATGGGAAAACATTTTTCAATAACTTTCATTTCTTGGGAATAAAATATATAACCAATCAATGAAGATCTCCCAGGGAGGGTATAGCTTCTACCATGTAGAGATACCTAGAATCCTGGACACGAGCAGATGCTGGCAATACTGCATACAAAGCTTCAGCATACTGGAACAAAATTAAAAGCATTTTTTTTCCTTATGATGCTAATGAGACAAGCTTAGTCCTAGAAGCTGTGATCTGTAAGTTAATGACTGCTAAGTGTTACAAAATACATAGCAAAAATATTAAAAGCAGTGTTCATGGCTCAACAGATATCACTTTCAGCTACAGTAGAGAGTCTATTATCCAAACCCAGTCTTCCAAAATTTTGGGTAGGAAAAATCAAAGTCTGAATATGTAAATGTTACATGTATTAGCTTGTACATGTTTTTTGAACTTTTAGCCTGTTTGTGTATGAAAAATATTCTTTATTGTCCATTGGACTTGCTAAATGGTTGAAAAGTGTATTCCCTTAGTGCAGAAAAAAACAAGATTTTAAAAGTTGTTTATCCAGTTCAATGTATGTTTGATTATCCGAACAGTTTGATTATCTGAACTACCCTTGGTCCCAATTAGTTCACATAATCAACTCTACTGTATGAAAGAATGATCAGAAGGCTATAAAATGTACCAAACAACATATACTGAGGGTATCTGTCCAGGATCATTAGACTACAGCCCTAACCCCTAGATAGAACAGCTGGGATGGTCTGCAAGATGCAAATAAATAAAGCAGCTAAAAAATATATACAAAAAGTCATTCTAAAAACACAGTATAACTTTTTTTTTTCTTTTTTACAAAAAATAACTATCAGTAGATTGCTCAGCTGCTCAAGCCATTTCCTGCTGTTTGCAAGTTGGGCTGGCACTTAGTTACAGGCTAAAAGCTAATGATTGTCATAGGAAATCCTAGGTTTGAATTCCACAGCCTCTACCTGCATATGGTGTAACTCTAAATAAGTCACGCAGCAATACCAGTGCCCCTGAGTTATCCCAAAAATAAAGTCACATGTGCTTAGAGGGGGCATTCTGTTAACAAGCAGAAAAATTTCAAGCAAGTGATCAGACCCCGGAACAGAGGAAGACTTAGGAAGGCTATGCACATAGAAATGAATGAAAACATGAATCCAGTTTAAATATAACACAATTTACAATTAAATAAAGGCACTTCAACATGTCATGGAAGCAAAAAGTTAATATCAGTTCTCATGGTTTCCAATCATGGCAGACTAAGTCACAAACCATTTTAAACAGGAAACAGGACAGCAATACTACAACACAGCACAGATACCAACTGCAGAAATAAGCTTGACTGGATCATACAGTCTATTTTTTAGGCAGTAGAAGACAGAAAAAAGATAGCTTGTGAGAGAGGGTGTCATACACAGCAAGCTCTAAAAAAGAAGGGGAAGGGATACTACAAGGGATTAACGGCAGCTGTGAAAGGAATTCTCTAGAAGGAAAATTTTCATGTTGTTTCTGAAAGAAGATACAGACTGGCAATGATCCAGACATGCCAGAGTGCTATTGAAGAATTTGACACCAATAATGATCAGGGTGTGTTGACCCTGAGATGAGTGACAAAAAAGAATGGCAAACAGAAACTAAGGAACGTTGCTTGGTAATGGTATTAACTGATCCCACAGAAATCTATAGGACACTGCACAGCAGGGTAGATCTAAGATTCATATTAAAAAGAAAGTCAATGAGATTTTTTTCTCTGAGGTCACTTAACCAGTTCCTATGCTAACTGCTTAAGTGTATAAACCTAAGAAAAGCAATAGCACAATAGACTGCAAAGTAGAAAGCTTTCAATTAACTAAAGGTTAAGCACATCTATTACACTGAGAAGCAGCGAACACTGCAGCACAGCTTTTACTACCAACAAAAGAACTACAGTAAGTGCAAATACTCAGTTACTATACATGGAATATGTCCTCAAATATCCAAACAAGAAATTCTTCAGTCTGTAAACTAGTTTCAATTATGCATTACTTTGAACAGTTACCTGACTTGCTGGTTCACAGGTGTATACTAGGCTAAGGACCATGAGGGTCCTTAAAAGCCTAGCCATGCAATCCAAATGTGACCCAAAAAGTTTGATTTATATTTGATTTATAAAAGGTTATTTACTGACTGACTTTGTCCATCAGAGACATAGGAGCTATACTAGGAGTGAATTGATTATCCATCCACTGCGGTCATGGTTCACAGGATCATAGGAATTTACTAGGCTATTGACTTGGAGGTCATTTTAAGCCTAGCTGTTTCAACCCAATGTAAAACCATAGAAGTAACAGTCAATACCCAAGACTGCATTTAGTGATGACTGCCCATGTCCAGGAGGGCTGTGGGCACTATCCCTGGTAATAATTTACGGTGCCCAATCCACTTGTCCAGGTTCCTTTTGAACAGTGTCATAGAGGTGCCCCATTTCACATGAATTGGTAGCCTGTTCCAAAGACATGGCAGTCACTGGGAGATAAATCTGTCCCTCCAGCATGTCATATTTAAATCGCAGGCCATATTTCAGTCCGTGGGAAGCCATAGACCCATTTGATTTACAGATATGCAGGAGGTTCATTAGGTTTGGGTCTTGGGTTGCTCTATAGGCCAGGCACAAGTTTCCCCTAAACAGTCTATATGATACGGAGTATAGTGACAGGAACTTTACTTGGTTTGTGTATGACTCATGCTGGAGGTCCTTGATGATCTTAGTTAGAAACATCTGAGGTCTCCCTAATTGCCACAGGTGCTTAGTACAGTACATACCGAACGGGGAGTTGCACTCAATTATGGGCCTTATAAGTGCCGAGTATAGAGGGGTTATAACTTCTTTTGCTCTCGAGGTTATGCCTTTACTACAGCAGTAGACATGTGTGGTCGAAGTTAAGGTCGCGGTCAACCTGTGATTCCAGGTCCATTACTATTTCATGGGTACTGTCGTTGATTTGATAGTGTGAAGGGACATTGTTTATGATGAAGGAAATGATGATACATTTCTCTCTATTCAGTTTGAGACCATGATGGTCTGTGTGCGACCCTCCTGGAGTACACTGACATCACTTGGGGATTTAATGATTGCACCTAGTTTGCAGTTATCTGCAAACCTGGTCAGCCACAACCCTTTAGTTCTGACCTGAACGTCTGACAAGTATATACCAAACAGTAAGGGGCCCAGCACTGACCCCTGTGGCACCCCACTGGTAACAGATCTGCTGGTTGATGTGTCACCCACTTTGATACTGTTTGTCTGGTTTGTGAGCCAGCTGGAAACCCATCTTACAATGAAAGGACTCACATTCATTTTAAGTTTATTTGTAATGCCTGAATGTGGGATTGTGTTGAAAGCCTTTGCCAAGTCGAGGAATGCTGTCTGCACAGATTTGCCATCAATGGACTTGATCACACTTTCAAAGAAATCCACCTGATTTAACAGGCAGGATCTGCCCTTCATGAAGCCGAATTGGGTAGGATCCAGGGTTTGGAGGTCACCTATGAATTTATTTATGAGGTCCATAGTGATACATTCCATGGCCTTACAGATGAAGCTGGTCAGGCTTATGGGTCTGCAATTCCCCAGGTCTGTTGTTAGGCCACCTTTATGAAAGCAAATAACTGCAGCTGTTCTCCATTCCACAGGAACAAAGCCTGTGGTTAGGCTATGATTGAAAAGGGTACTTAGTGGTCATGCCAGTTCATGCTTTAACCTGTTTAGAAGACAGCATGGGATGTCATCTGGTCCCATAGAGGCTGTATTCTTTGTCTTGGACAGGGTTTTGAGGCCCTGCTCTTCAGATATGTAAGGTAGGGGGGAAGCCTGGGGGACGGTCTGTTGCAAGTTAGAAGGGGATAAGGGAGTGAAATTTTAGTGAACATGCTAGTGGATAGGTTTGACGATCTCTGTGGGGTCAGTGTGTGTGTGATATCATTAGCCACCAGTTCTGCACATGCTTGGGTCCTACCCTTTAGATTATGTACGTAGCTGTAAACGGCCTTATGGTTATCCTTGGCAGTACTTGCTAAGTTTCTCTCAAAGGAGCTCTTGGAGGATTTGACAAGTTGTCTTACTTGCCTGTTAAGGGCTGAGGAGGGTGCTTTTCCATTGCTGGGTCCTTGTCTTTGTTTTCTTGGACAGCAGCTTTTTGCATTTATTGTAAAGATTGCTGATGCTGGAAGTCCACCATGGCAGCTTGATTTTACTTGGGGCTCTGGCATTGAGTCTATCTGGTACAGCCAAGTTTATACACTTATGCAAGTGACTGATTGCTTTAGTATAAGCTTTGATGGTAGTTACTACTTTCAGTTTGCAGTAGGGCTTGCAATGCATTTATACCTTCACCTTGGAGGGTATAGTTTGCCTTGGCTTCAACATCTGAGAAGTAGATGCCAAAGAAGAGTGGGCAAAGGACAGAGCCCTGGGGGACTCCACTGGTGACTGGCCTCCTTCTGGAGTTGGCTTCACTGATTCAAACCTCCTGGGTCCTATCAGTGCGCCAGCTACTTATCTACCTAGTTCTGTAAGTTTGTTGACAAAGTCTGAATCTGGTATTGTATCAAATGCCTTAGTCATGTCTAGGTAGGCAGAGTTTTCCTCTCATCCTTTGCCTTAGTGACTTTTCAAAGTCCACTAGATTTAGTAAGCATGACCTTCCTTTGACAAAGCTAAACTAGGATGGATCCAGTGTCTGGAGGTTTCCTATGTCCTTGTTGATAACTTCAATGATAATTCTTTCCATGGCTTTGCAATTGTGACTAATCAAACTAATGGGTTTGTAGTTTCCAGGATCTGCTGAAGGTCCTCCTTTATAAAAGGGGTTGACCAGTACAATCCTCCATTCATGTGGCACAAAGCTTGTTTTAAGACTATAGTTAAATAACGACTCCAGAGGTCCTGATAAGTTGTATTTTAGACTACTCAGGAAGCATACTGGAATGTTATCAGGGCCAACTGAGGCAGTGATCTTGGCTTTAGTGAGTGCAGACAGTACATACTCTCTAATTATAGCTGAAGGGGTTATGCTTGAGAGCATTACCGGGAGGGGGTGATGTTTGGGGGTCAATGGGGGGTAAAGTCGGAATTGAATTTGTCAGCTAACAGGTTTGCTTGCTCTATCAACAGACTCTGCAAATGTGTCACTATTAGCCAACAGTTCAGCACATTGCTGTGTGCTGCCCTTGAGGTTTCTGACATAGCTGGAGAGAGTTTTATGATAATCTTTCAACTGGGAGGGTACCTTAACTTCAAAGGTGGCTTTGCTTGACCCAATTAGCCCTCTTATTTGCCTGTTTACTTTGATGAGACTTCTTATCTTTATGGAAATTACCCTTCCTGATTTTTGCCATTATTTTTTCCTTTTGTTGTATATCCTGTTTAATTTGAGATGCCACCAGGGCACTTTGTTTCTGGTATTAGTTCTGGGCTTACTTCTGGTAGCAGTGTCTATGAAGCGAGTGACATGGTTATACAGAATTTCTGAAAGCAATTCAGCACAGGCTGCTGTGTCCTCAGGGGTTTGGAGGGGCACTGAATTTTAACAAACCATCACTTAACAGGTAATTTGTATTAAAATAGTTCCAAACTGTTACTGTTTTTAATGGTACTACTGAGTTGATTTTGATTCAGACAGCTTTATGGTCGGACCTTACCAGGGAGGACGACACACTGGAAGGGTGCAGCATTCTCCCATATTTGTGTGCACGAGGCCCAATATCATGGAGCCTCTAGTGAGCGTATTCACTTGGTCAAGGGTGTTTGTATTTACCAAGTCCATGAATATGTGTGCCTGTAGATTTGAGGATGTGAAGGATTTCTGATCTATAAAGGGTAACTAATGAGTAGGGTGCTAGGATGCTAAGCGCCTCCAGTAGTTCCAGGCATGTATTATGAGCTTCTTGGGACATGGAGTGTGACCTATACCTGGCTAGATAAGGTACAGGATTTTGTCTGTGGTGATCTGCACATGAAGGAACTCCAGCACGTCATCCTGTTTGGCCGCCCTACAGATAAATTTATTATTCATGTATAATGAGACACCGCCACCTTTGCCCTTGTTTGTGAGCCACTGGTCTAAAAGTGTGGAAGGCATTAAAACATAGACTGCCAGGGTACTCTCTGCCACTTTAAATCATGTCTCGGTAACTTCATAGATATCTACATTCTCGATTATGAGGGCGGCTAGGAGGGAGTGTAGTTTTTGATTTAGGCTCCTGACATTCAGCATTAACCCTCAGGCTCTGTTGAGTTGATTTTGTTATGTTGGGAAGTTTGTCAATTTGGCATTGCCTAAAAATGGCACTCTAGGGACAGACAACTCCTTAGTAAGTATTCAAAAGCCTAAAGGGGAAAGGTGTAGACCATCCTTGGTAAAGCAACATGGTCTGCTGCCATGTTCTCCCAAGCTGACAAATACTGGATCCCCTTAGAATGACATGTTGAAATCAATTGTTTTTTGCTCATAGTGTGGCACCATCCTCAGTGATGTTAAGATGCTATTCACTACCCGACTCATACCAGCCTGAGGTATGCAGTCTGAAAGCTCCATAATATCTCTCTTCATATATTCCAGGAAGGCACATCTTAGGCCATACACACCTATACTGACTAAGATGAAATTTCATCCTTATTTCTTTGTCTGAAGAAGTCTCTGAATCAGCAGAGACGAAAGCGCTTATCTGATTGTGCTCTATCTTGCTTAATAAAAGTTTTCATTGTACTACAGAGGCTTGAGAAAAAGAACGGATTTTTTACATCATTGTGATCCCCAGCTCTGCTTGTGCTCACTTTTTTTTTGCTATTCTTGTGACTTACTTACTTGTTTTGGATCATTGTTACATCTCTCATATACTGTGTTTGATTCTTTAAGGATTACGTCGATGTCAGTAAATATGAGACAATTGCTATATTGTCTCAAGATAGTCGTATTCACCCAAGCTGGCTACAAAGTAGTTCTAAAATGTATATCGATAATCTCCAGTCCTTTAATTTCTGAGCTTCAAGGGGTGGTGCATTGGGGTTAGAAGGCTGTTAAGGGTCCTTTGTTTGTGCAGATTAATAAGGGTGTCTTATCTGGGGCAGATTAAGCTAAACAGTACTAAATTCTACTATCTTGAATGTTTACAAAATACTGAAGTCGACTAAATAAGCAGATATTACCACTAGAGGTCCAACTAGCTGCTCCAACCTTGATGGTGTACAAGGTATTGCACTATACTGCTGCTTAAAGGGTTACAGTTTTCTGAACTGCTCTAGAGAGAAAATTTTGCTTTCCAAAGGTGTTTGCTACTGTACAGGGCACTGCAATCCCACGCAAACAATGAAAATTTATAGCAGCACAGAAAAAAACAGAAAACAAAATAATGAGTTCTCTTGGCCAATAAAATGACTATACTACGAGTCCTTTTCTGTATTTCCCAACTCAGGTAGACCAGGCAAACACCTCCTGCTGCAAAATAAATAAACCCAGTCCTTGATGTAAAAACACAGTAGAAGACACCCACAAATGCAATGCTAACACAAACCACTTAAACACCTAACTGGAAATCCCTTGCTGAAGGTAATTTCAAGACAGTAACAGTGAGAGGAAGAGCAAGTTTATTTATTTTTTATAAAAATCAGTGAAATACACACATAAAAGCAGGAAACAAAAGTGATCACTGAAAATAACGTAAGTGCTGTTTACCAATCAAAGGTAATTAACTTTTCCTGGATGGCACTGGTCAAGTAAAACACTTCATGAATGCAGGGAATGGTTATAAGCTTTGCTGATCTCCAGGAAAATAAGCATGAGACAGTAGTTAGTAAAGTAGGTTTACTCAAGAACAATACTGGTTTGATGGGTGGGCACTCGGTATCAGGGGTCTATGGAAAACAATGGCTGGGAAGAGTACATAAATAGCTTATACAGTAGTCTATAGCAATGAAAGAAGGAAGGGAGGGACTTTGGAAATCAAATTATCATAAGGGGTGGAGAGAGGAGAGACAGCCTTATAAGACAACATCAACAGAAAGGTGGAAGAGTTGTAAAATTTTCAAGGAACAAGCTACAGGAGCTAGCAATCAAATAATATAGTTTGTTCAGAAACTTTAGGTTAATGTGTTAGTGGGGATAGTGCAAACAATGAAAGCAAACAAGTAAATGATAAATTTAAAAGCACTGAAGCACAAACTGGAGAGGAGACAATTACCTCACAACTGAACTTCTATTGCAGTTTAAGGCATCAGACTAAGCAGAAATTTACTGCTTAACCCTATTTATGAAGAAAATGCAGTAGTAAATGATTACGACACAAATCTGGTAGTATTAGTACGCAGTTCTGCCACAACTGTGAATTAAACTAAAAGACTTAGTCCCAGCAGTGTTTAAAATACAAGTAGCTTTTACACATAATTCTGCTTGTAGAAATAGAAGAGCAGAATGACTAAGGTCACAGAACAAACAAAAAATATAATCAGATGCAACAGAAAAGAAAAACAAAGTAGTGTCACCACAAAGGTCACAAGTGCACTTAAATATTTAAGCAGAACATACATAATTAAAATAACTAAATTCACTTTCCTTTTTTTTTTTGAAAAGCTAGTTACTCATAGTTGCACAACTTTCCAAGTCTTGAATAAAAGACACTTGGGTTAGGGTACCTCTGTGCTGGAAATAGGAACTAGCTAGACTAGACGGCTATCCAATCAAATAAAGGCAATACTGGAGCTCATTCAGAAATTGTAGCTTAATATGTTAGTGGGGAATGGGGCAGACATAGAATGCAAGCAGGTAAATTATAAGCAGAATATAAAACCACTGAAGCACAAATTGGAGCACAGACAATTCTCTCACTATTGAACTTCTAGTACAGTTTAAGGCACCAGACTATGCAGAACTTTACCAGTAATATAATCCTTTTTGAATCCTGGAAGATACAACAGTTGGTGACTATGGCTTGGGCAAACTCCTACCTCCTCAGAAACTGATTTATACACTGCAGATATACAGGACATACAGTTGTGCAAACAAAGAATGTTTTGTAAGTAAACTTTAAAATCAGTGCACGTTTGAATAATCACTGCTGCAGCAACATTAGCTATAAATGCTATATCCTACTAAGGATATAACTGGTGGCCAGCTTCCAAAGCCTCAGGGCACCATCCACCTGCCCAAACTGTCAGGCATATCAAGCTGAGATGACTAAAAGACAAGTTTGGGCACCAAGCCCTTCAGAGCTTTCCTGCTAACAAACAGAGGGCAGTTGAGCCTTGAAAGGGGAATGCTATGAACAAAAATATAAATAACCACACCATGGCATAAACTATACACCACAAAATAAGAGGGACAGAGTGAAGGAGCGTCGACTCAACCAGGAAAGGAAATACAGATATTTGGATTGCAGGCAACAGACTGCCTTTCATATCAGGGTTTGAACATGGAGTACAGGCAAACAAAAAGAGAAAGAAGATTTTACATGAAAGACCTGCTCTGGTAGAGTTTTTAGTTGAATATAGAACAGAAGAAGCTGTTGAAAAAGGAATAATTAGCACAGCACATAAAATATTGCATGATAACTATAAGAATCAATCAGAGGAAGTTAGAAAAGATTGGGAAGAGAGACTGGAAACGCAATGTACAAGAAAACAAAGGGAAGCCATATGCATGGCTCCCAAGTATGCAACCAACTGCAGAAGTTTTCGGATCTTTGCTTGGAAGTATTTGCATAGGTATTGTTATACCCCAGGCAGACTTCAAAGACTTTTTCTTCAGGTAGATAGCAAATGTTGGAAGTGATGTGGAAAAGGAAGAGCCAACTGACAACATGTGTTTTGGGAGTGTAATGAGTTGTTAGATTTTAAAAATTCCCCTACAGAGTACTCTATCAGAAATATTAGGTGAGCAAATTAATTGCCTACATATAGTAAGGTCTTATTAAGTTTAATTCTATTCGCTACCAAAAAAGCAATAACTAAAAAATGGAAATCACCGTCTACACCAACTGTACTTGAGATACTGAATACTATAAAGGAGAAAAAAGAAATGGAAGATGGATCTTTAGAAAAGGGAAGGAGCAAAGTACATAGAAGCAAATGAAAGTTCTGGGAACAGTACATGCATAATAATATTCAGAGGGAGGAAGAGGGAGGTTTAAGAGAAAGCAGGAATTCATACATTTTTCATAATGTTGGACTGCTGATAGTAGCAAAGAAAATATATGTGATGTACACTGTATTTAAATGGAACAATGTTTAAATGATTTTTTGTTAATGTACATTTGCCTATGTCTTAAGTGATAATTTAATAAAGGTGTTAAAAAAGCTCCCCTACAACTCATGACAGAGTATTACAAAACCTATTTTCCAGCATAAAATAGATTTTTCTTTCACAAAAAAAGCAAAGTTTCCCCTCAGAAAAAGGAGGAGTGGAAAGCTCTCCCCAAAAAGATACTTAACTGCACAGCCTTGAAAGACTGCTAGCTGAACATCAGTTCCAGAAAGTCTGCAGAGGAAGCACACTTTGGCAGCAAGAAACTTCTGAAGTTTTTGGATGACCATAATATCTTTATATAACAAACTACTCAAGTCCCTGGCAGTTAGCCCACAAGGATGGTGACCTGAAGTTGGCTGCTGGCCATATCTTGGCAGAACATGAAGTTGGCTGCTGGCCATATCTTGGCAGAACATGGCACAAATAGCTTAGGATACTGCAACAATGATGTAATGATGAGCATTAGTTGGCTAAAGCCCTAAGTATTTTGCCCTAAGTATTTTTCCCTAAGTATTTTTTTTTATTCTTAAGTTGCCTGCTATTTAAATGTTTTCAAGAATTCCAGAAGAGATGTGTTGCAATACAACAATCTGAAACAAAACTACAGTAGAAAGAAACTTCCATGTGACCACTACCTGAGCTTGGGTTCCAGTAAGGGATTGATTTTGATCAGCCAGTTTTTGCTGGGGATTGGCTAGCTTCTGCAGGAACAAAGCCTTACAGAACTTAAATAACAGTTTGGTGCACTGCTGCACAAAAAAGCAATTGTGCTTTAAACACCTTTATTAAAATATCACTTAAGACTTAAATATGTAACAAAAAACAAACACTATTATCTTATTTTCCATTTACAGACATCTCGTACCTTTTTAATCACCATCAGGTATGAGTGCGTGCGTGTCTGCCTTCTGTGGAAGGGTGGGCACCAGGCTGGCAACTCAACACCGTAAAACTCCACTGCCAATCATGAGCAGACAGGTGATCCGCTGTGGCGACCCCTAACCGGGAAAAGCCAGAAGTAGTAGTAGTCCAAGATTACAAAATTTGCTGAAGTCTTGCCTTCCCTAAAACCTCACTCCTCCTCCTCTTTCTGAACATTATTCTGCATGCATTCTTCCCACAATTTCCATTTATTTCTATGTACTTTGCTCCTTCCCTTTTTCAAAGATACTGCTCTTCCGGTTCTTTTATTTCTTTTATAATATTCAATACTGTTGGTTTAGACTTTGATTTCCATTTTTGAATGTTTGTTTCTTGACAGCCAACATAATTAAATTTAAGGCTTTACTATGTCTAGGCAATTCAGATCCTGTGTCGCAGGTAAAAAAAAAAAAAAAAAAAAAAAAAAATCATATCCTCAGTTACAGCCATTTGCACACCTATTATTTCTGATAAAAGCAAACAAATGACTAGGAGTCCACAAAGATCCAAACTGGATGAAGACCAAAGTAGACAAAATAAAACCAGCAAGACCACCACAGCTAAAACATCAAGTTTAATAAAAGATGAGTGCTTTCGTGTTCTGAGGTGAACGCTTCATCAGTTCTAAAACCATAGTACAAACACAGCAGGCTTATAAAATCACATAATAGAGCCAATAAAACAATTAACAAATCAATTTGCACAGCTATTATTTCTAGCAGGAAAATTATCGTCTGTGGGACCTGGGTATTCAAGCTCCTATGCAGAGGAGGAAAAATGTCCACGAATAAAATACCCTAGGGAAGCCAAGAATAAATGGATGACCAGGTAGGCTGCCTTAATACAGGTACGGTGGGATGTCGGTGAAGAAGCCGGGCTACTGGTAAAGCCTTGAGAAAGGCTGTACGTACCCGAGAGCTTGTGGTTGAAGGCTGAGTAAAGCCTTTAGAAAGGCTGCTGAGAGGAACAGCTCCTGCGACAGCTAGAAACCAAAGATGAAACACACAGAAAAACAGGCAAAACAATGTAGATAAGGAGCTCTGCTCTCCGTGGTGGCAAAAGTTCAGATTCTAGAAGGTCATACTTTATTGAAGTAAAAAGTACCAGAAGTACAATCACCATAGTTCCTTAATGGAAAGAGTGATCCTGAGGATTTCCTTTTATAAGAGTACCTGGGGGTGTGTCAGTGGGAGCCAATCAAGTGTGGGTGAAAAAACCTTTATTGTGATTGGGCACGCCAACTTGACATCATACCTTACAATCTGATAGGTTAGATACCCTGAGCCAGCTCATATGTGGTTAGTAGAATCACTATAAACCTACAATAGTGAAGTTCGGAGATAAGCTAAAATTAGCTAAAAAAATGTAGTTAACTAAAAATAGTCTTGCTGGAAAAAAATCAACCCTTGCTGGTAAAATACATTGTTAGGCTACACTTTTCGAAATCTTCATCAGGATGGTGGATGACTTAAAAGAGTATAATAAGCAAAGCCGAGCATACTAGAGAAATAGCAACAACATGTATGTAAAATAACATGTATGTAAAATAAGAAACAGGCTAGAAAACCAAAAAATAAGAACCAGGCTAGATATCCAAAAAATAAGATACAGAAAGTAAAAAGATAAACAAAATAGTGTCTACAGTAGTGGCAGGGAGGCTCACAGCAGGCAAAGGTACCAGGGTTGTCAAGTTTAACTTGGCAGAGGTGTTCCAGAAAGTCCCTAATGCTTCTCCCTTTTCTAGCTGTGAAGGAGGGTTTCTCTGGAAAAATGTGGCCAAAAGACCTGTTATTTGAGATGATGAGCCAATTGTCCATTATGATCTGGATGATGTCTTTGTAGTCCATAGAGAAGTCCAGGATGCAGTTGAACTGGAATCTAGTTTCTGGGGTGGTCTGGATCCTGGTGTCAGTTAGAGCCCTAGGGGCGCCAAGTTGGCGCTGGCTGATGATGGGGTCGAGGATCCTGTTGATTAGCCCTTCTGAGTAGCTTCGGGCTAAAAAGTCCATTTGTAGCTTTCGAATGTTGGTCAAGAAATCTGTTAGGTCCTGGGAGACTCATGCTATACGGATCCCTTGCGATTTAATCACGCTCACCTTCTGTTTGAAGGGGTGCATACTGGTGGCGTGCAGAAAAAAGTTTACCCTAGTGGGTTTTTGATAGAGGTTGTGTGTTAGTGTGGTGGAGCCTTGTTTCTTCCTCAGGTAAAGATCCAGAAATTCGATCTCCTCTGTACTTTGTTTGCTGGTAAAATGCAGGAATGCGGTGGTGATGTTGATATAAATGAGGAATTCTTCCAGTTCAACTTGGTTACCCTTCCAAACCAGGAAAATATAGTCAATAAACCTGTAGTAGCACGCTATGTTGTTAAAAAAGGTGGAACCGTATATGTAGTCCTGCTCCCACTTCCTTAGTGCATTGTTTGCCAAACTCGGGGCCATAGCCGATCCCAGAGCTCTGGCGATAATAGTGACCACTGAAGTGGAAAAAATTGTTCTTGAGGAGTAGGGAGAGGAGCCTACCCAGGTGGTCCACTTCCCCTGGTATGGCTGTGTGGTCCTTCATGTAGGTTTCAGCCATGGCTGCAATGCAGAAGTCATGTGGGAGTATAGGTGTAAAGGGACTCCACATCGATGGTGACCAGGATCCAGTCTCTGTCTATGGCTATGTCCTTGATCTTGTTGAGAAAGTCCATAGAGTCTAAAATAAATGACCTGTTGTTTTCTGCGAGAGGTTTTAGGTGGAAGTCCAGGTAGAGAGCTATGGTTTCCGTGACAGAACCTCCGCTGGCTACTACAGGTCTTTATGGAGGGTCTGCCACGTTTCTATGTGGCTTTGGTATCCCAAAGAACTGGGGAATCCTCAGGTGGTGGATGGAGAAGAATTCTGTGAGCCCTTCGTCAATTAGGTCCATATCCTCTAGCGTTGAGATTTCTGTTCTGATGTCCTCGTAGGCTGTCAGCACTTGGTTGTGATCTACGCTGTCATAATACCGGTGGTCGTTGAGCATACTGTGGAGCATGTCATTGTAGGAGGTGGTGTCTATCACTAGTATCCCCCCACCCTTGTCAGCCTTCATGACCCTTCTCGAAAGGTCTGAGCGGAGTTGTCTGAGGGCTGCAAATTCTTCCTTGTTGGTGTTAAAAATCCTTCTCTTCCTCCGTTTGCATGAGAGAGACCTGATCTCAAGTTCACACTTGTCTTGAAAAGCTTGTATGACTGGGTTGGGAGGGGGGCAGAAGTTGCTTGGTTTTTTGAATTTAATAGTCGGAACAGTCTGGTGGTCCTGAGGCTGGTCCTTTTTACCATGTTGGTAGAAATATAGCTTTAGCTGAAGTTTCCTCGTGAAGAGTCGTAGGTCTATTATCGTTTTTGGGAGACTGGACCGACCATGAGGGACAAAAGTGAGGCCTTTTTGCAGCACCTGTAGCTCTAATTGGGAGAGCGGTGTTCTGGAGTGGTTCCATACTGTGGAGGTTTTGAGACCCGGCCTCTTTGTCTTCTCTTTTCCTTCAGGGTGGGTGGTTGCCCGAGAAATTTAAAGTCTCTCTTGCCTTGCCAGTTGTGGTTCCTCCTCCCCAGTTGATACTGTGGGGAGTGTAGGGGTGGTGGGATGCAGACCTCTATCGAATGGGTCCCTTGAGGTGGGGTTTCTGGGTCCCTGTGGGTCGTCTTGATGCTCATCCCGAGGGGGGGGTCTGGCCGTCTTGGTAAGGCCCGAAGTTTGTATCTGTGGAGTTACCGGCATTCCCGGGGAAGTGGTCTGGTCCCTGTGGAGCAGGGGTCCAGGGTCCAGGATGTCCGGGGCCCTCTGAATATCCCATTGGTGTAGGTCCTGAGAAGGACCTGGGTTGGCCGGCAGGCCCTGAGAAGGGCCAGGGCCTAACGGTGGGGTGCTGGTACTTAGTGTGACCCCTATGGAGCTTTGGCTTTCCAATGGACCGACTCGGTCTAATGTAAGAGAGCATTCCTTGTTAGAGAGGGCCATGTCCCTTCTCAATTTTTGAGCCTCCTTTCTTTGATTTTGCCCTCAAAGTTGGTGAGCCTGTCCTTAATCATAAGAAAGTGTTTGTCGAAGGAGAGGGACTGTTTGCAGGTGGCCTCAATGGTCTCCAGGGCGGAGGAAAGTCTCTCTCTGTGCCTCCGGTTGTGCTCAAGGAGCAGGTTGAGCAGTAGTGTGCTAGTATGCTCTATGGTTTCGTACCAGTCCTGAATCAATTGTGCGTCAGAACCTCTGAAAAAAGGCTTCTTGTAGATGGTGAGGCCTTTTGGAGTGAGGTTAAACTGTATGCACGATGCGAGATAAAAATGTTCCCATTTAACACAGATAAGGCTTTTGAGGGTGTCCTCTAGTTGCCACATGTGGTCCGATGAAGAGTCAGTCTGTGGGTTGTTCTGTGTTGGGTGTTCTAGTTCAATGTTGATGGCTGGGGGTGTCAATAGGTCTTGTAACCACCTGGTGTCCATGGCTGTACGAGTCCTCAGACAAAAATTAGTCCACGGTACGGGTGCCCTTGGTGAAAAATGTCCAGCAAGAAAATGATCGTCTGTGGGACCTGGGTATTCAAGCTCATATGCAAAGGAGGAAAAATGTCCACGAATAAAATACCCTAGGGAAGCCAAGAATATATGCATGACCAGGTAGGCTGCCTTAATAAAGGTACGGTGGGATGTCGGTGAAGAAGCTTTGGTCAATGGTTCATCTATATATATGTTTTTGTCTTTCATGTTTTCTACAATGGTTCAGTATTACTTTTTTTCGTGTCTTTCTAGCTTTTCAGGTTACATATCAGTGTCTTTTTAAGATTGTTTTTTTTTTTTAATTAATAGCCCTCATTCAGTTCCATATCTTAATACATTAGTTTCTACTGAAATCCATTATTTAAGAATTTTTCACTATTTTGTTTCTCTTTTTACTTTCTGTATCTTATTTTTTGGATATCTAGCCTGGTTCTTATTTTTTGGTTTTCTAGCCTGTTTCTTATTTTACATACATGTTATTTTACATACATGTTGTTGCTATTTCTCTAGTACGTTCGTCTTTGCATATTATGCTCTTTTAAGTTGTCCACCATCCTGACGAAGATTTCGAAAAGTGTAGCCTAACAATGTATTTTACCAGCAAGGGTGGATTTTTTTCCAGCAAGACTATTTTTAGTTAACTACATTTTTTTTTTGCTAATTTTAGCTTATCTCCGAACTTCACTATTGTAGGTTTAGAGTGATTCTACTAACCACATAACTGGCTCAGGGTATCTAACCTATTAGATTGTAAGGTATGATGTCAAGTTGGCGTGCCCAATCACAATAAAGTTTTTTTCACCCACACTTGATTGGCTCCCACTGACACACCCCCAGGTACTCTTATAAAAGGAAATCCTCAGGATCACTCTTTCCATTAAGGAACTACGCTTCGATGGTGATTGTACTTCTGGTACTTTTTACTTCAATAAAGTACGACCTTCTAGAATCTGAACTTCGACTACATTGATTTTTTGCCACCATGGAGAGCAGAGCTCCTTAGCCGAGCCACATTTACATTGTTTTGCCTGTTTTTTCTGTGTGTTTCATCTTTGATTTCTAGCTGTCACACTAGCGGTTCCTCTCAGCAGGCGACCTGACCAGCCGGAACTACAACCTGTACACGAAGCCTTTCTAAAGGCTTTACTCAGCCTTCAACCACAAGCGCTCGGGTACGCACAGCCTTTCTCAAGGCTTTACCGGTAGCCCAGCTTATTCACCGACATCCCACCGTATCTTTATTAAGGCAGCCTACCTGGTCATCCATTTATTCTTGGCTTCCCTAGGGTATTTTATTCGTGGACACCTATTATTTCTGATAAAATACTCTGTAGGAAATTTTTAAAATCTCTCAACTTATTATGCTCCCATAACAGATGTTCTCAGTTAATTCTTTTTTCCCAGACATAAAATAACATCTCTTATCTAGCCACGGACAATTTTTTGGAGTCTGCTTCAGATTTAAAAAAATACCTATGCAAACACTTGCAAGAAAAGATCCTTATCTTTCTGGACTTTGCTGAATACTTATGAGCCATAAATAAATTATCCCATTATTCTCTTGTAAATTGCTTTTCCAGTGTCTCTTCCCAACCTTTTCTAACCTCCTCTAATTCCTGCACTTATCATCCAATATTCTGTAAACCCTACTAATTATCCCCCTTTTTTAACAGCAGCTTCTGTTCTAGATTTTACTAAAACACCACCAGAGCAGGTCTTTCATTCAAAATTCCCCTGTCTCTTTGCTTATACTCTGATATTAATCCTTGGGTAGGGAAGACAGTCTTTTGCCTGCAGTTCAAACATCTTCTTGGCGTCATCCCACTCTATTATCTTCCTCCTGTTTAGTTATTTGCTCCAATACACTGGTTCATTTTCCAGTTTCCTCCAGTAAATTCCAGCCCCCAGTGGTCTATTTTCTGTATCCCTATTTGCAGTAATCCCTACTGGCAAAATCTCCTTTCTCCATTCTCCTGCTGGCTTAGTTGTTACAATAATTACTGCTACTTTATAGATATAATACTCTGTATGTTTATTATTATCCTTAAAGATCTGTATCCAAAATCCTACTATCTTTCTTCCCCCTGCCTCATCATCCCTTTCCATTCTGAATGATAAACTTCTTACTGTTATGTATATTAGCCTTAAGTATGTAGCCCTAAAATATTCCTTCAAATCAGGTAATCCTAAACCACCTTGTTCTACTGGAAGAATCAACTTATTCCACTTAACTTACCTTCTTTGACCCCAGATAAATTCTTTCAACTCATTATTATTGCCCACAACTTCTCCTCTCCTTGATAAAAAAATACATGCCTAACCTGTATATAAAATTTAAATGACTAAAAACATTTTCACTACTTGTACCTTGCTATTATATCCATAAGCAAGAGCTTCCAGTTTCTCAGTTATTGCATTATCTTTTGTTTAGTCTCTTCCCACATATCCTAAGTTGCCATAGCAAAAGCATTTTAATCCATACTCCTAAATACTTCATCTTTCTGTGTCACAACATAATTTACAGTTATAGCCTTTGTTTTATCTTCATTAATTTTATATCCCCAAAAGACTTGAAATTGTCTCAATCTTCCGCTACACTGGCATGTCTTTTTCTGAATTTGTCCAGTACAAAATAACACAATTTGCACATAAAGTCTTGCTTACCAATTATGTCCTTGCATTTCTGCTCCCTTATTTTCTTTGCCAATGGGTCTAAATACAAAACAAAGGGAAAGTGGACACTCCTGCCTGGTTCCTCTGTTCAAACACAACTTATTACAGCAGGTGCTTCAACAAAGTGGTAGTTTAAGGGTGTGCACACTTATGCAACCAGCTTATTGTATATTTCCCCCCTAATAGATTTGTTTGTTTTTCAATTGAATTGTACAGGTTATAGGCCAAATTAAAGGTGGGAAAAGTTTTGAAATGATTTATTTTGATCACATTTTTTATATAAAAAAAACCTGGCATTTTAACAGGGGTGTGTAAACTTTTTATATCCACTGCACACTGCTCACACATTTTTATCAACCAGAGGAGAAGTTGTGGATAGCAAGTAATAAAGAGCTGAATGATTTTATCTGGGAGGGTAAGACAGCAAGAGTCAAGTGGGATAAGCTTATTCTTCCAATAGAACAGGGAGGATTGGAATTACCAGCGTTCAAGGGGTATTTCAGAGCAACACAGTTAAGGCGCCTATACACAACACAAGCAGAAAACTATAATTCAAAGTGGAAGGAGATGATGATGAAACAGATGGGAAGCTCAAGTAACAGGGAGAGACTGGGATTTTGGATGCAGACTTTTAAGGAGAACAAAAATAATCATACAGAATATTATAGTCATAAAGTAGCAGAAGGTCTTCTAGGAATTAAGCCAACATGGGAATGGATTAGGAGATTCTGTTGATAGGGATGACTGCAAATAGGGATACAGACAACAGGCAAGAGGGGGAAGGAATATATTGGAGAAAACTGGCAAAGGAAGACACCAAGGACTTGTTTGGACTGCAGGCTAGAGATTGCCTTCCATATCAAGGACTGATAGAGTATAGGTAAAAAGACAATATGGAGGGTCCTACATGAAACACCAGCACTGGTACCATTTTTAGTAGAATCTAGAACAGAAGTTGGGCTTAAGAAAGGAAAAATTAGTACAGCATATAAAATATTGCATAACTACTACTACTTTTTTCGGCTGTTCCCGTTAGGGGTCGCCACAGCAGATCAACTGTTTCCATTTCTTCCTGTCAACTGCATCTTGCTCTGTCACACCAACCACCTGCATGTCCTCTCTCACCACATTAATAAACCTTATCTTAGGCCTCCCTCTTTTCCTGTTACCTGGCAGCTTCATCCTTAGCATCTTTTTCCCAATATTCTCTGCATTCCTCCTCAGCACATGTCCAAACCAATGTAATCTTGTGCCTCTGGCTTTGTCTCCAAACCTTCCAACCTAGGCTGACCCTCTAATATACTTATTCCTAATCCTGTCCATCCTCGTCACACCCAGTGCAAATCTTAACATCTTCAACTCTGCCACGTCAAGCTCTGACTCCTGCCTTTTTGTCAATGCCACTGTCTCCAATCCATATAACATAGCTGGTCTCACTACCCTCTTGTAGACCTTCCCTTTCACTCTTACAAATCACTCCTGGCACTCTTTTCCACCCACTCCATCCTGCCTGTACTCTCTTCTTCACCTCTCTTCCACACTCACCATTGCTCTGAACTGCTGATTCCAAGTACTTAAACTCATCCACCTTCGCCACCTCTACTCCCTGCATCCTCACCATTCCTCTGTCCTCCCTCTCATTCCCACACACATATATTCTGCCTTAGCCCTGCTGACCTTCATTCCTCTTCTCTCTAGAGCATATCTCCACCTCTCCAGGGTCTCCTCCACCTGTTCCTTACTCTCACTATAGACCACAATGTCATCTGCAAACATAGTCCACGGGGACTCCTGTCTGATCTCGTCAGTCAACCTGTCCATCACCACTGCAAATAAGAAAGGGCTCAGAGCTGATCCTTGATGTAATCCCACCTCCACCTTAAACGCATCTGTCACTCCCACCGCTGTCACACTACCCTCGTACATATCCTGTACCACTCTTACATACTTCTCTGACACTCCCGACTTCCTCATACAATACATCTCCTCTCTAGGCACCCTGTCATATGCTTTCTCTAAATCCACAAAGACACAATGCAACTCCTTTTGACCTTCTCTTTACTTCTCCATCAACACTCTCAGAGCAAACATCACATCTGTAGTGCTCTTTCCTGGCATGAAACCATACTGCTGATCACTAATCATCACCTCCCTTCTTAACCTAGCTTCCACTATTCTGTCCCATAACTTCATGCTGTGACTGATCAGTTTAATCCCTCTGTAGTTACTACAGCTCTGCACATCACCCTTATTTTTAAAAATTGGTACCAAAACACTTTTTCTCCATTCCTCAGGCATCCTCTCACTTTCCAAGATTTCATTACACAATCTAGTTAAAAACTCCGCTGCCATTTCACCTAAACACCTCCAGGCTTCCACAGGTATGTCATCTGGACCAACAGCCTTTCCGTTCTTCATCCTCTTCATAGCTATCTTTACTTCCTCCTTGCTAATCCACTGCACTTCATGATTCACTATCTGCACATTATCCAACCTTCTCTCCCTCTTATTCTCTTCATTCATCAACCCCTCAAAGTACTCTTTCCATCTGCTCAACACACTCTCCTCGCTTGTGAGTACGTTTCCCTCATTATCCTTTATCACCTTACCTGCTGCACATCTTTACTAGCTTGGTCCCGCTGTCTAGCCAATCGGTACAGGTCCTTTTCTCCCTCCTTAGTGTCCAACCTTTTATACAACTCTTCATACACCTTATCCTTAACCTTCGCCACCTCTCTCTTTGCCATGCACCTCATCTCCTTATACTCTTGTCTACTTTCTTCATCTCTTTGACAATCCCACTTCTTCTTCTCCAACCGCTTTCTCTGTATACTCTCCTATACTTCTTCATTCCACCACCAGGTCTCCTTGTCCTCCTTCCTCGTTTCCAGATGTCACACCAAGCATCTTACTAGCTCTGCTGTAGTTACCCAGCTATTCGGTAACTCTTCACTGCCACCCAGTGCATGTCTTAACTCTTCCATGAGCATCACATCACAATTACCCTTTTTCAATTTCCACATTTTGATCCTTGGTGCTGCCCTCATACTCATTCTCCCCTTCTTGATCACCAATGTCATCCTACAAACCACCATCCTATGCTGCCTAACTACACTTTCCCCTGCCACCACTTTACAGTCTCCAATCTCCTTCAGACTGGCTCTTCTACACAAGATATAATCCACCTGTGTGCATCTTCCTCCACTCTTGTATGACACCCTATGCTCCTCCCTCTTGTTAAAATATGTATTCATCACAGCCATGTCCACCCTTTTTGCAAAATCCACTACCATCTGACCTTCTGCATTCCTTTGCTTAACACCATACCTACCCATCACTTCCTCATCCCCTCTGTTCCCTTCACCAACATGACCATTGAAATCTGTTCCAATCACCAGTCTCTCACCCCTGGGCACAGTCATCACCACTTCATCCAACTCACTCCAAAATGTTTCTTTCTCATCCATCGCACACCCAACTTGTGGAGCATATGCACTAACAACATTCATCATTACACCATCAATTTCCAGCCTCATAAATATCACTTTATCCGACACTCTTTTCACCTCCAAAACACTCTTAGCATACTGTTCCTTCAGGATAATGCCTACGCCATTTCTCCTCCCATCCACACCATGATAAAACAATTTGAAACCGCCTCCGATACACCTAGCCTTGCTCCCCTTCCATCTGGTCTCTTGCACACACAATATACCAACCTTCTTTCGGTCCATCAGATCAGCTAGCTCTCTCCCTATACCAGTCTTACTGCCAACATTCAAAGTTCCGACCCTGAAATATTGCATAACTACAAGAATCAATCAGAGGAAGTTAGGAAGGACTGGGAAAAGAGAATGGATAAGCAAATTCACAGAGAACCAATGGGGGAATACATGCATGTTTCCCAAATATGCAACAAAATCTACAAGATTTAGGATCTTTGATTGGAAGTGTTTACATAGGTATTTTTACATCCCAAGTAGACTTCAAAGAATTTTTCCTCTGGTAGACAGGACATGTTGGAGGTGTGATGGTGAAGAAAGAGGTAACTGGGAACATATTTTCTGGGACTGTATTGCTTTGGCAGACTTTAAAGATTCCCTGCAGACTGCTCTGTCAGAGATCCTGGGAGAGCAAATTGGAGCAACTAAGGAAATTATTTTTTGAGCTACGATACATTGCCTAGACATAGTAAGGCCTTGCTGAGTCTAATTAAGATGGCTGCCAAAAAAAGCTATTACTAGAAAATGGAAATCAAAGTCTAAACCAACTTTACAAGAAGTAGTAAAGATAGCAAAGAGATAAAACAACTGGAAATGGGATCTTTAAAAAAGGGCAGGAGCAAATTACATAGCAAAACAGGAAATGTGGCATCAATACATGCAGTGGAGGTATGAGGTTTAAAAGAAGGCAGGATTTGAATGACCTACATAATAGTTGACTGACAATGACTAAGTATGTTAAAAGTGATTTATAACGTTTGCAGCTACAGTTGTGTTGGCACGGTTTGTAATGGATAATGTTTACAACAGAGATTGTGTCGTCGTGGTTTATTTTCATTTATATAAATGTAAGATTATTAAATTATCATGTATGACACAGGGAAATATGTTTCTTGTTAAAAAAAAAAAAGTTAACAGTTACCAGGTTTGCCACTGATGAAGCTACGGTGTAGACTCACTGCTGTTAAAAGGAGCTCATACACATACAGAAGACAGTCAAAAAGCGAATAACAATAATAGCCATCACTAATGCAGGAATACTCAAAAATTTTTTAACTCATTAACACCACATGTGGTATGGAATGTCACCTCTAGCATCCTACACATATCCTTGCATTCCAGAGAATTTTCTGAAAAATCATCTTAAAAAACAATAAGACAGACAAATAAGTATTTTGAGAACAATAAAAGCTATTTAACCTGCACAAAGAGTAATGTTTTTACTAAGAAATATTCTTTACTGTTAGAATAGCTTGTGCATTCATAGTCTTGCAATAAATACTGCGCTATATCACAATACATACAAACCCAAAATTACGTTTTTTGCTAAACATTCACAAACTGTTGCATCTTGAAAACTGTGCAACTTAGACATATACTGCCGGAATACTTTTGTTAAGCAGACATACACTTTCACATGACAACAATCAATTTATAGGTGCATGTTTATTGAGATATTTTCAGAAATATGTAATTAGCATTGTAAGCAGCACTGAATATCTCTCAATGTGTACAACTTACAGTGCACATATCAATGTCATTTTTCTTCCACATCTTAAGGTTTCCCTTTTTGTTTTGGAAGTATTAAGCACATAATGAAATACTGCTTATTTTCATAATTTCTAACATAGGAATACCTCCAGAATAGTGTGATAAGAATGGAAATTTTGACATTGAACAATCCGGTCTCCCACCATGGCATTTCATACCATACCCCACAAGTAGCAAGTATGTTTTTAAGTTCTGCAAATATGATCATAAATATGTAAATACAAATTATAAGAGGCCAACAGTGATTAATGTCTCTACTGCAGGATATCATAGATTAAAAGTCTGTGTCATTTTGTTAATAAGCCCTTACCCTTTCTAATGCTGCTGATTAACTGGTAAGTCACTTAGTTAATGAAGCCAGACCGAGAAATGGTCCGGAAACCATATAAAGATATGGCTGCTAAGTGGAAGTATACAAAGATGGCAATACAGGCTTTAATGAGATAATGCAGCTATTATGTGAGTACAGTTTTACTTTTATACTGCTACAGCTGATTTTATTTCTGTTTGCTATCAGTTTTGGTCTAGAGCACAATGCCAGAGCCACCCAAAAAAAAGGAAAACAGCCAAGAGAGTCACCAGCATTTTACATTCTGACAATATGTTAAAGAACACCACAGTTTCATTTTCCCCTCGGAAGTTCACCATTTTACTGACTATGTACAGGCATGTCTCTTAGCCTCTCACTTTGTAAAATCATATGCTGGAAACGTAAAAGTCTTGGCATACAGTCCACAGCCATAGCAATAGACATTATGGTATCTCATGAAAGTACAGTTGTGTACACTTACCATAAATGTAGATGTTCAAGTGTCTTCACTGTTGCAGTCATGACTGTAGGGTTCTCCCCTGCTGGCAGGCAGTCCTCGGTCAGCCAGAATCCCAAAGTCTGGGTCCAGCGTCGGCTGTTCAGCCATGCTCCCTGACGTCAGAGCACCAGGAGTACAAAGCTGACAGCCGAAGCCATGTTCTCCAGTTTTTCTTGCCCAGATGTCACGTGCTCCAAAATGAGTAAGATCCCATACCCCTTGCAAATACACCTCAAAAGAAGGGTGAAGAAGGGAACCACACAAAAGAAAAAATAAGGGGACAGGAGGGAGGGAAACCCAGACTGCAACAGTGAAGACACTTGAACATCTACATTTATGGTAAGTGTACACAACTGTACTATGTTCATCGTGTTTCACTGTTGCAGTCATGACTGTAGGGTTGAATACCAAAGCAGAATAAAAGGGAGGTGGTCATAAAGAAGAGGGGGCGGCTAAAAGGCCCTGCAAGACAGCAGAAGCAAAGCCTGCCCTAGACTTAGAGTAGAGAGGTAGATTGTAGTGCTTGGAAAAAGTATGCACTGAACTCCATGTTGCAGCTTCCAAAATGTCTTTGGTAGGAACTCCCCTGAGGAAGGCAGCTGAAGTGGCAGCAGCTCTGGTAGAGTGAGTCCTTATACTCCCTGGGATTTGCTTTCCATGGTGTGAATAACAAAATCTGATTCCATGAGCAATCCATTTAGAAATGGTCTGTTTTGAAATGGCTTTACCTTGGGAACTTGAAGCATAAGAAACAAACAATTGCTCTGATTTCCTGATGTCCTTGGTTCTGTCCAGGTAAAAACGTTGTTGTCTGTGTACATCCAAGGAATGCAAGATCCTTTCCCCCTTATTTTGAGGACTGGGGAAAAAAGTTGGCAAGTGAATAGTTTGATTTAAAGCCACTTTGGAAACCACCTTAGGCATGAAAGTAGGATTAGTCCTGAAAGACACCCTGTCTTGATGAAAAATAATATAGGGTTCCACAGCCATGAGAGCTTGCAACTCTGAAACTCTCCTGGCAGAGGTCAGAGCTAACAGAATGGCTGTCTTCCAAAATAAAAACTTGATGTCAGAAGTGGCAGCAGGCTCAAAAGGAGGTAAGGTGAGTTTTTCCAAAACATAGTTGAGATCCCAAGCAGGAATGGGAGGAGATCTAGGGGGCCTTAAGTTCTTAGCTCCTCTGAGAAACTGTCTCATGAGCTGATGGGAAAAGATAGGAGGGACTGTATTATAATGAGCAGAAATAGCAGAAGCATGGATCTTTATGGAAGAGAAAGAGAGACCCTTATGTAAGAGGTCTGTCAGGTAAAGTAAAATCAGAGGAATGTTAGGAATAAGAGGATCTGAATCCTGAGCCTGCATCCAAGAGCAAAATCTTTTCCATTTTCCTGCAAAGATTTTCTAGTGCTTGGACGTCTGGCTTCCAAAATGACATCCATAACCTGCTTGGGTAGGAGAGAATGAATCAAAGACCCTGGATTAACCAGGCCGCAAGGCTGAGAGTTTTGACATGGGAGTGCAGAACCTGACCCTGGTGCTGGGACAGAAGGTTCGGAGTCTGAGGTAATACCCAAGGGGGCTCCAGACAAAGGTTTTTCAGAGTTGGGTACCAAAATTGTCGAGGCCAATTTGGGGCCAGCAAAATTATCATCTTGGGCTTGTCCTGTTTGATCTTTAATAACACCCGTGGAAGAAGAGGAAGAGGCGGGAAGGCATACCCCGAGAGGTTTCTCCAACTGAATGATAGTGCATCCACTTTCCAAGCTAGTTCGTGGAAGGTCCTGGTGCAAAAAATCTGTAGTTGATGATTGAGGTGGGATGCAAAGAGGTCTATGTGAGGACATCCCCAGACTGCTGTAATCATCCTGAATATTTCGGTGTCCAGCATCCATTCATGTGGATCCGACAGGTTTCTGCTCAGACTGTCTGCCAGGAAGTTTTGCTTCCCTGGTAGAAACTGAGCTTGAAGGTCCAGTTTGCAAGATAGAGCTGTGTTCCATAGATTCATGGCTAGTCTGCAAAGGGGATAGGAATGAGATCCCCCTTGCTTGTTTATGTACCACATAACTGTGGTGTTGTCGGTCTGTATCAGTAGCTGTCTGGGTTGTAGAAGATTCTTGAAAGCCAATAGAGCGTTCTGTACGGCTAACATTTCCTTAAAATTGATATGCAAGAGCTTCTGATCCTTTGTCCAAAGGCCCTGCAGACAGTTGTCCCAAAAATGGGCTCCCCATGCATAATCTGAAGCATCCGTGGTTAGTATCGGAGTGGCTGGAGGCAGACTGAAGGGTTTTCCTATGTTTAGAGTACATGCCTTGGACCACCAAAGGAATTACTTTTGGAGACCAGGCAGGACGGTGATCTGTATGTCTAAACTGTGGCAATGCTGAGACCATACACTTTTTAGGTACCACTGAATTTTCCTCATATGTAGTCTTGCATATGGTACGAGAAGGATGCAGGAGGCCATGTAACCCAAAGCCTGCAGGAATTTCCTTGCAGAAAGCCGAGTTAATGTTGCCAAGGTTTTAAAAGTTGAAGCCAGCTGTAATTGTTTTTCGGATGTCAGAAATGCCATCTGGGTTGTGGTGTTTAGAAGAGCATCCAGAAAAGTTATCTGTTGTGAGGGTGTCAAATTTGACTTTTTTATGTTTACAGAGAATCCCAGGAACTTGAGAAGGTTCTGAACAAATTCTAGATGCTGGAGTAAGACATCCTTGCTGTCTGCCTGAATTAGACAATCATCCAGATAAGGGTAAATTTGAATTCCCTTGAGTCTGCAATAAGCTACTACTGGAGCCAGGCATTTGGTGAAGACCCTGGGCGCAGTAGATAATCCAAAGGGCAGCGCAGAGAATTGATAATGCCTCGATCCGGCCCTGAACCGGAGGTATTTTCTGCATTCCTGCCTGATGGGAATGTGTAAATATGCCTCCTTTAAATCCAAAGTTACCATCCATGCATTTTTGGTCAGCACTGGAAGTAGCTGCTGGAGAGTAAGCATCTTGAATTTTGGTATCTCGAGAAAGGTGTTCAAGACTGACAGATCCAGAATGGGTCTCCATGAATTTTGCTTTCTGGGGACTAGAAAGTGCCTTGAGTAAAAACCTTGTCCCATCTCTGAAAGTCGAACCAGTTCTATGGCTTTCATAGCCAAGAGAGCCTCCACCTGGTTTAAGGCCTTTAACCATTGATGTTTTGGAAGATCCGGCCATCCGCTTGGTCTTGGGAGGGTATGAAAATGGAATTTGTAACCTCTTGAAACCACATCCAGAACCCACTTGTCTTGGGTTATATGAGTCCAATTTAGGTGAAAAAGAGAAAGTTTTCCTCCGAGTGGGGCTTCCAGGCAAAAAGTTCCTGCAGCCCAACAGAGGGAGTCACTGAGCCTGCTTTCTATGAGCTTGCGACCTTGTCCTCTCCTCCCCTAGGGGTGGAAGCAGTCCACTGTCTTGATCTTTAAGAGGCTTGCGTTTGAGGCCTTCCTCGGGAGCATCTGTATCTACCCCTCTGAGGCCTATCTGAATTGGGAAAGGACCAATTTTTTGTAGGCCAATTCCTACTAAATCTGGGTGGCTGTACTTGTAAGAAATCTTTAACCGTTTGCATGGATTTTGCCTTGTCCTCCATCTTCTTTATCACCTCTTCAGCCTTAGGTCCAAACAAATCATTATGCTCAACAGGAGCATCCAATAACTTAGCTTTTACTTGATCTGGCAAGTTTTGTTCCTTTAACCAAGCATGCCTTCTAATGACTGTACCAGAGGCAGCAGCCCTACAAGAAGCCTCCAAGGCATCAAATCCACAGTGTAAACCATGCTTCCCAACTTGTCCAATGGCATGCATTAAGTCATGTAATTCCTTATCATCTGCACAGGCAGAAATGGAAGTTAGCTTTTGTTTCAAAACAGACAGAAGAAATTGCTGGTATTTCAGCATATGAAATTGACAGTTTAAAGCCCTAATAGATAAAGTAGCAGAAGTGTACACTTTTTTGCCCCATCTTTCTAAAGATCTGGAATCCTTCTCAGTGGGAATGGGATTTTTAGCAGCAGCAGCCTTAACCCCCTTAGGACCCTGAGAAATGGTTTCAGGATCAGCAGTAGGATTCTTGTATAAAAACTGGTGGGAATCAGGAACCCTATAATATCTATCTGGCTTAACAGGAGCTGGAGGAAAAGAGTCCGGAGTTAAAGTAGCCTCCGAAAAAGCATCATCCACAATATCCAAAATAGGAGGGATAGCCAGGGGTCTATGTTGGGGAAGAAGAAGAAAATCCCTAAGTATTTTCTTAGATTCCGAGTACTCCTGTCCTTCCCAGTGAAAATGTTCCCTCATTTCATGTAAAGTTTCCCCAAAAGAGAAATCCTCAGGGGGAGAAGTTGAAGGAATGGATTCCTCAGCATCAGAATCCTCATAAGGAGGGAAAGAATATTCCTGGTCAGAAGAAGAAATTGAAGAAACAGAAGCCTGATCAGAGGAGTCATAATACACTTCCTGCCTTGGCCTTTTATCTGGAGGGGGATGTGAACCCCTAATCATAGTAAGTAAGTCCTCCGCCATCTTAAGTAACTGTTTCTGAGACTTGGGTGCCGGATCAGAAGAGGCCTGAGCTGTAGTCTTTGATTTGGAAGGAGTCTTTGCCTTTGTCTTTGGCTTTGCCTTTATTAGAAGCTGAGTAGGCCTGAAAACCCCTTCGGAAGCCGGTACCTGCACAGCGGCTCCGGACCCATCCGAAGGAGCATTGTCCAAAGGTCCTGCAATAGAAATATTCAAAGGCCTAGTTGGCTCCTCGTGGGAGTCCGTTTCGGCCATCGGTTCCGAAATGGCTGACGACAGGGGCTGCAAAAGTGCCTCACTGATGACGGCCGAACCTGAAGCTGGCTCTGCTTGTACAATATTGTCCGATTTGGACCTCGGAGGCCTGTCTTTATCCTTGCGTCGTTTGTGAACGCCGGTAGCCGGAACCGAATCCGACAACATTTTGTAATTAAAGCGCCTACCGAAGTAATGAAATGCATAATCGTACTTTTGTTTAATCGTACGTTGATTGAATCTAGCACAAAACCGACAACTAGCTACGTCGTGGTCCGGGCCTAAGCAAGGAATACAGTAAGAATGAAAATCCTTATGAGGTATTTGCTTCCCACATGAAATACAATTATTAACTTTTTCTGACATTGGGACTGGAGCAAGAAAAAAGTTTCCCCAACAGGGTACTTAGCTTTGAGTAGGAGAAGAAAGTCTTCGGACTGAAGTACGTTTAGCAAAAATTGTCAGGAGTCAGCCGACCGGCAAATGCGAACTGCTATCACCGCACGGCAAGAAAGACTGGAGAACATGGCGTCGGCTGTCAGCTTTGTACTCCTGGCACTCTGACGTCAGGGAGCATGGCTGAAAAGCCGACGCCGGACCCAAACTTTGGGATTCTGGCCGGCCAAGGACTGCCTGCCGGCAGGGGAGAACCCTACAATCATGACTGCAACAGTGAAACACGATAACATCTGCAGTTTCACTCAAACAACACTTTAAATTCAGTCTACAAAATGTTAATGCTTACACCAGAAATTAATCCCGAATGAACTGTAAATTGTTTTGCAATGACAAATGCCCTACTACAGTGTACACATACTATAAAATAAAGAAAAAGGCTTACACATTATAGCAACATTAAGTAATAATAATGCAGTATTAAATGGTTCGGAGTCTGTTACAAAAATAATGCATAAAAGCAATTTATCAGCTAAAACACTTCATTTATTTGAAACTGTTTCCCTGGGTACAGTACTGATCAATTCTGATCAATTTCCATCTCAGCCAGGGTCAAAAGTAATGTATAACAATTTGATTACCAGTTTTAAAGTCAGAATAAATCATGTTGTAGCAGGAGCAAGTTTGTGCGGCGGTTCTCGTCCTGGTCTCAGGCCCCGCGGTTCGAACTTCAAAGTCTGGGTGTCCGCCGCTGACGTCATGCAAAGGCATCAGCGGGGCTAGTTGGGTCTTAAGGCGCAAGTGCCAGTGCCCTCTAGGAAAGCAAAGTCAAATTTAAGACCCAAAAATGCCGAAAAAAAATAAATTTAGCATCAAAAAAAATAAAAATAAACAAAATGTACATACACATGTACAAATACAGCATAAGAGTACACTCCCCAGCTAGCTAATCAGAGGGTAAATACCTAGGGAGGCCACAAAGGAAGAGGTTAGGTCCTAGGCACAAAGGAGAGGAGCTATTTATGACATCTACTGAGGTATGTACAAAACTGTACATGATATCTAAGGATGCATCTGCAGTCATAACATGTGTAAAAAAGGGAGGGAAAATTAAGGGGAGGATGGAGAAGTTAGGGGGGTGCCAAAGATCCAGTGGCAATACAGCAGTGGCAAACCCAGTACGGATAGCAAGTATAGAGGTAAATTATAATGTTTGATAAATGTATGCACGGAGGTCCAAGTAGCCACCCTGGTTGTTGTCCTTGGTTAAACAAGTAGAAAGCTGTGGTAGTGGCTGTAGCAAGTAGTAAATGAAGCTCTTATAATTTGAGTGGTTGAATTCTGTGTGGTATAGTTTTTCCATGGTTCAATAACCCTATCCATTTGAAGTTTAACTTTTCCTTTTCCTTTTGCTTCTTTTGAAGTTTGAAGTAGGTTTCCTGTAGTTTTTCGTTACTTAGGTCCCTAAGTCCAGGTAGCTTAACTTGTCTATTCCAGCAATGTCCTAGCCTGTCATCAACTGCTGATGTCCATCAGGTGAAGGTGGGTAGGTGGATGGATTGGTTTAAAGACACTCTGGATACCACCTTAGGCATAAATGTAAGATTAGTTCTCTCATGGACACTCCTTATGGAAGATTAGTCTGAGGAAATGGCTTATGCAATGACTGTAATATTATTTAGTTGTGTGATTCCATAAGGCCTGTAATTTCAGTAGCTCCTTGCTGAAGATTTGTTGTTAGGAAAGCAGTTGCTGATGATAGGTGTTAAAGGGATTACTGCTTTTGGTTCACAAATGGAGCAAAGTCAATTTTGCTAACTGTTTTGTTTCCCATGCTGGTAATGGTGGCTTCCTAGGAGGTTTTACATTTCTTGATCCCTCTGAGGAATTGCCTGAGTAGAGGGGATAAAGCTGTCTGATCGGAGAGCTGTGAGTTCTCAATGAAATGGAGTGGAGTGTATCAGAATAGCACAGAGGACAGGCCCAGTGCTATGTGCTCTCCCAGGTAGTTTTCTCACATCTATCCCTCTCTCGTTCAAGACATCTTTTTCCTTTCCAGTACTCCAAATCCATTTCCTTTCCATTTTCACTTGTCTGTCTCTTCTTGTTGAAGGTCTGCTTCCTTCCAGGATATCTTTAACCCTTTGGGAGCAGTCTCAGGTGCTTGCTGTGTTGTGATGTTTTTAGGTTTTTTTGCAGTTGTTTTGAGTTATGTTGCATGATGTTGGGAGTAACATCAGCAGTATCAGGACATATCAGCCTATCTTACACCTCAGCAATGCTGTCTGGCCAATTCGAGCTATCACCAGTGACCGGTTGGCCTCTTTGATTTTATTTCAGTCTTTCCTCTTTGATCAAAAGGTGTACTTGCAATGTAAAGTGAAGAGTAGAAAAGGAGGGGAAAGAGGCTGGAGTCCACCTTCCAGCAGAGAGTGGGTGACATTAGAATTGGCAGCTGGTGATTGAGTGGAATTTTTTGGCCTTCTTTTTTTTGTGGTGATTTGCTATTTGGTTGATTTTTTCTATTTGATTTTGAGATTGATGATTCCTTGTAGATGATAGAGAGTCCGGGTTAGGTGGTTCTGCTTTGACATGTCCTTTAGTTTTGTTTGCTAGAGTTGCCTGTATTTTGGGCACAAATATTCAGAGCCATATTCCAAAGGTCCAGAGTCATTCTGCATAGGGAAATATTCCTGGGTGCAGATGGTTGATGGATAGAGCCTTTCCTGTTTGTTGACTGTGTTATCATTGTGTGGTGTTCTCTGAGGAATGCCTTTGAATTTTCTTGTAGGAGAATTTTTTGAACTGGGACCATTCTGTTTTTGGGGTGCATTTCTTTGCAGGCTGTCAGTTGTGTCTTATCCTGTCCATCATGGTCACTGCATGTGCACCCCCAGCCTTCTTGTGACCTGGTCCGTTGGTTTGGTTTGGTTTGTTTGAAAGTTGTGTTTTGAAAAGTTGGAATGGGTGGAGCTGCTCTGGTGTCCCTGACATGGAATGTTTGTTAGGTGGGATAGGTAGCAGTTGGGATTGCTGGGGCCCTGGTGGGCTAATGTGTTGTAGCTGTGCCTGTGTAGTTCATGGAGGTTCTGGCATGGGGATCATGACCACCAGCACTTGGACCAGGAGCAGGATTGCAGCCCTTAATGCCTGTCTTGCTGTTAGCCTGTGCTGCTTTGCTTTAGTGCAAGTAGGGAGTTAGTTTTGTTTAACTGTGTTTAGCTCTGCAGTTAGTTTTTTTTGTTACTTTTTGTTGTCAATTGACCCAAGAAACTCTTTTCTGTGGATGGTAAGTTCTTGACTTTTTAAAATGACTGTATCCTGCTTGTGTTGATTGCAAATAATCTTTGTAAATCTGTTTGACTGTTGCTTTTGTTGTCAACTTGTTGTGTTGCAATGAGTGTTGTTGGAGGCAACAGATTTGATTAAATTTGGAAGGCACTTCTGCAACCTGGGCTTAGTAGATAAGAATTTTTGAGGCCATGCTGAATATCAATGTAAACTGAAGCTGTGCTGATAATGCTGTGATCCTGCTGGAAATCATAATTATCATCTGCACTGCGAGTATCTGGGGACTCATGGTATGGTGCCCAGTATATAGAGCTGAGACCTAGAGGTTATTGCCCAGGGTCAGCATTAGAAAATGCTAGGTCATGATTTGTAGGTGTGTAAGTATTTGTTTTGCTCTTTGATGCTTCACAGGTTCTCCTAACCAGGTCTTTCCCTTTTCTGAGGAAGAGTAGTCTTTGCATGCCTTTCTTTTTCCTGGGAGTAGTACTCTTTCCACAGCTCTTCATCTGGTACTTAAGAGCAAGCTGCTGTTAATTCTTTGAGAGTCTGATTTAGGTGCTTTTGGGTTTCCTGGTATTGGGTAGGTTCCCTAAACCACTGGTTGGGTTTGGCTACTGGTTGTTTGTCTTTACAACTTTTGTTTGATTGTTCCACTTTTTTTTCTTGATACTTAGCTTAATTTTTATTTGCTAAAGGTGCTGCTATTTGCTCAAAGGTGCCTCTTTGTTGGGTAGTGTTGTGTGTGTGCCTGTGAGGTTTGCCTTGGTTGTTCTGGTGCCTGTGTGTGCCTCTCTGCTGTTGGTGGTTGCCTCTCTGGATTCCTCTCTGCCTGCCTCTCCTATGATTCTGCCTCTAGTTGATTCTCTATTCCCTTTTCTTTGAGATTTTGAGGAGTCTGGAAGGACCATTGGCAGGCCAGTTCCTGCTAAACCTTTTGGGCTGGAACCTGTAAGAAATCCTAACTTGATTGACCTTTTTTTACTTTCTTCTCTTTTCAGATTCATTACTTGCTGAGCAGGTGTACCAAATAGACTGGCCTTATCCATAGCTTCTAACAGCTTTCTTGCTTTAACATGATCCAAACCTGTTCCTATCACCATGCATGCCCATGTTCACTGTGCCAGCCAATAGGCATCCAGTGCATCAGCCTCCAGTTGCTGGTCTAAATGACTTTTAAGAAAAATATTTCATTTTTAATGAATATTTATTCAATATTTCTAATAAATTTTCTTATCTAAAGATAGATCAAGAGGACTTAGTTTAAGTAGGACAATCTAGCTCTGGTATTGATCATGGAAAACTGAGAGGACAAAGCTCTAGCTGAGAGAGTAGCAGAGGTGAGAACTTTTCCCTTTGTAAAAAGGAGAGGACTTCTTCTCTTTGAGAACCTGAGGGTTTTTGCCCTTCTGTAGCGCTACTGCCTTAGGCCCGGGCCTTAGAGAAGAGGAGGATCTAGTGATCTGAGGTTGGTCTGGGTGGTGAGTGTCTGGCAAGGTGTAAATCAAAGTGGGGCTGGGCAGAAAGTATCAGGAGGCAGTAAACAAAAGTAATTAGCTCAACAGGGCAGGAGGTAAAAAGGGCTGGTAGCCTAGGTAAGATAAAGGGTCCAGCAAAGTGCAGAAAGGTCTGAATCTTTCTAAATCTCAAAGGTGGTAAGTGGTTAAAGGAAAATTGTTCTGGTGGAGAGGCATAAATTCCTCTGGTGGAGTGGAGAATCTGATTGGGGAAGGCAGATGGAATGGATTCTTCAGCATCGGAATCTTGTCAAAACAGAAATGGGCTGAGTCATGCTCTGTAAGAAGAATCATCAGAGTCTCTTGGCTCAGGGGCCTGGCTCCTGGCTCTGCTCTAGAGGGGAGCTGCTCTGAGGAGATTTCCTGTCTGGGTGAGGCCAGAGATTATTAAAAGATGAGATTTAAGGGGCCTTAGCATAGGTGTGAACTAGGGTGAGGGTCTTAACAGGCACACTTTTTAGCCCTGGCAAAGGCCTTTATAGACATGGCCTGCTTATAGACTAGAGCACCATGGGTGCAGCAGGGCTAGCACATCTGGGCTGGATGGAGAGACAAGCATAGATGGTGTAGTAGAGGAACCACAAAACTTCACCAACTAACAGAGGACCGGCAACTAAGAGTAGTAGCAGAGGCCTCAGTGATCATGGATTATGCTGATTGATGACGCCGTTTTGAGGTTTCGGCCGATTGATGCCAAACTTGCTGCTTAAAACTGGTTTTCGGCCGAAACCCGCGGATTTGTAGTCGCTTTTTCTTTGCGCTTTAGTTTTGTCGGGTCACGGGAGGATAATCCGGCATAATATCACAAAAAAAAACAAAATGAACAGCAAGCCCACACTAAAACTGGAAGCCCTAAGTTAAGCCGGTTGAGCGCCTGCTCACACTAAATAGGCTTACGCATTGGTCTGGGCCTAAACAAGGTAAAGCTATAAGTGAGTATTTGTTTCAGGCACAAAACAGTAGTTTACTTTTTTTTGTTGATTTTCTGACAGAATCGGAGTAAAGCAGAAAGAGTCTAGAAGTAGTACTTAGCTTTAAGTAGTAGAGTAGTAGTAGTAGGTAGTCCTCTCTCTCTGACTGACCGGCACTTGCTTAGCAGCTTCTGCTCAGGGCGCTGCAAGAAAAGAAAAAGACTGAGGAATGAGGGCTTTATACTTAAGACCACCAGAGACAGCAGAGATGGACGTCGGGTGAAGCGCGACATCCAATAAGCGGAGACTTTGGAATCTGGGCGAAAGGACTGGCCTGACGACAGGACAACCCATTTGTTATGACTGCAGATGCATCCTTGAAGGACATCTGACCAGACATACACAAAGGCCATGAGTACAATAATTGATAATAAAACAGTACAATGGTAGTGTACTGGATTGGATGCACAGTAAATATAAAAAATTATGTACTCCCATTAACTGTGTATCTGTACCATGTATTTTTGTCCTTCCTCGACGGATGAGATTTCAGATTCAACCTCGGTTCTAACTTCAGACACTTCTAAAGTCTTGGATCCAAGCTCCTCCTCTTACCCACAGTCCTTCTTTCTGTCAGAATTACTGGGGGGGGTTGCACTCCTGATCGCGTTGCTCTTTGAATGAAATGTTAAACTGAGGCCCCATCTGCTTGAGTTGGTAGTAGTTCAAGTGAATATAAAAGATTCCACAGCAACTATCGAAGAGAGTAGCGGAAATTCCTCAATACCCTGGCCAAATATACCCTAACAGTATAAATACCACCTTGGGTCTCCCCTAGTGGAACGAACCTGGTCAACAAAGGATAAATAAATAAATACATAAATGAATGAATGAATGCATAAATAAAAAAGGATACATCCTTAAGGTACACCTTCAAGTAGTGGAGGGGTGTGTGAAAGAGACAGATAGCGGGAGGGGACAGGAGTTATAGGTTCATAGGTGTATGCTAGGCAAATGACCACTGGGACCTTTATAATGCCTAGCCAATCATCCCAAATGTATCCCAGAAGTTTATGTACCAGCCTTAAGTGATGCCAAGCATCCCAAATGTATCCTGCAAGTTTGTGCATCTTAGAGCTTATTTTAAGGGGTGTTATGTAAGCTATGGCAAGATTTACAGGTTGTCTCTGTCCAACAGACACATAGGTGCGAGACTCAGGATGTATTTCTCATTTCCCATCCACTAGTCCAGATTTCTTTTGAAAAGGATAAAGGAAGAACTCTGCTTCACATTGATAAGAAGTCTGTTCCAGAGAAGGAGAATTATCTGAAATCCCTAAAACAAGTTCTATTCATGTCATAATTAAAATCCCTAAATCGAATAATTCTGATGCTATTTGTTTTGCAGATATGTAAAAGAGCTATCAGAGTGGGACCCATGGATGCCGTGTGTGCCAGGCATATACTGCTTGTCAATAGTCCACAGGAGACAGAGTACAGAGAGAGGGTTTTTTGAGACAATTTGCACAGAATGTGCTGTTTATGCCCTGTATTCTTTTTGTAAACAACCTCTGTGAACAGTCCATTTGTTATATTTGCCTGATCAGGTACATACTGAAGGGGGTGTTGTACTCAATGATGGGCCCAATGAGAGCCAAATACAGTGGAATGATAAATTCCTTGGACTGAGATGACATGCACTTGTTTTCAAATTTAACAACATGGAATGATTTCCTTACTATCTTCGACACATGTTGGTTGAAAGCCAGGTTCATATGTACCCAGTGCACCAGTCATTTGTCTGCGTTAGTCCTTCCTGTAAGATGTTAGTATCCTGGGGGACTCTATGACTGGTCCTAGTGTGCAATCATCTGCAAATGTCAGCCAGTGACTCTCGACATTTGCCTTGGCTTCTCAGAAGTAGATGCCAGAAAGGAGTGGACCCAGCACAGAGCCCTGAGGGACTGTGCTACTGACCAGACTCTGTGGGGGTGGTCTTTCCTACACAAACATCCATGATACTATCTGACAGCCAGCTGGCTATCCAGTATGTAACATACGGCTTTTATGCCTATATCCTTGAGTTTGTTCATAATGCTTGAGTGGGGTCATCATCATCATCTTCTTTCGGCTGTTCCCGTTAGGGGTCGCCACAGCAGATCATCTGTTTCCATTTCTTCCTGTCCTCTGCATCATGCCCTTTCAAACCAACCGCCTGCATGTCCTCTCTCACCATATCCATAAACCCTATCTTAGGCCTTCCTCTTTTCCTCTTACCTGGCAGCTCCATCCTTAGCATCCTTTTCCCAATATACCCAGCATCCCTCCTCAGCACATGTCCAAACCAACGCAATCTTGCCTCTCTTGCTTTGTTTCCAAACTGTCCAACCTGAGCTGACCCTCTAATATACCGATTCCTAATCCTGTACATCCTAGTTACACCCAGTGCAAATCTTAACATCTTTAACTCTGCCACATCAAGCTTTGACTCCTGCCTTTTCGTCAATGCTACCGTCTCCAACCCATATAACATAGCTGGTCTCACTACCCTCTTGTAGACCTTCCCTTTCACTCTTATTGGTATCAGTCTGTCACAAATCACTCCTGACACTCTTCTCCACCCATTCCACCCTGTCTGTACTCTCTTCTTCACCTCTCATCCACACTCACCATTACTCTGAACTGTTGATCCCAAGTACTTAAACACATCCACCTTTACCAACTCTATTCCCTGCACCTCACCATTCCTCTACCCTCCCTCTCATTTACACACATATATTCTGTTTTAGCCCTGCTGACCTTCATTCCTCTCTTCTCTAAAGCATATCTCCACCTCTCCAGGGTCTCCTCAACCTGGTCCCTACTCTCACTACATATCACAATGTCATCTGCAAACATCATAGTCCACGGGGCCTCCTGTCTAATGTCATCTGTCAACCTGTCCATCACCACTGCAAATAAGAAAGGGCTCAGAGCTGATCCTTGACGTAATCCCACTTCCACCTTAAACGTATCTGTCACTCCCACCGCAGCCCTCACCAATGTCACACTACCCTTGTACATATCCTGTACCACTCATACATACTTCTCTGCCACTCAATACCACAACTCCTCTTTAGGCACCCTGTCATATGCTTTCTCTAATAATAATGCTTGAGTGGGGTATTTGTATCAAATGCCTTAGCCAGGTCAAAGAACAAAGTATACACTGTTGTTCCCCTCATCCATTGCCTTGGTGACCTTTTCAAAGAAGTCCACCAGGTTGATTAGGCATGATCTACCTTGGAGAAACCATAATGGGTTGGAGCTATTGTATGAAGGTTTTCTATGTCCTTATTAGTCATGAGGCATGCTTTACATATTACTCTGGCATGATTACTCAGTCCTTTAAAGGAGAATTTTGGAACACTTGCATGCCATCAGGACTAAAAATGATAATGCATTGTTTAAACCTTTGTCATTTTGTTCTGATCATAAGAAAGTTTTGTTTTTCCTGGGCTTGAATTAGTAGATGTTGATCCAAGCGGTGGTGCTTATTAGAACAAAAGTGAACAGAAAGAATTCCTTTGGCAATTAAGGCTACAAGCTGATAAATCTTTTGGCTAAATGCAGCCATTAATATTAAATGTTTTTTCTCCAAATGATAGTTTTTCATAGAGTTTTTACATACATACATTTTCAACATTTTTTATCTTAAGTTTATCATTGTACTGGTATAGGTATGTATTACTCATAGGTGATGTCATCGATTCATCATCGGTTGGTTTGAATTAATTGGATGTATTTAAGCATTTTGAATGTACTGCATTTTTGTTTTGAAGAAGTCCATTTATTGTAGGACAAAAACGCTAAATAAATTTGCCACTTGCTATTTTTTTTTTTTTTTGGTTCATTCTCTTTTCTGCACCATTTTGTCCTGAGTTGTTAAGTTTTTATTATCCTTATTAATCATTCCCATGATTTTACAAACGACACTAGTATGGCTCTGAGTTTCCAGGGTCCACTGATGAACTTCCCTTTTGCTCACTAAGAAACTGGGGCTAGTCAGCAAGGGATGGCATCATGATTAATGCCTAGTTCTGAGATGTAAATTACAAGAGAGGAGTGACTAAGTCAAAGGCTCTGTTGAGGTCTGTAAAAATTGTACCAAACATGCCCTTGTCCACTGAAATAAGAAGTTCATCATTAAGACATCAAATGGCTGTAGCACTGTTCCTTCCTGACCAAAAGCTATGGTGTTTTTTGACAGAAGGTGGTACTTAGTAATACATTCTGTTAGTAGAAAGAAAACAAATTTCTCTAAGATTTGGCACAGGACTGGGAGGATGGAAATGGGGGGGGGGTAGTGTTATGGGAGTGTGAGTTGTTTTTGCTTGAGCAGTGGCTTTACTATGTCAGACTTCTATAGTTTAGGCATGGTGCTGGTATTAAAACAAAGATTTAAGATGTGTTTTAGGGGTGCAACAATGAAATCGCAATAGTGATATATGAACCATGGATGCAGCATGTTTATATCTGGCAGACCTTCAGGCTGTAATTTGTTCCATTAAAGGGATATTGTCTTTGGGTGAGAGCTAGAAATAAGAGGGGAAGATATTGTGGGTGGGATGAGGGAGCATTTGTGTGTGTGTGGGGGGGGGGGGGTTGCATCACATCAGAGAAGGCAGCTAAAGTGTCTGTGGAATACATTTGCAGACAAGCTGAAGGAAGTGCTTGCAGAAGTGTGAGGCCAGTTATGTCTTGTCAGGTTACTGACTTACTTCCAAAGCTTCCTAGGGTACTAAAGACAGTTTTGGAGGCGTATCATGGAATAACTTCTGTGTTTTATGTTTTCTTTTTTTTTTTTGTCAAGCTCCTTAGATTTGTATACTGCTCCCCATTATCTTTTGGAGTAGGATTAGACTTCCAGGAGTAATAAATAAAAGCCAATGAAAAATCGTAGAAAATCAAACTTGTTTAATAAAATATCTCCAGTTCCAGTAAGCACTTTTATCTCTCTACCAACGTTCAGAGACTTCTTCAGACTGAAACATCAATTAAACACAATAACATTTATACAAATTTAAACATCACATGACCACTGTTGTTGTTTGTCTTTTCGGCTTTTCCCGGTCAGGGGTCGCCACAGCGGAACACTGTTCCGCTAATGACTGGCAGTAGATTTTTATGGTGCTGAGTTGCCAGCCCAACCTTCAGCAAAGGCACGCCCATTCACGCATGTCTTTCGAATGCCACTCGACCACGGGGAGGACATGCAGACTCCACACAGAAGACACTCCAGCCGAGAATCGAACAGGAGAACCTCTTGCTGTAAGGCAACAATGCTACCGCTGCACCACTGCGGCTTAATTCTTTTATTTTTACACCTGGGATGATGTTCTTGTAATACTTTGTACTAGGAAAAGAACAGAAACTCTTAGAAAAAGAAGTCTTCACCAGTTTATGAGTCAGCAGTCTTAAATCAAAAGCTTCTATCACAAAATGTGACTTATATTTTTTACTGCAAATATTTCAGTGCCAAAAACAGACATCCCTTTGATACACCAGTTCTTTAAAGCAAAGAACTTTGTAAAACATTCTTCATACCTAATGATCCTGGAGCTCTACATCTTTACATGATGTGTGACACTGTCCGAAAGTACTTTAAAGACACCAAACTAAGAGACGCCAAGTAGCACAGACCACGGTCAGACACTAAAATGATCAGTTGTAAATGTCAGTTTATTGTTTCACATAGCATGCACTTCCCATAGTTAAATAGGAAACAAAATAAATACATCACTGAGCTACAAAAAACAATATTCCAAGCTCTACAGTAAAAAAAATGCACAGCTTCATGGGTACAGTCTAAACTGCATAATGTATGCAGTTATCTTACCTGCCAGAGCCAGGCCTAGGACAAGCACAGAGAGCAGTCGCTAATGGATCCTGTAATTCTGCCGTAGTACCAACATCACATGACCATAAAAAACATTAATGTTTTAACCCTTTCCTTTTCAGGTACATAATAAAATCCTTACGATTATTCAAGACAGGTGGAGAGCAGGCATTTAACTTAACCTGCCATGAATATTCAAGCCACCCTAGCTCTTCTTCAGGGTTTAATAAAAAAAAAAGAAGTTATGTACTTACCATAACGTTCCATGTGATTTGTACATCTCACCTTCATTCTTACACAGGGGTTTGGAGCTGATCCAGCGGCTCTGAGTTGGCTGCTTTCACAAGCTCAAGATTTTGGAGTAGCTCGAGGCCAAGCCCCAATCCCATGATTCTCTCTGTCTCACCTCAGATCTAATTTGCTGATCCCAGCATGTAAAAAAAAATAAATAAAAAAATAACACGCAAAAGGTACTCCAGCCGGAGTAAAATATCCTAGAACAAGACCCACCAGACCATAAGTCTTACTCGTTCTTCGAGAAGCCTGGAGGGAGAGGGTGGGTGGGGATTTAAGAATGAAGGCGAGATGAACAACTTACATGGAACGTTATGATAAGTACATAACTTCTTTATGTGAAGTTGTTCAATCTCGCCATTCATTCTTACACATGGGTAGCATCCCAAGCATCCTAATCCTGGGTGGCTCATAGCAGTATATTCCTGAGGACAGTGGAACCAAAGGAAGCCCTGTCCCTGGAGGCCCTATATACTTTGTAATGTGTGATGAAGGTATGCGGCTTAGACAAAGTGGCAGCTACACATACAGTGTCCAAACGTAGCCTAGCTGCATAAGCTGATAAAGTAGAAACAGCCCTAAAGGAATCCACTTTCACGCTATGTTCTAATGGTTGATTCACTGAGAAATATGTAAATTTTATGCAGTCAGTTAACCATTTGGAAAGGGTAACTTTTGATACTGGTAGCCCTTTCTTTGTGTCATCATGAGAAACAGAGTTGTTCTGATTTTCTAAATTCTTTTGTTCTGTCCAAATAGAATCTTAAATTGCCTGTGAACATCAAGCTCATGCAACATATACTCCAACTTGTTAGAATGGTTCCTGAAGAAAATTGGGAGTTCAATAGTTTGATTCAGGTTAGCCTTGGAACACACCTTTGGAAGGAAGGAAGGGTTAGTCCTCAGTGATACTCTGTCAGGATGAAATACCAAATATGGGAGTTTGATAGATAGGGCCTGAAGTTCAGACACTCTACGTGCTGAGGTAATGGCTACCAAGAAGATTGTTTTCCAAGAGAGAAATTTTAAATGGCAGGATGATGCAGGCTCAAAGAGAGGAAGAATAATCCGTGACAACACAAAATTCAGATTCCAGGGAGTAAAAAGGTTGTCTAACAGGTGGTCTAAGTTGTATGGTGCCCTTTAAGAAGGCCCTACATAGTCTGTGAGACATTAGGTTAGAACCTTCATATCCAAGGTGAAAATTCGAAATTGCAGCCAATTGAACTCATAGTGGCAGCTGCAGCACCTTCTTGAAAAAGCTTAGTCAGGAATTCCAAAATGATAACAACTGGGGCGACATAAGGGTCATTATTACTTTGGGAAGCCCAAAAGGCAAATCACTTCCATTTGCTGGCGTACAGCTTTCTGGTGGAAGCTTTATGAGAGGATAAAAGAATATGCTGTACCTCTGAGGAAAAATCATGTGACCTGGCTAAGTTGGGAATTGGAGCAGCCAAGCTGTCAATCTGAGGGAATGAAGAGAAGGATGAAGGGCCCCTGACGAATGCATCAGTAGATCTGGAACTGGGTCCAGAATCCAAGGTTCCTCTAGTTGGTAGAGTCGAAGGAAGGGAAAAGAAATCTGTCGAGGCCAAAACAGGGCTATTAAAATTACTGTCCTCCCCAGGGATTTGGCTTTCTGCAAGAATTTCGGAATTGGTGGAAAGGCATATAGGAGTCCCAGGGGCCAATCATGTACGAGCGAATCCCTTGGGCTGTCCCCTGGTGAGGGATTCGGGGCAAAGTATCTTCTGCATTTGGCATTCATAGGGGATGCAAACAGGTCGCAGCAAGGCTGGCCCCATCTGAGGAAAATCATCTCCGCAACCTCGTCTTTGAGGGACCACTCGTGCGGCATCAGAATGGTTCTGCTCAGTTTATCCGTGATCACATTGGATTTCCCCAGGATGTGCATTATCAGAAAGCGCCTGGTGTATACGGCCTACTGCCAAATTTTCAGGGCCTCTCGACATAAGAGTTCAGACTTGGTTCCCCCTTGTTTGTTGATATACCAGACCACAGACATGTTGTCGGTCTGGATCGTAATCGTCCCCAGAGGTAGAGAGTCGTGGAAATACTGCAACGCCAAAAGTACCGCTCTCAACTCCAGGACATTAATGTGCAACTGTGACTCTGTCTCTGACCAGGTACCTTCGGCTGTCCTTGCCTGAAAAAGCCCCCCCCCTACCCTATCAGAGAAGCGTCCGTGGTCACTGTGGCTGATGGTGGGGAAGAACAAATGGGCGACCTACTGTTACACGATGGCTGGTCAATCACCACTGAAGATCCTTTCTGCATGAATCTGTAATGATTATCAAGAATGACATAGGAAGTTGGTAAGACCACTGGGTGAAGAGTAACCATTGAAGTATTCTCACATGCATACGCCCCAGAGGAACTGCTATGAGCGTTGCTGCCATAGTACCTAGTAGTTTCAACACTAGAAAGGCTGGTACTTTTTTTCTCATCAGAATGTCTGATACCTGTTTTCAAAGAGTGACTATTCTGTCCAGTGGCAATTTTACTATGGCAGTGGTGGTGTCTGCTCTGATAAAGGAGATATGCTGCAATGGTAACAACGCAGACTTGTCGAAATTTACAGTTATTCCTGAGAGCACAGATTGAGTGTGATCCCTGGATAGAAGTAGTTGATGCCTGGAGGTGGCGGTAAGGAGCTAGTCATCCAGATACGGAAACTCTCGGAATCCTAGATGCCTCAGGTGAGCCGTAACCACTGCCATGTATTTGGTAAACACTCTGGGGGCTGTTGTGAGACCAAAGGGCAGTGTTCAGAACTGATAGTGACTGGCTCCCAGCCGGAAACGCAAGTGATCTCTGGATGGTCTGGACATTTTGATATGATAATACGCATCCTTGAGATCTATACAGCACATCCAATCACTCATTCCTAGGAATGGAAGAATCGATTGAAGCATGACCATCCCGAACTTCTCCTTCTGTACAAAGGCGTAGAGTCTGCTGAGGTCCAAGATAGGCCTCCAGTCCCATTTTCTTTGGAACTAAAAAGAACCTGGAGTAGATTTTGGATCCTATCTGGTCTGCTGGGACTGGCTGGATGACTCTCTTTTTCTGCAACCTTTGAATTTCTATGGCCGCTTGATCCCTGAGACTGGGTGGAACATCCAGGATTTTCCTTCGTCTGGGTGGGGGTTCTGAGAACAGAATGACATAACCTCTGGTAACAATTCTTTGTACCCAAGAATCTTTGTATTTTCGAGCCAGGCATCTGGATACAAAGACAAGCGACTCCCGACCGCCTCCAGAGTAGGACAGCCGGGCCTCCTTTCAGGAGCGCTGGTAGAGATTGCCAAAGAACTGATCCCCTGTCGCCCTGGTTTTGCAGACCTCCACTGCCGCCTGGGTGGCGTCTTCCATTATTACCCCATCCTCTGCTCCTGGAAGGGGGGGGGGGGTTCACTACGTGTGTTCTGAAAAGCTCCTTGGGACTTCGGGAAAGTACAGTTTTGTACCTACCATAAATGTAGATGTTCGAGTGCTAATACAGCTGCAGTCATAACTGATGGGTTCTCCTGCTGTCAGGTGGGTCCTCGGTCGGCCGAATTCCAAAGTCTAGGTCCGGCGTTGGTTGTCGTCGCTTCTTCCCTGACGTCAGTGCGACAGGGGTATAAAGGAACCAGCCAAAGCCATTTTCTTCAGTTTTTCTTGCCCCAGATGTCAGGTGCCCCCAGAAGGAAGGCAATACATAAATTTGTGTAATAATGCAGTGCAATATAATCAAAATACAGTAGTTTCAAGCAAATACATCATAAATGAATACCCCAATCAGGTTGCATGAGGATGTGTTAGCCTATACGCCTGTTCCAAGAGGGAAAGGAGGGAGGGAAACCTGGACTGCAGCTGTATTAGCACTCGAACATCTACATTTATGGTAGGTACAAAATTGTACTATGTTCATCGTGCATACAGCTGCAGTCATAACTGATGGGTAGAATCCCAAAGCTAAGAAAGGGGTGGTAGGCACTAGGTGGAACTAGGAGGAGCCAAAATGCCCTGCAAGACTGCAGTGGCAAAGCCTGCTCTAGATTTGGAGTATAATGGTAGGTTGTAGTGCTTGGAGAAGGTATGCACAGAACTCCAAGTGGCTGCTTCCAAGATATCCTTGGTAGGAACTCCTCTGAGGAAGGCTGCAGAGGTGGCTGTGGCCCTGGTGGAATGAGTTCTAATGCCTGAAGGTACAGCTTTGCCATGAAAGGAATAGCAAAAACGTATGCAATGGGCTATCCATTTTGAGATTGTATGTTTGGAAATTCGCTTTCCTTGAGCTCCTACCGCATAGGACACAAAGAGCTGTTCTGATTTTCTGAAAGGCTTTGTTCTGTCCAAATAATAACGCAGTTGTCTGTGGATGTCCAAGGAATGTAGTAATCTCTCCCCTTTATTTTGAGGATTAGGATAAAAAGTAGGTAAATGTATGGCCTGATTTAAAGCTACCCTGGATACCACTTTAGGCATAAAGGACGGGTTGGTTCATAAGGAAACTCTGTCCTGATGGAAGATGATAAAAGGCTGGACAGCCATGAGAGCCTGTAGTTCTGAAACTCTACGAGCTGAGGTGATAGCCAGAAGGAAAGCTGTTTTCCAGGACAAATATTGCAAATCTGATGAGGCAGCTGGCTCAAAGGGAGGCAAGGTCAGTTTTTCCAGAATGAAATTAAGATCCCAAGTAGGTATTGGTTGTTTCCTTGGAGGTCTTAAATTCTTAGCCCCTCTGAGGAACTGTCTTAAGAGAGGGTGAGAGAATAAAGGTGGATCAGTGTTGTATTCTGCAGAAATGGCTGAGGCATGGATTTTGATGGAGGAGAATGAAAGTCCACTGCTTAGCAGCTCAGCCAAATATTGTAGTATTTGAGGTAAAGTTTTCAGGATCCTGGCCCTTTTTCTCATTCCAGACACAAAACAGTTTCCATTTTGTGGAGTAAGCTTTTCTAGTTGATGGCCTTCTGGCCTCCAAAATGACATCCTGCACCTCCTTGGAGAGTAGGGCCTGTTGTGATGCTAAGGAATCTTCCATGCGGCTAGATTGAGTGTTTTTAGCTGGCTGTGAAGAGTTTTGAAGCTGTGCTGAGTCAGAAAAAGAGGCATTAGAGGCAGGGTCCATGGTGGGGAATGCGTCAGGCTCCTCAGGAGTGGGTACCAGTGTTGCCTTGGCCAGTCCGGAGCAATGAGAATCATCTTTGGTCTGTCTGCTCTGGTTTTCAATAGAACTTTGGGAAGGCATAAACTGTCATTGATGTCCAACTGAAAGAGAGGGCGTCCACTCTCCAGGCCTTTGGATGGAAAATCCTTGAGCAGAATTTTGTCAATTGATGATTTTTGTGGGAGGCAAAGAGATCTATGTCTGGCCTTCCCCATTCTTGGATTATTTCTGTAAAAACTTTTGGATGCAATTTCCATTCGTGTGGATCTGTCATATTCCTGCTTAGGTTGTCTGCCAGCGTGTTTTCCTTGCCTGGCAAGTACTGTGCTTGTAATTCTATTTGTAAGTCCATGGCCATGTTCCAAAGTGACATGGCCAGTCTGCATAGGGGGTAAGAATGTGTTCCTCCCTGTTTGTTTATGTACCACATAACTGTGGTGTTGTCCATTCTTATCAATAGTTGACCTGGTTGTAGAAGGTCCTTGAAAGCTATAATAGCATTTATTACTGCTAGCATTTCCTTTTGATTCATGTGAAGGTGCTTTTCTTTTTGGGACCATTTGCCCTGAATGCACCGGTCTGTCATGTGCGCCCCCCAGGCGTAGTCCGAGGCATCTGTTGTGATGACTTGATTTGCTTGAGGCTTGCTGAATGGAAGACCTGTGTTTGTTTGACATGCTTGAGCCCACCACAGAAATTCCTTTTGCAGACCTGAAATTAGTGGTATTATTGTTTCCAAACTGTGGCTGTGTTGAGACCATATGTTTTTCAGGTACCATTGTAGTTTCCTCATATGCAGCTTTGCACATGGGATTAGTAAGATGCAAGATGCCATGAATCCCAGAGCCTGCAGGATTTTCCTTGCAGTCAGCCTGGTACAGTTTGCTAGTGTTCTGAAGTATTAATTAGTTGCCCCTGCTTCTCTGGCATGAGGTAGGCCATCTGGGTGTTTGTGTCCAAATTAGCACCCAGGAAAATTATCTTCCGAGAGGGTATTAGCCTTGATTTCTTTTTGTTGACTGTGTATCCCAGAGAGTTCAACAACATCATTACATAAGCCAGATGTTTCAGAAGAATGTGCTTGCTGTCCGCTTGGATCAGGCAGTCGTCCAAATAGGGGTATATTTGTATCCCTTGAAGTCTGCAGTAGGCAATTACTGATGCCAGGCATTTCGTGAATACTCTGGGCGCAGTAGATAAGCCAAAGGGCAATGCAGAGAATTGATAATGGGTTGAACCTGCAAGAAATCTGAGGTACCTTCTGCAATTTTGTCTGATTGGGACATGCAGGTATGCCTCCTTGAGGTCCAATGTTACCAGCCAAGACTCCTTGCCCAGCATGGGAAGAAGTTGTTGTAGAGTGAGCATCTTGAATTTTGGTACGAGTAGAAATGTGTTTAGGATGGATAGGTCCAAAATAGGTCTCCAATCTTTTCCCTTCCTTGGTACCCGAAATAGCCTGGAATAAAAACCTTGACCTTGTTCGTGCGTAGGTGCCTCTTGAATAGCTTTCATGTTTATGAGATCTGTAATTTGCCTTTGTGCCTCTGCCCTTTGATTGTGTGGCAGGTTTGGCATGCCTCTCATTTTTGGAAGGGTGTGAAAATGGAATTTGTAGCCTCTGTTTATAATGTCCAGGATCCATTTGTCCTTTGTGACAATATGCCAATTTTTTGAAAATAATGCCAGCTTTCCTCCTAAGGGGCTGCCATTTGAGACTTGGTTGGCATGCAAAGGGAAAGTCATTGGGTATGCTTTCTGAAAGATTGCAGTTATCCTCACCACCTCTTTGTGTAGCAGCTTGCCATTGTCTGCCTCTAAACGATCCTTGGGATTGTCCTCTGCCCCTCGGCCTGTATCTGCCTCTTTGGGGTCTGTCCGTGGCAGGAAAGGACCAGTTTTTGGAAGGCCAATTTCTACTAAAACGTGGGGGTTGTACCTGTAGAAAATCTTTCACAGTTTGCATTGATTTAGCCTTTTCCTCCATTTTCCTTAATACCTCCTCAGCATTAGCACCAAATAGTACATCCTTTTGAAGAGGGGCACCTAGTAATTTAGCTATGACATGATCAGGCAAGGCTTGTTCCTTGAGCCAGGCATGCCTACGTATGACTGATCCTGTAACAGCAGCTCTACATGAGGCCTCTAGAGCATCAAAACCACATTGTAAGGTATGCTTACCCACTTGTTCTGCACTATGCATCAAATCCTGCAACTCCTTCAAGTCTGGTTGTTCAGGTTTTGACATTTTACTTTTCAATTGTGATAAAAAAACTGTTGGTATTTTAGCATATGGAACTGACAGTTTAAGGCCCTCATGGTTAAGGTAGCCGAGGTATATACCTTTTTTCCCCACCTTTCTAAGGATCTGGAATCTCTCTTGGAAGGTAATGGATTTTTAGCAATGGAGGCCTTAACTCCCTTGGGACCCTGTGAGATGGTTTCTGGGTCAGCAGCATGGCTTTTGTATAGAAATTGGTGTGAGTCAGGAACCCTGTAGTACCTGTCAGGCTTAACTGGAGCTGGAGGTAGAGAGTCCGGGTTAAGGCAGGCCTCCGAGTAAACATCATCTAGGATGTCCAAGACAGGAGGTATAGCCAGAGGCCTGTGCTGAGGTAGCAAGAGAAATTCCCTAAGCCTTTTCTTGGAATCTGAACAATCTTGGCCTTCCCAGTGGAAGTGTTCCCTTAAGGTATGCAAAGTTTCCCCAAAGGAGTAATCCTCAGGTGGGGATACAGAAGGGATGGACTCCTCCACATCAAAATCTTCAAAAGGGGAGTAAGAATGTTCCTGATCATCAGAGTGCTCTGAAATAATGGAGCCCTGATCAGAGGAGGGGGAATCTTCCTCCACTCTGGGCCTTTTGTCCGGTGGGGGCTGAGAACCTCTGATAAGAGTAATTAAATCCTCAGCCATTTTAAGCATCTGTTTCTTAGGCATGGGGCCTGGAGATGGGCCCTGTGTAGCTGGTCTGTTAGAGTGCATGGTTGCTTTAGACTTAGTGAAAGCCTTGATGGAGAAAGAAGAGGAAGGTCTGAAGACACCTTGAGTGGAGGTGGACCTGTCCACATTCTGAGTTTCAACGCCAAGAGTGGCTTTGGTATCTGTAGTCGGGGTGTGGGCAGAGGAGCCTGCGACCTCGGGCACAGGAGACACCATCAAAGAAGTGTCGTCGGTAGTCAGGGGCTGCGTAGGCACCTCGCTGAGAACCGGAGCACGTGTAGTCGGCTTTGGCATGGTGTCGGTAGAGGCCGCGGACCTCGTGTGTCGGTCCTTATCTTTGCGTTTTTTAGAGTCGGAGTATCCGACGACATAATATAGTTAAATGCTTTCCCAAAATAATGCTGGGCGAACTCCGCCCGATGCTTAATGGTGCGTTTGTTGAATGTAGCACAAAAGCGACAGACCGAGACGTCGTGGTCTGGGCCTAAACAAGGTATACAGAGGGAATGGAAATCCTTATGCGGTATTTCCTTCCCACAAGAAATACAATTATTAACTTTGTCTGACATCGGTCTGAGGCAAGAAAAGTTTCCCCAACGGGGTACTTAGCTTTCAAGAAGACTTCGGTTTCCAAATTTTCGTAATCTCAGGAGCTGGCCGACCAGCACTTGCAAACTGCTTCTGCTTCGGGCACCGCGCGGGAAGAAAGACTGAAGAAAATGGCGTCGGCTGGTTCCTTTATACCCCTGTCGCACTTACGTCAGGGAAGAAGCGACGACAACCAACGCCGGACCTAGACTTTGGAATTCGGCCGACCGAGGACCCGCCTGACGGCAGGAGAACCCATCAGTTATGACTGCAGCTGTATGCATGATGAACATCCACATTTTTCCTCCCTTTGGGGTATGGTATAGTAGTAAGGGTGGAAAAACAGACTCCTACGGCAGATACAGTGTTTCCATCTTGCTCACACCTAGTGAGGGTCTCCTTAACTTTGGGCCCAAAAAGAGACTAGCCATCAAGTAGGGTATTAACCGAAGGAAGACTTGAAGGCTTCCACAAAGGAGCATAAGCGCATCCAGGAAAGTCTCCGAAGAGCTACTGCTAAAGCCGTTGCTTGACTCGAACCATCAGCTGCATAAGAAATGAGCCGCATGGACGAGTTAACTATGGAATTAAGGATATTTAGCTGGGCTGTCACCTTATCAGAGACATCTCCAGCTGTATTACCCTGCAGAACATCTCCAAGCTCCTTTAGAAGATCTCTTTGAAGACAGGTAAAATGTATCAAATAGTTGAGCGATCACAGACCACAAAGTCACAGAACTAAAGATGCGTTTCCAATACCTGTCCATAGACCTGGAATCTCTACTAGGAGGATGGACAGTAGAAGAGGTTTCAGACATCTCTTTCTTGGTGGCCACCACCACCACCATGTCATCAACCGGCACTCCCTTGATAAGGAACATTTTGTCTGGGGTGACGTAATAAATTTGTTGGGCCTCCGAGGGACAGGTTCCACAGTATCAGGAGACTCTGACTCCCTTCGAGCAACCAACTCCATTAGTTCATTGAAGGGCGAAGTCACCCAGGAGGTGGAGTGTTGAGACCCAAAAGCCTTCAAGGAGCACTGACTCATCATCAGTAGGGCTAACGGACTGCCAGCCACCCCTCTGCTTAAGGACTTAAAGGATATCAGCAAAGGGGATCTCCTCAGAGGGGGACCGTAGGGACCCTTCTGACTCCTCTAAATCAGTGTCTGATGTAATAGACTCCTGCGGGGAGTCCAAATGCCTCCTCTTGCAAAGCTTCTTCCCGGGAACCTAATCAGTGGGGGCTTCCAGTGAGGTCTCAGTAGAACATGGATCACCCAATGGGGCTACCTGAGGCGCTGGTTCTCGACGCTTTACAGGGACCTGTGATGTAGAGGTAGAAAGTGACACTTTAGGAAAGGAGGAGGAAGGCCCTGATGAAGGTGCAGTCTTGGAAGACATAACCCTCCTCATAGCATCAAGGCTCCACTGCTCCGACGCGAGGAAGTAGCCGGTTCTGAATAAGATGACAACCTCCCAGGCACAGACACAGTGGCCTCCGACCCAGAGGAAGGAGCCGAGCTCATCTGCGCCAAAGCTCCGAGAGGAAGAGTCGGAGCCGACCCATCGGTTTGACTCTTCCCCCCGGAGCCGACCGGAGAGTGTCGGCTCCCAGACTCCTCGAATGGCACCGAAGTAGTCTGAGATAATGAAGCCGACAGCACTGGAAAAGGCCTCGGCTCCGAAGGTTCCACAATCATCAGCTCCCCCAGCTCAGAAGGCCAGGCTCAGAGGAGGAGTACACATAGCAGGTAAAACGGTCTTTGGCTCTGAAATCGGTCGGGTCGAAGCCGATAATAATTTGGCTAATGCCGGGTTCTCGAGAAGCCTCTGCACCACTCGGTCCACATCCACATCGGACAGAGTTCTAGAAGAATGAGTAGAAGCTATTGAAGAAGACACCAACTGCAAAATGGGTGACCTCAAGGTTTCGGAGACCGACTCTGAAACATCGGCTCGGTGCATGGCTTCGAAGACTGCGGAACCAGCGACCGCACCTTCACAGCAAGACTTGGAGCCAACGACTTAGGCTCCGACGAAGCTTTAGAGGACTTTGAACCCTTCGATGACTTAGAAGCCTGGTCAGTCTTGTCCAAAGATTCCTGGAAATCTGGTTTCAGCAAACCACTGTCCACCAGTTTTCTCCTGCTCTCCAGTAACACCCTGCTGCTAAACGAGTAGCAAATGGAGCAATCCTCCTGGAGATGGACTGCCCCCAAACAGTACACACAACTGACATGCAACTCAGTTATAGACATTTTCTGCCCACACTTAGGGCATTTCTTAAATCTGGACTTTTGTTTTTCTTTCTGATCAGCCATATCAAATACAAAAATATATACCAGCAGTCTGAACAACAAATCTATATAAACCTATATAATGCAAACGACTCAAGAAAAGGTAGAGCAATCTAACAATAGACTAGCTAATAACACAGCACACACAGCAAAACGCTAAACCAGAAAGTCTACAATACTTATATAGATATATATATATATATATATCAAACACCAACTACAAATTATCTAACTTTCTAAGTCTCTATTTTTATAAAATTTTATAACAGGATAGGGAATATATTATTTTTAAACAACCAACAAAAACACGGCCAAGCAGACCTAAGAGCAGCTGCTCTTTAAAGATGAAATTTTTCGTCAAATATAGCAAGGACAAAGCCTAAACACAAAACTAAGGCTAAATAGCCAAGAACACACTATTTAAGAGAAAGATTGCAAGAAATAACTAAAATTTAAGTAATGCAAGAAATACTGGCCTGAGCTCTCTCTCGACCTCTGATCTGTTGCAGCGGCAAACTAGATCTAAGTGAGACAGAGAGCATCATGGGATAGGAACTTGGCCTCAAGCTACTCTAAAACCTTGAGCTTGAGAAAGCGGCCGACTCGGAGCTGATGGATTGGCTCCTAACCCATGTGTAAGAAGGAATGATGAGATTGAACAACTTCACATCCCATATTTTCTGAAGCTGAAGCTTCTAGTACTATAAACTTAAAAGCCACTTTGCAAACACCATTGTTGTAATGTTTTTCCAAAGCATTCTTTTCATCTTCTATTTCAACAGCATATTTGTATTCATATATTAATTTGTTTAATTCTCTAGTGGTCCTTCCAACATAAAATGCCTTACAGGCTACACAGAAAACTAAACAGACCACAAATTTAGATTTGCAAGTAAATATACCTTTGATGCTGATTTTTTTTTACTTGTAACCAAATCTACAGCATCAGTCTACAAATAACTGCACATATTACAATTATAACACTTAAGCATGCCCCTTTTCTCTATTATTTTCCTAGGCTTGTTTAATTTGGCCTGGAAATAGTTCTTAAAGCACTCTGCCTTCCTTTGTGTAAACAACGGCTCGTCCCCAATCATTTTTAAAATTTCACGGTAACATCTAAAAAGTTCCACATTTTTTGTTATAATATTCTTAACATCACCTGAATCTAAACTGTTGCTTATAGGCATCCTAATCTTGATGCCACTAGTGTCCCCTCTTTTTATAATTGGATTTCTCCCTTTTCTATGGGCAACAGTATCAGACATGGAAGAGAAAACCAATTCCCTGGGATAACCTCTAACCATCTTTTTACAAAAATTACTGGCCTCACTGGAAAAATCTTCTTCTCTTTCTGTTAAATTACTAATTCTAAGAAGTTGGCCTCTTATTACATTTTCTTTAGTTTTCTTAGGGTGCAATACTGTTATAATGCAAGTATGCATTATTTTGAACTTCTTTCTTATAAACTTTGTTCAGTACTTTACCACCATCTTTGAATATAATTATATCCAAAAAAATAATTGTACTAGAGCTATACTGACATGTAAACTTCAAATAGGAACAAACATTATTAATGTACTCAACAAACTTTCCAAGGGACTCTTCCATCTTCCTCCAAATCAAAAAGACATCATCAATAAAATGAAATATCTTAATTATATACTTCATGTAGTCACTTTGTAAAATGTTTATAGCTTCCCAAGCATGCATGAATAAACTGGCATAGCTGGGGGCCATTGCTACGCACTGGTCTGAGAATAAACCTTGCCATAAAATGAAAAAAATATATAACTCAAAATAATGTCTATTATTTCCATTAATATGCTTACAGTATTGTTAGAATATAGTTTAGAGTTCAACAATTCCAACCTAAGTTTCCATCCCTTCATAGTTTGGTATAATTGTATAGAGTGACTTTACATCTAGTGTCATAATAAATCCATATCAGAAATCCTAATGTTTTCCATCAGAGACTGAGAAGGGATTTTAACTCAAGGGATAGCATCTTTTTTCAGTTTGAAGTTATAAAGGTCTAGAGATTAATGGAAAGTGTCTGTGCTGTAGACTGCAGTGTGTGTTTAAGGAGTTAAACTGCTTTGTTAGGATCTGTGTTGTCTAGAACACAATAGATAACATAGAAAACAGCAGGAAGCAAAGATGTTCCTTTTCTTACAGAAAACTGAGTGATGCAGTGCTGACAAAATCCAGCAAGTCATTGGGAGTAATTACAAGGAATGAAATAAAGTTGTGTGACATACCTGCCATAATAGTGCTGAAGTGACTTTTTTCACATTACTGGGTGGGTAAACTCAAGTCTTCTTGTATGTTACCCAATACAGGTATCGGTATTTAACAGCAGTTTTATTTGTTACAACCAGATGCTGAAATCTTAACAAATACTATTTAGTGAAAATATGTTGTATTTTCACAACTTGTTTCTTAACTGGACAGTGACTTAGAATGGGCCTTGGTGGTCCAACTCAACTACATATTAAACAAACAAGAGAATGGCACGCATTTTCAGCTCTGGCATTTAGGATTACTAATACACGCATCCTAAACTCTCATTTTCTTGCATATAAAATGTATGCAAAGTCATCACTGCTCCAGTGAAAAGGATGTGCAACTCAAAAACTGAAGCCCCAAGGACTGAAATGCTAGACAAATACTGAAATCACAAAAAGAGCTGTAAAAGAAACTGCCAATAGGCCAAACCCCTACCACGTTTGAGTGATATAACAAGAAGGAAGATGGCATCCCTCTCTGGATGTCCCTTTTTGGTATTCAACACAGGCACCACTGCAAGCCTCATACAACAAACCCTTGAATAATACTACACATTCAGTGGCTACCAAAACACAGCCATCACACTGTCCAAGTGCAAATATGACAAGCTATATTCAAAAGTTAAAATCCACCATACTGCTCTAGTAGAATGATACAAATGAGAGAAAATAAAAAATAAAAAGCCTGCAATCATCACTTATATAGTTCAGCTACCACACTTAGACTTCTTGCCATGAGAAAACATTTTGTGTCAAAAAGTCAACCTATCAGATTAACATGCACAGAGAACAGAGTCTAACTAGACTGAGCCGCACCATTCAGCAAGTTTATGCAAACAAAGCATCATGAATGGCAATATAACATGTCAAACTTTAAGGAAAAAATACAAAGGCATAATAACTAAGGCAAGAACACCCCAGTTTCCAAATGTTATGATGAGCACCTAGGAGGATGGCAGGTATGTCAACTGCTTATCATTATGGTACTAAAAGAGTGAAAAGCTAAGTCATGTATCTAGAATTTGTGTGGTGCTTCCATCAAACATTGGAAAACTTTGGAGAAAATTATGTCAGACTCTTGCAGCACTTGATAGATGTTCAGACTGATGAAACTAAGCAGCAGCCTTGATAATGGCTGCTGAAATTCTTCTGAAATGGGCAGTGGAACTAACTGTTCAGCCTTAACGACTGCAAGAGGAGGTTTCCTTCTGCTATAATAAAAGAATCTAATACATGCAGCTGTCTGGGTAGAACCCAAACCCACACACACACAGACACACAGACACACACACACACACACACACACACACACACAAATAGCCTCTCTGCTCCTAAAGAGAAGAAATGTACATCAGCTTTTGGCTATCTTTAGTCCAAGAAATAAAACAAGTCATTGCTTTAGGCTGCATTCTACACAACAATTGTTACCCTAAATCCTTAGGATGAGGACTAAAGGGGTAAGCTGCATTTAGGTACACAGCCAGTACACATACATGTACGTCACAAAGGTGCAGACTCCCTTAAGGCTTACTAATAATGCAAAAACCCTTAGTAATGTCTTAGAAATAGGTGGCCATCATCAGGCATACAGACACCAAGCTGGATAAGTATAAAGTGAGGATTAGCTGTCTTTCCACAACTAGAAGCCACGATTAATAAGGGCTATCAGATTCCTCCATTCTAGCAAATACTATTATGACCTGGTAGTGGGTCTGGCTATCTTCAAAAGGACAAGCGGAAGTGTATGACTGATCTTGTTATGCATGTGTCTTGAGTGGCATTTTGTCATTACCCCAAACAATGCTGAGATTCAAAGACAAGGTGACTGACTTTAGTAGCTATGTAGCTGGTGTCATACTACAAGGATCCAATGTGTGTTAGTCTAGGATAAGATGGCAGGTAATACCTCCTACTTTGCCAGAGATAGTCTGTACCTCTATTACCATGGCATTCACATTCCAACTTAGAAAAGTCCTACCCTGACAGAGAAACTACATAAGAAGCTCTTACCAATTCTTAACAATATCCAGGCTTCCACTCTAAACAAACTCCAACAGACTTACCATAAAATAGCCAGATTCATTACTTACTCCCCATACAACTCACACCACTGCATTTCTTTAAACTCTCTTCAATGGCTTGAACTTCCCTAATTTCTGCTATCTTATCAATTTCATATGCTACACTATATTCTTTATAAACCCTCCTTCTGTCCCCATCTCTAGCTTCCTTAGTCTCCATCTACATCCCATCCCGGACCCTCCGTACTAACAAACAATTACTTGATATGTACCACCCAAAAAGGTCAGTAGGCAAACTACTCTACAAACACTTCCTTGCCCATGCTTGGAACAAACTTCCCCTTGACTTACGTTCAATCTCCCACACCTCACACTTCAAAAATGAACTAAAAGCTTATTTTCTCAATTCCAGAACCTGCCCTTGCCATGACCCTACCTGGTCTTCCTTCCCTTTATGTACCCTCAAAAGGACCATACTTAGAATATCATTACACCTCTCTCCAATGTGTCTACTATGCATTTGCATAATTTTATACAACCAAAAATGTTACTGTTGACCTATTGAACTATATCAATGTAAAATTGCTACTTAGCTTCTTTTTAATGCAACTTTAACTTTATGCATGTAACCCAACATATGTGAATCTTTTTGCTATAACTGTTATTATATCAATATTGTTTAAAATTGTACTTGCTTAAAATGTGCTACTGGAGCTTTTCTCCTCGGGTCTCCACTGAAAATGGGCCACAAGCCCAGTTGGACAAACCCGGTTAACAAATGTCAATAAATAAGCACTCTCACTCACTAAGAAGATAAGGAAACAGTGCTGTAACTCTAACTCCATTCAACCTTGCAGTCGGTGAAAGAAGCTTAATCAAAATTCTTCCTACTATGTGGAACAAGTTTTCTAGGGAAATTAGACAACTTACAGATTATAAATCATTCTGAAGAAAACTTTATGAACTAACCTCCTACAAATGCTCCTGTTAGACAAAGGCTAAGCCTTCTACTTCCTCTTCCAAAAAACTAACTAGTGACTTGTCTAACTGGTCTGATTCCTAATGCAGGAATCAAACTTAATAATACATACAAACGATACCACCACACTCACAGACTTTTCCATTCATACTTTTCTTTTCTTCCACTCCTTCCCTCCCTCCTCGTTCTATTCATGTAATAGAAACAACACTGTACATCTATCAGTTCAACTTAATTCTCTGTTCCTACAATAGTGCTGTACTGTCAAGTAAGACAAAACAGCACCATACCACCTCTGCAAATTAAAGACTGTATTCCAGTGTAAATAACTTAATGTTATGCTATGTAACCTGCAATACTGTAATGATGAATTGTGTGATTCGCTGTGTAATGCTGAGAACAGTTATGTAAATCGTACTGGATGTCACAAATCATATTTCCTTAATTTGCTGCTCTTCTACATCTGGGTCAAGAATGAAAAAGGGCCCAAGGTCAGCCCAGCTACCCAGTCAACAAACACAATAAATAAAAATCATATGAAAAGCCATTAAGATGACTCTACTCAGTGCTAAGTTGCCTTAACAAAACAAAGGCCAAACTTGAGGACCACCTCCTACTTAAACATATTCAAGTATGTGTAGTTGCAAATACATGGTTTCAAACCACTGAAAGCCCTAATTCATGAGTTTAGTACATATTAGTTATGTATTAACATAACTTATTATCTGTGTTGTCCTCTTCTCATTCTGCTTGAATGATGGGTTACGGATTCCATCCTTGGAGTTGACTCCTCTCACAGATTTTAGCTTCCAGGCTCAAGCTCCTCCCTTACCCACAATCTTCCGCCCCTAGACCAACCTTCTCAGATTGACTTTGCTGCCCCATAAACAGGATAGAGTAGAAAAAGGAACCAAGACCTCAACCTGGAACACAGGTTCCAACAAAGACTGTCCCAGATCTTCTTGAACCAAAGCATTTCAGAGGGGGATGTTTGGGCGGGAAAGTGAAGCAGAATGAGAAGAGGATAACACAGATACCAAGTTATGGTAAGTACACAACTAATAAATCTGATGTTGTCCTTCTCATTCTGCTTCACTGATAGGTCAGAGTCAACAGCTACAGGATATTTTGGGTGGCCTCAAGGAAGGATATGCCAGAGCACCGATGAACCAAAGGATGTTCTTCTCCTGGACACAATATCTAACTTATAATGGGTCATGAAGGTATGGGACTTAGACCAAGTGGCTGCAGCACAAATGTCATCAATGGGAATCCTAGATGAAAAAGACACCGATGCAGCAATGGATCTTGTTGAATAGGCTTTTGGAGGGCCAGGCAACTTCAAACCATTCTTGTCATAAATAAAGGAAATACAACTAGTAATCCTCTTAGTTATCTTCACTTTTGATACTGCTTGACCTTTACGATTAGGTGAAAAAGAGAGACAAATGACTACTCTGATTTTTTAAATTGGTTCATCCTATGGAGGAAGAAACATCCAAGGAGTGCAGCAGGTATTCCTCTTTGCTGAAATAGTTGGGAAAGAACACTGGTAACTGAATGCTTTGGTTTATATTAGCTGAAGTGGCGACCTTTGGCATGAATGAAGGATTAGTACAGAGGGAAACCCTATCCTTGTGAAAAATGATATATGGATGTTTGGAAGAACAGCTTGCAATTCAGAGACCCATTTCACTGAAATAATGGCAACAAATAAAGTGGATTTCCAGGATAAATATTTTAAGTCAAAATCATTAGCTGGTTTGAAGGGGATTTGGGTCAAAGCTTGGAGAATGACAGTCAAATCTCATGGAAGAGTTGGGTTTTAGATTGGCGGTCTAAGAAGAAAAATACCTTTCATAAAGGCTTAACATAACCTGGCTGAAGCAACAGATCCCAAAGGTAATCCTGAATGGAATTTGGATATAGCTGATCAAAGCAACTGCGGCTGAAAAAGGATCAACATGATTATTGGCAGCCCAGATGAAAAATCTTTTCCATTTACTCGTATACCTTTTTAGTAGAATCTTTCTGAGAGGCCAAAATGATAGTTTTGATGGGAGAAGAGAACATGGACGTTCTAGCAACCATGGGAACTGGAGAAACCATGAGGTTAACTTGAGTGTGGGGAGACTGGAGTGCAGTCCTAACGTTGGGAGAAAAAGGAGGTCTGGTTTGGGTTCCAGCATACATGGAGGATGTTTGAGATGAGACCAAATGAAGGGGAACCACACCTGATGAGGCCCAAAGGGGGCAATGAGAATCACCATGCTCTTCAACTATTTGGCTTTCTGGAGAAATTTCAGGATCAGAGGAAGAGAACGCTAAGCATAAAGGAGAATGGGAGGCCAATCATGGACCACAGCATCCCTTGGGGAAGTCCCTGAAGGATGGATCAGAGTAAAGTAACTGCTGCATTTGTTGTTGTAAGGGGATGCAAAGAGGTTGTAGCAGCAAAGACCCCAATGGTCGAATATATTGATTGCTACTCACTGAATGAGAGATCACTCATGGGGCATCAGTACAGATCTGCTGAGCCTGTCTGCTAACATGTTGGATTTCCCTGGCATGTGTTGCAAGCAGAAAGCAGTTTGAAGAGATCGCCCATTCCCAGACCCTCATGGCCTATCTGCAGAAAGGGTACAAACAGGTTCCTCCTTGCTTGTTGATGTACCAAACTACTGACTTGTTGGTTGTTGCTGAAGCACCCACCAAGAGGAGAAAACGCTGAGAGAAGAAGGGAGCCACTTTTGAGATTTTAAGTATTTTTTCAGATTATTTGCTAAAGCTTATATCTGTGTTAGTAACTGTACTTAGAACACTTCTAGAGCCTGTTTACTGCATTTCCTGTGTTGCACTTATTTTAAAATCGTTTTTTCTTAAAACTTGCATTTTATCTGTGTCTGGCCTAGCACTCAAGTGTGGGGTCATTTATTGCACTGTTCGAATTAGTTGCTACTTGTTTATCGTTAAACAAAAAAAAAAAAACAAAAAAAAATCTTGCTTTTTCCCCACTTTCTGTATTTTAAAAAAGTTCAGTTACAGATTTGCTGTTCTGAACTGTTTGTAAGTTTCTTGGAGGCCATTGCTTGCTTGGGCTAAAAGGAAGTCTCTGTGTTCATCAGTGGCAGTGGTAGACACTGAACAGCCTGCCTGCCCCTGTGGGAGTGGTTACTGCCTAGAAACTGTAGTTTTATTGGCCATGTTGGGTTAATTCCAAACTCCTTGATCTCTCTCACTTAAAACCAGGTTGCCTTGTGGTTTTGGCATCTTTTTGTTGGCTGTTGTTGAAGCACCCACCAAGAGGAGAAAACGCTGAGAGAAGAAGGGAGCCACTTTTGAGATTTTAAGTATTTTCTTCAGATTATTTGTTACGTTTTTCTGCATTACCGCCTACTTTTTGGCGTTTTCTGGTTTGCTAAAGCTTATATCTGTGTTAGTAACTGTACTTAGAACACATCTAGAGCCTGTTTACTGCATTTCCTATGTTGCACTTATTTTAAAATAGTTTTTTTTCTTAAAACTTGCATTTTATCTGTCTCTGGCCTAGCACTCAAGTGTGGGGTCATTTATTGCACTGCTCTAACTAGTTGCTACTTGTTTATCTTTAAACAAAAAAAAAACAAAAAAAATCTTGCTTTTTTCCCACTTTCTGTATTTTAAAAAAAGTTCAGTTACAGATTTGATGTTCTGAACTGTTTGTAAGTTTCTTGGAGGCCACTGCTTGCTTGGGCTAAAGGAAGTCTCTGTGTTCATCAGTGGCAGTGGTAGACACTGAAAAGCCTGCCTGCCCCTGTGGGAACGGTTACTGCCTAGAAACTGTAGTTTTATTGGCCATTGTGGGTCTATTCCAAACTCCTTGATCCCTCTCTCTTAAAACCTGCTTTAGCACGATTTTGCGCATCGGGCAGCGCCGCTAAATCGGGTTTAAACTATTATCGGCTCCACAAAGTCTGCTCTTCACTTTTTCCCTTAGAACTGTTCCAAATCTCAACGTAAGCATTTTCTTTCTAAAGCCCAGCAGTAGCTCGTATAAGTATCTTATAAGTAAGCAGTAATAAACTAAGCACTACACCCTCTTATACTCCCTTTAAGTACCTGGCTCCCTATTGGTCCTTTTTGATAAAGTCATAAGTAGTTCCTCATACTATTCTGGCATGTCCAAAAGTCAGTTTCGGGTTTACTCTCCAGTCCAACTGGTGAATATGGGAATCTTGAGGCAATGTTACAACTGCCTTATGTACACAGACCACCCTCTCCTCTTCCAAACAAGCTCAAATATATGCGAGAGATGCAACTATATAGCTAAACTGGAGGCTAAACTCTCTCAACATAGTACTGGCATGGTCAGTCTGGAGGAGAAGGTAATCAGACACACCACAAATCCAGTCTCACATAGACCTATCGCAACAGCAAACCAAACACACAAAAACATACTCGGAGGCTCTAATTAAAAATCTGCCCAAGCAACAGAGACCTCCAAAGCAGACATCCAAGCAACCGCTACCCCATAACAATACCCACGTATCACAAAGTCCACACAGTTAGTGTGCCACACAGTCACAGCCCTTAAGGCTAAACAACACACCTAATACACTTGTAATAGGTGACTCTATTGTCAGACACACTGACGTCCCTCTCACCAGGCTGAACAAGGAGAAGGTCACTGTAAACTGCCTGTCGGGTGCCAGGATCCACCACATAACACAAGCACTCAGGTCACTCCAAAGCAAGTACAAATATGACTCTGTCATTGTCCATGCTGGTGTGAATGACCTGAGATGTACCTCTCTGGATTACATGCAAAGAGACATAGAGGAGCTCTCTGATCATGTAGCCCAGGCTGGTATGACCCTGACCTTGAGTAGCATCTTACCCTCACCAAGAATACCACAGTATAAAGACAAAATGATCAATTTCAACAATTGGCTAAAGTATTGGTGTCACTCAAAGGGGATCCAGTATCTGTCAGCCTGGGGTGACATGCTCGACAAGCCACGTTGCTTCGCTAGGGATGGCTTGCACCTGTCACCCCTGGGTTTTCGAATACTGGCAATGGCTCTTGCCACCCCCATAGTGCCTTTTTTAGGCAAGGCTCAAAAGACAAACCAACCTCCTTAGACAACACAAGGAAAAAGCAACTAAGGGTAATACTGCTCAACGCCAGAAGTCTAAACCTCAAGATGCACGCACTCGAGGCTCTCCTCAGTATGGAGGATATCGATATCTGTGCAGTAACAGAAACCTGGTTCAAGGCTCCCGAGAGCACCCCAGCACTACCAGGTTATACCTCATACCACGCTTTTCGGCCGCAAAACTCGGACCGAACCACAAGAGGAGGGGGAGTATCCATATTCATCAAAGATACCCATACCTCCAGGTTAGTGGCATTGCAAGAAGCATCTGAGACCATCCATGTGCAACTAACAGTGGGCAAAACTGCCTTCCAGTTTGTAGCCTGCTACAGACCAACCTCCCAAACTCAGGAACCCCACTCGGCTTTCCTGAAGACACTGGAGAATATGAAGGTCTCTCCAAACACCATTATATTGGGTGACTTCAACTACCCAAACATAGACTGGGAGCACTACTCAAGCCCCAAAATAGAGCCCCCTTCACTATCGTGGGTAAAACTATGAATTGCCCACAGCCATGACATGGATAAGTATTTTTATGCAATGTCATCATTAAAAAAAAAAAGTTAAATTTTTTTTAAAATTCTGTTGTTTAATGATAACTCCATTCCATGTTCATCTTCCTGCTCTTAAATGAGGCATCAAGGGTAGATCTAACCCCCACACTTTTGAGTCATCACAACACCTTAAAATCTTGAATGTGACAAGCTTGCAGCAGTTTAGTTGCTGCCAGTGTAAAGTGGTTTAAGTGTGGCATGGGTTCTGTTTATAAAAAAAAAAAAAAAGTGCAAATACAAGATTATAAAATAAATTTATTTTTAAAGGGAAAAAAAGTCTTAATGACTTTTGCCATTTAACAGTGAGAAAAATTGTGGAAATAATCTTTGATGTTTTAAACAAAAATCAGCTGCACTGATTTTTGTTTCACTGTGGCTATTGAACTTGGTGTGGGATATTGTATTTTACTTTCAGCTTTTGTATTGTAGTCCACTTCTCTGAGAGGCAGAACTTTCCTGTTGTATAATGCACTGTAATATTAGATAGGTTGTGGTTTAAATTACTTCTGTATGCATAATTTTCTAACAGTTCTATTAGTTAAACTGTCTCACTGTACCATAACAGTCAGTTTATTGCTCCATTTTCTTGGGTGGCAAAAGCCAGGGTACCTTTTTGGCTAGGCTTGTATAGGCCCTAGGGCAGATAGCCTAGTACCTACCTATGAACCAACACCCTCGCCCAACGGTTCCTAGAATTTATAAACTCAAATGCTATGGAACAACTGGTCACCACTCCCACAAGAGGAGAAAACATATTGGACCAGATTATCACCAACATGGGTACTCTATGTTCTATACCTGAGGTATACCCTTTAGTAAGATCTGACCATAAATTAATCACTATGGATGTCCATATCTCGTCCCCACCCCCAGCAAAGGAAACCATGGTCAAAAACTTCTCGAAAGCAAACTTCACACTTCTCAGAACTGAGAAGGAATCCTACAAAGCCCCCGGGCCAGTGGAAATTACGACCCAAACCGCAGAATCCCTTACAAATGCATTCGATGGATACTTACAGGAATGCGTGGATCGTGCTATCCCAAACAAAACCAAGACACACTCCTCCAAAGGCAGGAGACCTGTCTGGTGGACCCCAGCCATAAATAGGCTATACGACAGAAGGAGGAAGTTACTACAGGATAGAGCAAAATCCCAAAAAGGGAAGGCAACTCTGATCAGTACTAGCAAGAAACTACGATCCCTCATAAAAGTATCCAAGGCTAACTTCGAAAGAAAAATTGCACAAGACACTAAAGATAATCATAAAGCCTTCTTTAGTTATGTCAGGAACTTGGGTGGAAACTCCCAGATATGCTCCGAGTTAGTGCAAAATGACAAAAAATACACTGAACCCACAGGCATTGCCAACATCCTGGCAGACAGGTTCAGTGCAAACTTCTCCCCCCCTCCCCCCCCAAACGTGCAAATGACAATCCCAACAAAGTGTAGCCCCCTTGACATCACAGATGCACAGGTGAGAGCTGCCCTCTCCAAAGCAAAAAACACAGCATCTATGGGACCGGACGGTGTCCCGGGCTGCGTTTTACACGAGCTCCAAGAAGAACTGAACCCTCACTTAAAATCACTGTTCAGTCTCAGCCTTACAACAGGATATGTACCCAAAGAACGGCGTACAGCAACAGTGGTCCCACTCCATAAAGGTGGTGCCACAACGGACCCCAGTAACTATCACTATGGAGCGTATCATCATGGAACTCATAAACAAAGACATTGGGAACCTCCAAACACTGGATCCTACCCAATTCGGCTTTGTTAAGGGCAGATCTTGCCTCTTGAACCTGGTCGACTTCTTTGAAACAGTCACCAAGGCCATAGATGAAGGGAAGGTAGTCCACACAGCCTACCTTGACCTCGCAAAAGCCTTCGACACAATACCCCACTCAGGCATCATAAACAAGCTCACCAGCTTAAATATCAACCCCTATGTCACAAGATGGGTTGCAAACTGGCTTATGGATAGAATCCACATGGTCAGAATTGCAGGTGCCATGTCAGACTCTAAACCAGTTACAAGTGGCATCCCACAAGGCTCAGTCCTGGGACCTCTCTTGTTCGATATATATTTCTCTGAGGTACAGGCTAACACAGGAGGACTTTGGCTGACCAAGTTCGCAGATGACTGCAAACTGGGGGCCATAATCGACTCGCCGACTGACACAAGCATCCTCCAAAATGGACTCACAGAGACAGATAAGTGGTGCCAGAGCCATGGCCTGAAGCTAAATGCCAAAAAGTTCATAGTCATCCCCGTTGGGAAAAACAAAGTGCCCACAAATTATCACATAGGTGGTAATCCATTAAGTACGGACGAAGTAATTAGGGATCTGGGGACCCAAGTAGATAGTAATCTTTCCTTTGACAATCACACTGCCAAAGTGGTTAGATGGACCTTCTATATAGCCCACCTTATCATGAAAGGGTTCACATCTAGATCAAGAGGTCATTGTGCCCCTCTATTCATCACTCCTCAGGCCCATAATTGAATACAATGCCCCATTTGGGATGTACCTTACCCGACACCTGCAACAACTAGGAAGACCCCAAAAGTACCTCACCAAGAGGATTAAGGGACTCAAGCAGATGCCCTATGCAGTTAGACTAAAGAAACTCCAGCTCTACTCAGTTGCTTACCGCCTACTCAGAGGCAATCTGTGCCTGACGTATAAAACCATGTCCAACCCAGAATTAATGGACATGCTCCACCTCAGGAAAATCAAATCCCTTAGAGCTACACGCTCCAGTGACTTAAACCTCAGCACAGAAATAAATAGGACATGCTGGAGAGACAGATTCATATACCAGAGGCTCCCCTCACTCTGGAACAAAATCCCAATCCATGTTAGGCAGAGCCCCTCAATTACCCTCTTCAAGAAGAATCTTGATGATTGGATGGGAGATCGTAGATTTACCCCTGGAATCTCCCCTGTGTCACTGCTAGACAGGGGCACTTTAAACTAACCTTAAATGGGCTATATTCTGTGACCTACTATACTGGGGCACAGTCATCTAATCTAAAATGGTGGCGAAAGCCAAACACACTCTGCCTAGGCTTGTAAATGCCCTAGAGGAGATAGCCTAGTATCTACCTATGAACCTATGAATAGCAACTGTCCCTAGAGGGACAGCCTCCTGAAAGGCTTGCAATAAGAGGACAGCCTCAGACTCCATGTGCCTTGGACCATCTTCCCCTGGAAATGCCCCCCTCAACACACACACACAAGATGGGAAGCATCTGTAGTCACAGTGGCTGAAGGGGGTGGGAACTGAAAGGTCTGTCATATGTCATATCTGCTTGAATCCACCATCGTAGATGGGACCCGCAAATGTTTGTCAGTCTGGTAGGAACAGACAGGGGCTGATGCAGAATAGACCATTTAACAGAGAGTATCGATTGAAGAATGCTCATATAGTACCTGGCTGGAGAAATCAAAAGTATAGCAGCTGCTCTGGATCCCAGAGCTCATAGAATCAACCTGGCTGGAGAAGATGGAAGATTCAGAATGGCTTGAACTTGAAATTTCAATATGGTGATGCGATGCTGTGGCAAAGCAGCTATTTGGGTAATGGTGTTCAGTTGAACTCCAATAAATTCCAAGGTTTGAACTGGTAGTGGTTGTGACTTGTCCAAGTTTATGGTAATGCCTAGAAATTGGGACAACTGATAAATATAGTCTCTGGTCTGAGAAAGTTGAAGCTGAGTGGGTGGAGTCAGGAGCCAATTGTATAAGTATGGCAATACCTGAAACACTTGCAGTCAAAGATGAGCTGCAACCACTGCCATGCATTTCAAAAACACCTGGGGAGGGGGGGGCTGTGGTGAGACCAAAGGGCAGGGCTCTGAATTGGAAGTGACTGACTCCCAGGCAGAAGTGCAGATGACTTCTGGAGCATCTGTTTATTTTTATGTGATAGTACGCGTCCTTGACATCCACAGAGCACATCCAATCATCCTTCCTCAGCAATGGGAGGATGGACTGAACCATTACAATCCAGAACTTGATTTTCTTCACATACAAGTTAAGATTGCTTAGGTCCAATATGGGCCGTAGGTTCCCTGTTTTCTTCGGCACCAAAAAGAAACAGGAGTAAGTTCCGGACCCCTTCTCTTTGGTTGGGACCTCTTGGATGACTTTTTTTGCAGTAGTTTGATGATTTCAGTAACTGCCAACTCCCTCTGGCTGGGTGGAACATTGGGGAGTTTCTATTGAATCTTTGGTAGGGGTAGAGAAAAGGGAATGTAATAGACTCCCCCTATAATCCTTCGCACCCAAGCATCTGTCATAATTTGGGCCCATGCATTTAAGTGCAAAGAAAAACAGCCCCCAACTGCCTCCAGCATCAGACAGTCGGGCAGCGCTACAGGAAAGCTGAAAGGGCTGGTCAGGAAAAGGTTCCCCTGGAGTCCTGGTTTTACAGGCCCCCTCTGCCTCTGAGGCAGCTTCGCCCATTACAGCCTCCTCCTCCTCCTCCTCTGGCTCTGGAGGAAAATTCTCTGCTTTGATCAGAAAAGGAGCCATGTGACTTACGGAACCAAGTTTTCTTAACCCCTCTTTGATTCCTTAAACAGGTTCAGTGAGGGGTAGAAAACTTAATCCCCATGGCGGATAAGGTCTTATCTTGCTCGCTGGGGGTCAGGGGGTCCCTAACTGATGGTCTGAACAGTGAAGAACCATCAAAGGGGCATTGATAAAAGATGCCTTAAAGAGTTCTGTACAATCGCACAGCCTCATCAAAGCATTATGACATATAGCAATGCTGGTGCTGGCTGTCCTTGAAGATCCTTCTGGTGACTGGGAAACAAGTCTCATGGAAGAATTTGCTATGGAAGTAAGAGTGGTTAGGTTAGGAGAAATCTTATCAAACTCCTCCTTAGGCATGCACTCCATCATGAATTCAGAGAGTTCTTTAACAAAGTCTCTCTGAAGGCGAATACAGTGTGCCAGATAATTGAGTACTCTCAGTGAAAAAGTTGCTGAGACATAAGTGAGCTTCCTGAACCTGTCCATCGCTCTGGATTGCCTGTTCAGCAGATGGACAGTTTAGCTCTGCTGGGCGAGCTCTTTCTTGGTAGTGGTTGCCACCACCATACCATCAACTGGGCTGCCCTTAATCCAAAAGGTACGGTCCTCCGGGGATGAAAAAATCTTATCTGGTCGCTTTGGTACTGGTTCTATGGTGCCTGGCTCCTTCCAGGCCTGACAGACGACAAGGTCTATAGTAGTGGCTGCCTGGGGGACTACCCAAGATGTAGATGGTCCCGTCGCAAAGACCTCCAAGGAGTACAAATTCCTCTGAAGAGGGGTTTTTGGAAGACCAGCCACCTTTTAACTTCAAGATTTTTAAGATGTCAGCAAAAGAGACATCATCCAGTGGTGCTTTTGGGAGACCCCTCTCCCTCATCTTAATCAGTATAATCGATGAGGGACTCTATAGGGATGTCCAAGTGCCTCCTTTTGCACATCCCCTTCTGTGGGATCTCCTCATTCAGATATTCAGGAGAGAAGTCGGAATTGGAAGGGGCCACCTCCAGTGGAAGAGACTGGAGGTCCTTTGAGGCAGCCTGACCCTGGACAGCAATGGTAGATCCAAGGCCTCGATCCAATGTAGGCAACCAGGGAGAAGTAACAGTCAAAGGGTCCAGTACTCTGCTAACAGAGAAGGCCTTTTCTATAACCTGGAAGGCTGAAGGTCCAAGGGAGATCCCCACCAAACTCCCTAGGAGCCAAAGCTCCCAAGGAACACTGAGGAAGCTCACCAGAACCCCGACTCACAGACAGAACCTGACCCGCGCTGTCGAGGGCCGAAGCTCCAAGGGGAAGTGACAGATCCGAGAATACTGAAGCCGAACCTCACCCCTTGAATCCAGCCACATCACGGATCCAGGACGCACTCTGACCCGAAAAGTTTGGAGCAGAGGCAGTCAATGCAATGGTCAGAATCGAGGAAGCAAAAGCCCTCTGATCCGACTCCAAATCCCTCAGAAGACTACTGTCCTAGGCTCTGAAACTGAAACATGGATGGAGAAGGAGAAAAAGTAGTAGATGGGACAGGCTCAGATCCATGAGGGGATAGAGCTGGAAGTATCCCCATCTGAATCTGGGCCTTGATGACTGATCTGACCATTTTGTCCATGTCATCATAAATGCTCTGAGAAAACCTGGTGGATGCCACTGAAGATGGACAAGAGTGCCTGGGGGTCTACAAGACCTTCAAAGGCATTGTAGGAGAAACTGAGGTAATGGAGCTTCCTGGAGACCTAGAAGACGACTGCGGATCCAAGGATCTACAGATCAGAAATAGACTGCTCGGATCCAGGGATTTAGGATCTGGAGACTTAGCAGAGGTCAAAAGCTCACTAGGAATCATTAAGTCAATCAGATTTGACAGAGCAGACATAGGCCTCGGCAGTGACATCCTCAGATCCAAAACCTTTGTAGCCTTAGCAGGTGGCTCCCAAAGACAACCTGGACTCCTCATCACCCCTTTTCTTTGCCTTAGAGCTGAGCAAATCTTTGAAAGGGGGGTTGAGCCCTCTGGTGAAGAAGAAGAAAGAGGAGTGGGCATAAGGCCCTTCAATATTAATCTGTTCTTCCTTTCTTGAATGGCTCTCTGATTGAACCCCTCACAGATGCAAAAAGGGGAATCCAGGTGAGCCAGTCCTAAACAGTAAACACACCTATCATGTGCGTCCAAGTGTGGAATCTTCCTCTCACACTTGGCACACCTTTTCAAACCTGTAGGCTTATCCATTGAAAAAAAAGAATCAACTGTTTACTAATAACACTATAAAACTGTATAACTATAAATCTACAATAAGAGATAAAAGGTAAAATATTAACAAGACCATCACCTAGCTGCTCGAGTACTGGCAACTACATCTGGACACATCGGCAGCAAACAAGATCAAAGGAGGTTGGGCTAGGAGAGGAAGATTGTGGGTAAGGAAAGAGCTTGAGCCTGGAAGCTAAAGTCTGAGAGAGGCGGTTGAGTCAGATCCAAGGATCGGCTCCATAACCCATCAGTAAAGTAGAATGAGAAGGACAACATCAAATCTACCATGTTTGCACATCTACTGGCAATTGCTGGGCATTATCAGTATTTCTCAAAGATAGCATCACCTGATGACCAACTCCTTGGTACCACAAATATGAAGTCTTAGATGTTCAAATCACCCTTAACAAGATTAATTACAACTACATCACTAGCTAAAGAACACCTTCTTCACCACCTACTGACTACAGTAGCTACCCTAATGACTTAACCAAATTCACCATTAAACTCAATACCCACTGGTGGACTTCAAATAACTGATAATAAACTGCCTAAGCTACACCACCAATGGTCAAGTCCAGTGCTTCTCTGACACTATAAATTTTTAGGGGCCCAAATACCCTTTATCATAGTCCAACAAAAACTTATTCTTGCACAGCTCCATATGTATAATCTTCCCTCATTAAATCAGACCATAAATAAGTGACTTTTTTATTTAAAACTGGTGGCACTTTCCCTGCAAACATCCTAACTTAATTCTGCTATAATGCTCTTCCAACAGACCCCATGGCTAAAGCAGACACCTCTGCAGGCATACATGTCATATTTAAAATACAAGCCAGTCAGTTATCCCAACAAAGCAAACTAATGCTTAGAACACGCTCTGGATCCTGTGACAATGGAAAGACTATGTATATGTGAAGTAGTAAAACTATCTTAAGAGGAAACATATGCAGTGCAGTTAAGTCATCTGAATGCAGTGTTCAAATTCCTACACTTATGGACAAATGTATAAAAGCAGGAACTGCTGCATACTGCATCTTGAATGAATATCCAATTCTTTTGCTTTACCACTTTAGCAAAAACCCAACAAAATGAAAGTGCAGTTTTAAAACTGGTCCTGAAGCCGTACTTAAAACAAACTTACAGATTACCACAAAAATCAAATGTCTTTCAAACAGAAATATCACACAAATACATGTGGAATACTTTGATCATCCACTACTTATCCGTAAAGAAATGCTATGAGTCAAGTCATCAAAATTAAATACACTCCAGTATACAGCAGTACAATGAAAGGATATCAACGATCAAGTCCACAGGGCACTGCTCTACATACAAGTACAATTCATAATGCCCTTTCAATTCCACATGGACTTACACTTCACATTTTCTTATGAATAACAAAAATAATGAAAGTTCTCTTTCAAGCTCCAATTACAGCCACAGATGCATGTTCTTTGCTTAATTAGAAGAATGTCTTCCTGCTGCACAAACCAGTACACACACCTTAGCACAGTGGCTAAACACATTACATTATACTCTGTCATGAAATCAGCAGTACATCCTACTATTTGAACAAGTATTATTCAAATTTCAGAAATAGAAGTTACACTCTTAATCCGCAAAACCCTACAATCACTTTATCCACTTATACAGACTGCCTGACATAGAAGCAAAACAAATTTGCAGCTTTTTTGACCCTTGCTCTCAATATAAACACTTTTATTTATTTGATTTATTTAACATTTGTTAATTGGGTCGATGTGCTGGTCCGTAAACCTTCTTCAGCCACAACCCAGGCCAGTAAGGCAAATATAACACAAATAAAAAAAAATATTTTACTTTATATGTCCATTGTCAACATTTAACTTCTTTCCAATCCAAAGCATTCTTGGTGAATATGATAATGAATGCGCCTAATCCTAATAACAGCACAGAAAAAAATGATGAATGTATTACCTTGTAGATGGGCTATGCCAAGCTCTCCAGAATGGACTACGCAACCAACTGCCTGAAAGCACACTTGGAGATGAAGCCAAATTTTTCTTAACTATTTTGTATTTTGTCTTTATCACCTTGCTGGATGATGGGCTCACACTTGGAGATGAAGCCAAATTTTTCTTAACTATTTTGTATTTTGTCTTTATTACTTTGCTGGATGATGGGCTCCTTGACTGATGTGAACCAATGCCTATACAGACAGAAAGAAAAGTGATTGAGATCAACTGTCATGCAAATTTCTTCACATTTCTTAGTTACCTTGGAGATGCCACGTTTGCTTAGGATTTAATAGTTTGAAAATAAAACAAGTATGGTACTATCAAAGTTATGCCTCTTTTTTATACGCACCTTTATTAAATTATCACTTAAGACATAAGCTGATACACACTAATCAAAAAAAAATATCTAATTTTTTTCATTGAAACATTTTTTTTTCATTTTTATAACTTGGCAATACATATATGCTTTCTCTCTCTTTATAACAATTGTCATTCAGTCCAACATTATATAAATTGCTCAATTTATGTCTTCCTCTGAATCTCATTCCTCCTCCTTAATATTACTCTGTATGTATCATTCCCACAAATTCCACTTATTTCTATGTACTTTGCTTGGTATAGCAATGCTGTTGATTAGCAAAGATCAAAAAGCAGTACAGTATTGTCATAACATTGTGTGGGATACAAGAAGATGCCCAGAGAATGACAAAGCTGCATCACCGGCTCACTCTTCGTACAGGGTGGGGTTAATGGCAGCAGTATGACACTGCACTTAAGTTTTTGTCTCCTCTACACCCACACGTTTGTATAATTAGGTCTACTGGATTAGAAGACTTTAGAGAACCAGGCACTGAGGAAAGGCACCAGGATAAGCTAAGGATAATGGGTGGGGCAAAAAAAAAAATTTAAAGTTAATTAAAGCTATATTACTATCAAATCCCATTCATTTTTAGTTACAGAAAATCTGATAATAAATAGGATAAAACAATAATTAGTAGATCCGTCATGCAATGCACCTGGGTAGCTCTATATAATTGTTAATTAAAGCTATATTACTTTCAAATACAAGATTATAACCATAAATTTTTAGTTACAGAAAATCTGGTAATAAATAGGATAAAACAATGATTAGTAGATCTCTCATGCAATGCAACTGGGTAGCTCTATAGAATTGTTAATTAAAGCTATATTACTATCAAATACAAGGTCATAACCATTCATTTTTAGTTACAGAAAATCTGGTAATAAATAGGATAAAACAATGATTAGCAGATCTGTCGTGCAATGAACCTGGGTAGTGCTATATAATCGGGTGGCCACATACAGAGAGAGCTAAAGAGGTGACAGGACACCTGTAACCCATCTTATGAACGCAAAAATTGCTACACCCCTATCCGTTCACTAGGGAACAGAAGCACTATAGTTACTTTCATTAGCCTGTACCTCCCAGGACCAGAAAGCTGTTATGGTTACAAAAGCGCTATTTGATCTCTATATGCAAAACAGCACTGGAGATTACATCTGAGCCCCTGTTGTCAGTGGTGTAGAAAAAAGCAAAATCCCCACAGCAACTGGCCAGCACAAGAAAACATTTAACGATGAGCACTATCTGCAAACCCCCACCTCATATCAATTCCTTGTGCCAATTGTCTTAAAATGATGTGGTAAAAATATTCCATTTGACATAAACTAGGTAGTGCAGGGAATAAAGTAATATCTTTGCAGGTGAATCATACCTCTTTCTCACACAGCAGTATGGTCTAATGTCTTTAGCAACTATTACTGTGTTCAATGGGTTCACATGAGATTACTAGGCTAACAAGCCCATTTGTAAATGATAGGATAAATTACACAGAGGCATATAATTGTGCTTAAATGGCACACCATTTACAAACTGACACTGTCCAACAGGGCATAGGTGCCACTCAGGGGTGAACTGCAAATTATCCATCCATTGGTCCAGGTTGGTTTTGAACAAGAACAGGGATGAATTCTGCTTCACATGGATGATAAACCTGTTCCAGAATAGGAGTACTCTCTGAAACATATACCTGTCCCTCCAACATGTTCCACTTATTTTGCAAATAAGGTTTAGGTGCTTCAATCAGGGATTACTAATGCAGCAATTCCATTAGAACTAGCTCAGATAACACCTTGTAGGCCAGGCATAGATCACCTCTCAGTAGTCTGTAGGAGACAAAGTATAAAGAAAAGAAAATCCAGACTGCCTTAAAGCCTATGTGGTTTATGCCTTGTATTCTTTTCGTAAGGAACTTCAGTTGTTGCGTAGGTCTGGTAAGGTATATACGGAAGAGAGCACTGTGCCACAATGATTAGTCTAATGAAGACTAAGTACAGAGGGATAATGACATCTTTGGACATTGATGCCATACCCTTGCCTACAAGTTATGCAATATGGAATTATTTCCTTATAAGAGCATACGCACAATAGTCAAAGGACAAGTCACTGTCCACAGAAGTTCTTAAGTCCATAACCACCGGGTCTACTCTTACGGGAGTATTGTCTACATTCTCCAAGGTGAATATAGCTTGCAGGAGTGAAGTTTTTTTGTTTAGAGTCATGGCATTGAGCAGTAATGCCTTCAGATTATCCCGAGTTGTTTTTGCTGTGTTGGAAGGTTTATCTGGTTGGCATTGCCTATAAAAGCCACAACAGGGGTGGACATAGTTTTAGCTAACATTCAAAAGACCAAAGGGAATAGGTGCAGGCAGTCATTGGTGAAACAGCATGGTCTGTCAACCACATCCTCCAAAGCTGGCAAATACTGTACCTCCTTTGAATGACACCAAAAATGAAGTCAACTGTTAACATCAATTACCGTCTGCTCAAATTGCAGCATCATCCTTGAAGAAAGTAGAATGCTGCTAAATCCTAGGCTCATGACAGCCTGGGATATAGACCTCACCTATGCCTAGAACATTAGCCTAAATAGAGTTTTGGCTTATGAATTGATGCACCATACACTGAAGCAGTGTGTGTTGTGGTGGATGTTACTTTGGCAGAATGTATGAGGATGCTAAGGTACCCTAATACTATAGCTGCATCTAGGAAGTCTATGAGGTTTGCATAGATTACTTTTTAGAGCATCAGCATATGTCAGTCTGTGTGTATTTAGTCTTTAGTGAGAGTGGTAAGTAGAATGCGGTGGTATGTGTTCCTGACAACCTGTTTTGGAACTGTATTGGCTGGCTGTATGTGTAAGTCTTGCTTCTAGTGATGTACAATTAACATCTCTTATTGTTTACGAATTAGGTGGTTGTCAGTGTGACAATCCGAAATGCTGCCATCCCAGCTAGCTGGAATTCTGTAAATTCTATGTCATTTGTGGATATTGATATGATTTATACAGAACTATATGTTATGTGTATATTAAACTACTGGTACAGAAGTGTGTGCTGAACGGGGTTTGTACAGATTTTAGTAATATCAAGGTCAATACAATTTGTACATTAATGGCGTTAGTGCTGGACAATAACTTTTTTAGATTTAATGATCAATTATATAAACAAATATCTGAAGTAGCCATGGAGTAAAGGGTAGCTCCGGCTTTTGCCAATTTAGTAATGGCAAACTGGGAGGATAAATTTTTGACCAGACACCCCTTTATCAATGAGATTAAGTTATACTTTTGTTATATAGATGATTTGTTTTTCATATGGCAAGGAGATGAAGGTAAGTTTAATGAATTTGTTGATTATCTAAATGAAACGACTGAATTTTTACACTTTAGTGTGAGTAGTTATGGTGAGACTATTAACTGTTTGGACGTGCAACTGTCATATAATTCAAATAATAATTTCACAAGTAAAATTTTTAGAAAATCAGTTTTTGCCAATCAGTACCTTCATAAAGAAAGTTTACATCCACCTCATATGAAAAGGAGTTGTTAAGGGACAGACAATAAGGTTAAGTCGTCTCACTTCAGATGAGAAAGTATTTTTGGAAGAACTGGATATTTTAAGATCTATGTTTACATTATGGGATATAATGAATTATGGTTGAAAAAGATAGAACAAGAGGTATTCAAACTGAGAAGTGGGGTAGCATAACCCATTTTAGCGAAGACTGATAAAAATTCACCACTAAATGAGGTTCAGTCCAACATTAAGGTCACATAATATTTTTGTGCCTTTCCAGTGCCAATAGTTAATGAAATGTGGCTTATTAAAAACGTCATTATAGAAAATTGGAAAATAATTTTGGGTAACAAAGATTTGACAAAATATACAGGGATCAAACCAAGGTTTACCTACAAGAGAACCACGAATATTAAAAAAATGTTAGCACAAGGACGGGTACAATACACAAGTGAGACTGAAAGAATTAGGACACTAGGAACATTTGCCTGTAATCACTGTAAGCAATGCAGGTTTATTAGCAACACATCTTTTGTTAGATTGGAACATGTTAAGAAAACTTTTTGGGGCAAAGATCACTTCACTTGTGATAGTGAATTTGTGGTTTACATAGCCCTATATTCATCCTGTCCAAGTTACTATATAATAAAATATGTAGAAATGTCACAACGATAGTCCAAAATGCAGCAAGTAGACCCCCAATCACTCGAAACCGGTACTGTAGTTACCAAATTGCACTTTATTACACAAATCAGAAAATCTGTGGTAATACAGATTTCATCAGAACCAGTGAAAGTACATCAGACCATACTTTTAATTATTTTAATCATTCTAAACACAATCATCTTCTTAAAGCAGCCATGTTAACTAAAATTTATACCAACAAGTGCTGTAACATTTTTTATAAACTGAGAATGTCCTCAAAACATATTCTATAAGCTTGTTCTAAAAACATGAAATATTTAAATATAAATTTAAATATAAATAAATGTCACTCTATTAAAATAAATGTTATTATAATAGTTTATGTAACTAAAACCTCCAATAAAATACTGTATTGAGAATAAGAACTGTATAATAACTTCCCATTAGCCCTACTGTTTCTATATACTGTACTAAGAGTCATACCTATAATAAAAACTCTATGATAAAACTCTATAATAAAACTTGTAGTAACACTTATAATAAAACTTATGATAAAACTTAGCTTTCCTGATATTCGATCTTGTTAAAATAAAAATGTGCTTAAATTTGTGTATTGAATGGTGATGCAAATATTCTTAGTTTATCTGCTTTTCCTTTTTCCTTGGTATCAACTTGATCTATAATGGAAAAGCTGAACTTGTGATCAGTACCTTTGTCGTGAATGTGCCTGTATAATGCATTTTTCTTGTCTTGTTTTTTCTGTTTTGCCTATATAAAAGGCCAGGCACGCTTCTATATATACTAGGCGTTGAGAATTGCATTTCTGCATATTATCTTGGTTTTCATGATATAGGCAAAACAGAGAGGACGATAAAGAAACGGATATCCATTATAGATCAAGTTGATATCAAAAGAAAGCAGATGGCAAATCTGTACAGACGCCAATTAGTTTGAAACCATTGCTAGCACTAAACTAAGAATATTTGCATCACCATTCAATACACAAATTTAAGGTTTTATTATAGAGTTTTTATCATAGAGTTTTATTATAGAGTACTTGACACCCAGTATGACTCTTAGTACAGTATATAGAAACAAGGTTTTAGTAACATAAACAATTATAACAACATTTATTTTAATAGAGTGACATTAATTTATATTTAAATTTATATTTAAATATTTCATGTTTTAGTTTATAAAAACTGGTATAAAAAGTATGGTCTGATGTACTTTCACTGGTTCTGATGAAATCTGTATTACCACAGATGAAGTTACTATATAGGCAATACAAGTACATGCCTAAAACGCAGAATTTATGAACACCAGTTAGCAATGAGAAAGAAAGATAATATTAATTCCTTAGCTAGACATGCAGAAGTTTGCACTAACTATAAAAAATTCCAGTTTTTTGTCATAGATTATGCAAAAAAGTTGGAATTTAATGGTGACACCAATAATTTGCTGGAATGCAAAGAAGCCTATTGGCAGTTGTATTTGGGAGCTGATAGGGCACCTGGTCTAAATGAGACCAGAAATTTAAAATTTTTTTGTCATCCCAGAAAAAAAATAAGAGGATGACTAGAACATATAACTACTAATATACTGTTTGCAAAAGTTTTTACTTGTATGAAAATTGAATACATGTAAGTTTTCATTTTAAATATTTTTTAATCAGGACATATAGGACACTGTCATTTTAAAAGTATGTCATGTGATTTATGAGATTGGTGTATAAAAATGCCTTGTGGGTAGTTAGATTTGTTTTTCTGAGGAAGTTCACGTAATAAAAGTGAATGAAAGCACTAGAAATGTATATAAATTATATACCATTGCAAATGTACGTTTTAATAGTAGAAATTGGAACATACAGAGTTAACTTGCAAAACTTCAAGAAAATAAGTTGAAATTAAATTATTTTATGATTGTTATAAAAGTTTGTTTCAATTCAGCAAGGAGACAGGATGTCTAGAACTAGGGTGCCTTCTGCATTGCTTTGTAAGCGTTTCATTGTTTTACAACTTCCAAGATCTGCAATGATCTGAGAGATATGTATTTCTCAAACAGAGATGTTCAATCTTGTTAGTTTCTGGTTTAGCCTGGGAACCGAACGCAGGTAACAAAAAATGATGTAATCTATTTTTATTTTATTTATTTTGGCATTTGTTTACCGGGAAAGTCCAACTTGGAATGAAGCCAATTTTCAGTGGAGGCCTGGGGAGAAATGCTCTAGATGCATGTCTTTATAAAGTGAGAGGAAAATGGAGTACCCAGAGAAAACCCACACGAACCCAGGGAGGGCATGCAGACTCCGTACAGAAGGCACTCCAGCCGAGAATCAACATCTAGGCTAACCCAGCAGTGAAATGTGACATTAATTTAAGAACTCTCTCTCAGAGACAGACTATGTATGTTGTATTTTGTCTTTGACCTGGAAACATCTATCAACATCACATCTGCACTTGCTTGGAAGTAAGACTTAAGACATAGTATCTCTGTTAGATATAGATAGGAATATAGTAAAGATTAGTTTAGATGTTTTCTGTATTTATTTGTGACTGTCTTGCAATGTTGTTTTAAAATACTTCCTGTGAAGTTGAACTCTGAAGTAACTGTATTTGTTTTCTGAGTACTGTCTTGTTCTTTTATAATTTACTAAATATATTTAAACCTATCTTCTCCACCACTCTTCTCCACCCACTCTATCCTGCCTGTACTCTCTTTTTCACCTCTCTTCCACACTCACCATTACTCTGAACTGTTGATCCCAAGTACTTGAACTCATCCACCTTCGCCACCTCTACTCCCTGCATCCTCACCATTCCTCCATCCTCCCTCTCATTCACACACACACATATTCTGTCTAGGTCCTGCTGACCTTCATTCCTCTTCTCTCTAGAGCACATCTCCACCTCTCCAGGGTCTCCTCCACCTGTTCCCTACTCTCACTACAGATCACAATGTCATCTGCAAACATCATAGTCCACGGGGACTCCTGTCTGATCTCGTCTATCAACCTGTCCTTCACCATTGCAAATAAGAAAGGGCTCAGAGCTGATCCTTGATGTAATCCCACCTCCACCTTAAATGCATCCGTCACTCCCACTGCAGACCTCACAGCTGTCACACTACCCTCGTACATATTATGTACCACTATTACATACTTCTCTGACACTCCCGACTTCCTCATACAATACCACAACTCCTCTCTAGGCAAACTATATGCTTTCTCTAAATCCACAAAGACACAATGCAACTCCTTCTGATCTTCTCTGTACTTCTCCATCAACACTCTCAGAGCAAGCATCGCATCTGTAGTGCTCTTTCCTGGCATGAAACCATACTGCTGATCACTAATCTTCACCTCCCTTCTTAACCTAGCTTCCACCACTCTTTCCCATAACTTCATGCTGTGACTGTTCAGTTTAATCCCTCTGTAGTTACTACAGCTCTGCACATCACCCTTATTCTTAAAAATCGGTACCAAAACACTTTCTCCATTCCTCAGGCATCCTCTCACTTTCCAAGATTTAATTAACAATCTAGTTAAAAACTCCACTGCCATTTCACCTGAACACCTCCATGCTTCCACAGATATGTCATCTGGACCAACAGCCTTTCCGTTCTTCATCCTCTGCATAGCTATCCTTACTTCCTCCTTGCTAATCCACTGCACTTCATGATTCACTGACAGAATACATTGTAGGGAATTTTTAAGATTTGCCAACTCATTACATTCCAAAAAAAAAAAAAAAGAACTTATATACTCACCACAACGTTCCATCTGTGTTGTCCATTTTCATTCTTCCTCAACATATGGGTTCGGATCCATATTCCAACTCGGCCGCTGTTTTACAGGTCGTGGATACTACAAGCTCTCAAGCTCCTCCCTTACCCCCAGTGCAACAGTCCCCCTCATTCCCCAGATCTTGTTTGCAGCTTCTTATTGTATGACAATACATTTATAGCTAAAAGATGGAAAGTCACTATCTGGAGCTCAAACAGAAGGAACTTTGGTTCCTACAATGCTCTCCCGTTCTTCCAGAAGTCATCAAGAGAAAAAGGGTTAGGGGGCTGGAGGGAGGAGAGATGAGGAAGAATGAAAATGAACAACCCAGATGAAATGTTATGGTGAGTATATAACTTCTTTATCTTATAGATCCTGACACCACCTCAGGAAGGAAGGATTGGTACTTGAGGACACCCTATCCCTATGAAAGGAGGCTTAGAGGATAAGGCTTGAAGTTCTGAAACTCTCCTAGCTGATGTTATGGCAATCAGAAATATAATTTTCCAAGTTAAATATTTCAATTCACATTTTGTAGCTGGTTCAAATGGTTTCAGAGTTGGGGCCTGTAGCATTAAATTCAGATCCCATAGAGGGGTATGATTCTTAAAGAGTGGTTTGAGTAGAAAGGTTCATTTTATAAAGGCTTTACAAAGAAGTGAAGAAGCCAGCACAGAATTATCAACTCCAATATGGAAATTGGAGATGGCAGCTAAATGAACATTAACAGGCCCTGTCATTAAAAACAGAGGCCAAGAATTCAATAATTTCTGCTACTGGTGCTGAAGGAGGATCAATATCTCATTGCTGCACCCAAAGGACAAATATTTCTGTTTGCTCTTGTAAATTTATCAAAAGGAAACTTTGTAGGATGACAAAAGAATGTGGCGCAGTGGGGAATACAGCTTGGGTTGTCTGGCTATCAGCAGAAGCAGAGAAACCATGCAGTCTACTTTAGGCCCAAGATATATAGGTAATTAATGTCTGTAGGGTAAGACAGAAGGTCTGGAATTGGATCCAGAAACCAAGGTGGGTAAACTAGATGAGGACACAGGAAGGGAAACCAAATCTGTTGAGGCCAGTAATGGGCAATGGAGATGACTCTGGTCTTCAGTCGGGATACTTTCTGTAGAATCTTGTGGAATAAGGGAGTTGGAGGATAAGCACAGAAGAGAACTGGGGAGCCAATCATGAAGGAAAGTGTCTCTCGGTGACTCCCCAGCAGTGGGATTAGGGCAAAGTACCTGCTGCACTTGTTCAGGGGAGATGCAAATAGGGCGCAGCATGGTTGGCCCCAATGGTAGAATATCATCTCTGCCACTTTTTTATTGAGACATCACTCCTGAGGTAGTAATATGGAGTGCTCAATTTGTTTGCTATCACATTGGATCTCTCAGTATGTACATTGCTATTAGAAATCAATTTGAAAAGATCGTTCATTGCCAGACTCTCACAGCTTCTCCACACAAGGAGTAAAATGTAGTTCCTCCTTGTTTGTTGATGTACCATACTACAGGCATGTTCTCCATTTGAATCCCAATAGTTCTGGAAGTGAGAGACTCATAGAACGCCTGCAATGCTAGCAAATCTGCCCTCATTTCCAGGGCATTGATATGTATATGTTGGCCTCTTCAAGGGACAACATGCCTTTAACAGTCTTTCCCAAAAAATGACCCTCACCCGATCGGGGAAGAGTCCATGGTCACTATGGCCTTGGGCTGAGGAAGGATGAATGGATGACCTTGCAAAATGTTATCAGAGTGAATCCACCACCGAAGGTACTTTTTGCAGGCATAAGTTATACTGATCTTGTTGGATATATGTTGATGTAGAATAGACCACTGTGTTGCTAATGTCCACTATTCTCATATGGTATCTTCTAACGGAACTAGGACTACTGCTACAGACATCGATTCCATGGTCTGTAAGATCAGTCGGGCTAAAATGAATGAGTTTTGAAGTGTTCTGTTGACTTGAAAACAAATAGTTTGAACCCTTGGTAAAGGCAGAGAAGGTGTCATTGACGTGTTGAAGAAGGCCCCTAAGAAGCCTGCTGAAGTTGAGATTTGTTGTGGTTGAATGTAATTCCTACATTGGAACAAGTCTGGAATACATAGTCTCGAGCTGCTATCAGAAGACGCTTGGTTGAAGTGGTAATGAGCCAGTCTTCTAGATAAGGAAACACCCAGAATCCCTGCAGTCTCAAGTGAGCTGTTACTACTGCCATGCATTTGGTGAACACCCCAAGGGCTGTGGTTCACCAACGGCTGTGGTAAGACCAAAGGGCAGTACTCTGAATTGGTAATGACAGGCTTCCAGCCAGAAGCGTAGATATCTCCTGGACCATCTGTTCATTTTTATGTAACAGTACACTTCCTGGAGATCTACTGAGCTCAGCCAGTTGTCCTTGTGCAGAAAGGGGAAAATGGACTCAACCATGACCATCCAGAACTTTGTATTCTGAACTGATTTGCTCAAAATGCGGAGATTCAAAATTGGTCTCCAGTCCCCTGTTTTCTTTGGTACTAAAAAGAATCTTGAATAAGTTTCAGATCCTTTCTGGTCTGGGTGAACCTCTTGGATGACTCTCTTTCTAAGAGCTTTTGTATTTATAGAGCTGCTGTTTTCGTTTGACTGGGTGGAACATAGGGAATTTTGATTACTGACGGAGGAGGTAGGGAGAAGGGAATTATACACCCTCTGGAAATAATCCTCTGCACCAGAGTATCTTTTGTAATATCTAGCCAGACTCTCTGGTGCAGGGATTAGCGACCCCCGACTGCCTCCAGAAGTGGGTAACTGAGCGGTCTTTCAAGAGAGCTAATACAGTCTCTCAGCGAAAGACCACTGGACTCCTGGTTCTGCAGGCTTCCTCTGCCATGAGGGTGGCATCTACCATTTGAGCTCCCCCCTCTGCCCCTGGGAGAACTCTCTCCATGTGGATCATGGAAAACCTTGGGATTTCTTCAACCACATTTTCCGACCACCTCATTCATTCCTTGAAAAGCATCTTTGAGAAGTCAAAAACATACACCCACTGCAGACAGGGTCTTACCATCTTGCTCGCACCTGGAGTGTATCACTTTCACCTTGTGGCTGAAAAACGAACTTCTGTCAAAGGAAGCATTGACAAAGGATGATTTGAAGGCCTCCACAAAAATCACACAGGTGCATCCAGGCATGCCTCCTGATGGAAATACCTGAACCCGCCACCCTTGAGGCTCCTTCAGTTGCATTCGAAATGAGCTTCATGGATGAATTGGAAACGGACTGCAGGGTCACCAACAGTTGAGCAACAGAAGTGTCCCTGCCTCAGAAGGACCGGTTCCTGAGAGAGATTTTTAAAGTTCTTTGATCAAATCCTCCTGTAATCTGGTGAAGTGTGATAAGTAAATCAGAGATCTCAGTGCAAAGGTCACTGATGCATACACACACTCTCCAAATCTGTCCACTGGCCTAGACTTCCTGTAAGGGGAATGAACAGAAGAAATCTGTTCCACAAGTTTTTTCTTGGTGGCTGCCGCTATGACCATAGCATCCATTGGTACTACTTTATTCCAGAATTTCCTTCCTTTCAATGGTGCAAGGATCTTTTCTCGTCTCTAGGGAATCAGCTGAAATGAATCCGATCCTTCCATCCCCGCTGAAAGATAAGATCGATGAGCTCATCAGCGGGTGGAGTCACCCAGGAAGTAGATGGGACAGTATCTCCAGGAATACAGATTCCTCTTGAGAAGGGTTATTGTTAGACCAACCACCCCTTTATTTAATGATCGCTAAAATGTCTCAATGAGACATCAAATGGTAATCTTGGGGACCCTTACCCTTCATCGAAATAGGTATCCCCTGTGACCGACTTATGAAGGGAATCCAAGTGTCTCCTCTTGTACTTCCTCTTCCTAGGGACTTCTTCGGTGAGATATTCCATGGGATATTCTGGAGAAGTAGTGGAAGAAATAATTATACCCTGTTGGGTAGCCTAGAGACTTTTGGCAAAATTTTTCAAATATTCTTAAGCGGTTCTGAAGTCGGACTTGAAGAGGATTGCAAGGAAACTGGTTGATGAGATCTTTTCTTGACTTCTTTCTTATCAGACTTAGAAGATTGAGCTCCAATAAGTGATTCTCCAAAGGCTGAAGGAAGAAGTCCCTTGAGAATATGTTTGTTCTTCCTGTCTATTACCACCCTAGGGTTAAAAGCCTTACAAACTGAACATAAAGACTGCAAAAGGTCAGGATCTAAGCAGTAAATGCAGAGGTAAAGGGCATCCGACTGTGGAATTCTATGTCCGCATTTCCTACACTTTTTAAAACCTGATGGTTTGGTTTATCTGCCATTTTACAACACTAAATACAAATGAAACAATTCCACTTTAAGAAAAAAAAAAGAGGGAAATTACAGCAGAAAAGCGAAAAATATATTCATTTATGTTTACACTAAAGAGAAGAAAGGGATACAAGCAATGGCATTAAAGAATTACCAAGAGGTGGTAAGAGAAAAAAAATATCAACAATGGTAATCAAGTAATACCCAATAGTTTTAAAAAAAAACAACATTTTTACTAAAGGGAGGATAAAGATAAATATTGGTGAAAGGAGTATATCTTTATCTATCTATATATAATACACACACACACGTATGTATATAACAGGAACTTCTCTCTTCAAACTAAAGCCCGAGAGCTGCAGCGACCACATCTGTACACAATGGCAGCAAATGAGATCTGGGGAATGAGGGGGGGGCTGTTGCATTGTGGGTAAGGAAGGAGCACGAGAACCTGTAGTATCCACGAGCTGTAAAACAGTAGCAAAAATGGATCTGAGGATCAGATTTAAACCCATATGTTGGGGAATTAATGAAAATTTACAACAACACCAGATCATATGTTTCCAGCTACCTCTTTCTTCTCAATTACATCTCAGATGTTTGCTATCTGCCTGGGACAGGAAGACTACAAGAGTCAAGTGGGATAAACTGATTTTTCCATTAGAATAAGGCTGTCTGGGATTACCTGATTTGAAGGGGTATTTCAAGGCTACAGAGTTAAGGCTCCTATACATAGCACAAGCAGAAACCTACAACTCCGAGTGGAATGTGATGATGACAAAATGGGGGAAGCTTAAGAAACAAGGAATCACTAGGATTTTGGATGCAGATCTTAAAGGAGAATAACAATAAGCAAAAATAATATTATATTCATAAAGTAGCAGAAAGTATTCTAAGAGTGAATTCAACACTGAAATGGAGAAAGAGTCTGCAGATAGGGTTGACTGCAATTAGGGATACTGACAACAGGCAAGAAGATGCTGGAATTTATTGGAGGAAACTGCCAAAAAAACAAGGTACTGGGGGCAAATAACTAGTGAGAGAAAAGTAACAGAATGGGAAGAGGCCAATAATTTATTTGGACTGCCTTCCCTATCAAGGATTGACAGAGTATAGGCAAAGAGAAATAAATAGGGCATCCTAAGCAAAAGACTAGCACTGCTAAAATTTTTAGAAGAATCTAGAACAGAAGCCGCTGTTAAAAAAGGATTAATTGGGACAGCATACAAAATATTGTATGATAACTATACTATAAGTAATCAATCACAGGAAGTTAGAAAGGTTGGGAAGAGAGACTGGATAAGCAATTCATAAAAACAATGGTGGGTATGTGTATGTCTCCCAAATATGCAACAAAGTCTAGATGATTTAGAATCTTTGCTTGAAAGTGTTTACAGAAGTATTTTTATACCGCAAGTAGTTTCCAAATAATTTTTCCTCGGTTAGACAACAAATGTTGCAGGTGTAATGGGGAAGAAAGAGGTAATTGGTAACATTTTTTGGGAGTGTAATGCATTGGCAGACTTTAAAAATTCCCAGCAGCCTACTCTATCACAAACTGTGGATGACCAAATTGGTGGGACTAAGGAGATTTTTTTTTGAGCTGTGATACAGAATCAGAACTGCCTAGACACAGCAAGGCTTTACTGAGCCTAATTATGGTGGCTGCCAAAAAATCATTTACTAGGAAATGGAAATAAAAGTCTAAACCAACTGTACTAGTAGTAGTGAATACAAACAGAGAAGAAACAGGAAATGGGTTCTTTAGAAAAGGGTAGGAGCAAATTACATAGAAAAATGGAAATTGTGGAAACAATACATGCAGATGAGGAATACGGTTTAATAATACTATTTTGTATGGTTATTACTCTCCTTAAGGATCTGCATCCAAAATCCCACTCTCTATTTCTTGAACTTTACCCCTGCTTACCATATCAATGGCCTTTTGCAGGGCAAAGTGCGCAATCACACCTTTACCTTTCTGCCTCTGTTCTTTCCTATGCACGAATTCCAGCAGGTCCCATAGTATTTTTTTTCCTTCCTGCATTCCTTCCCCTCATTCATGTATTTTGATTTGCAATTACGTCATCTGCTTGTGTTACATATGTGAGCCTTAATTGTGTAGCCCTAAAATATCCCTTCAAATCAGGTAATCCTAATCCACTTTGTACTGCTAGAAGGATCAATTTACCCCCCCTTAACTCTTGCCGTCTTATACTCATTACTAATTAATGTCCACAACTTTTCCTCTAGTTGCTAAAAATATGGTGTACATAAAATTAAATGGTCTAAAAACATTTTCATTCCATTTATCTTATTATCTATATCCATAAAGAAGAGCTTCCAGTTTCTAAGTTTTTGTACCATATTTTGTTTAGTCATTTCCAACATACTATTAGCTGCCATAGCAGAAGTCTTTTTAATCTGTACTCTTAAATACTTCATCTTAATATGTCCCCATAAACATGGATATTGCTGAACTAATTTGTGTGTGGGTACATAATTTATGGCTATAGCTTTTGTTTTATCTTCATTAATTTCATATATCAAAAAGACTTGAAACGGACTCAAAAGGTTCCAAAACACTAAGATGTCATTTTAAGGATTTATCAGGGACAAAATTACATTATCTGCAAATAAATCAAACTTTTCTTGATCATCATACCAATTACACCTTTGCATTTCTGAGTCCCTTATTTTCTTTGTCAATGGCTTTAAATATAAGGCAAATACAGGATAAAGAGGACAACCTCTGTCTGGTTCATCTGTTCAACGCAACTTATCAGACAGGAACCCTCTCACTTTAATTCCAGTCTCCTATCCTTCATATATCACCCTACTTAACCTCAATATTGTATCAGGGAATGCAAATGCTTTCATTGCTTTACACATAAAATCCCAGCTTACTCTGTCAAATTGCTTTCTCAGTATCACAACCCATTAACAGCAGTACTTTCTTACATTCTGCTTCCCTCTGGATCATCACTGTTCTATTAATTATGTCAAATAATTTGCCTCCCCTCCACAAAAATCACACTGATCCGTATCTATCATTTTTGTATTCTTTTAACTAGTGCAGACAAATACATTATAAAGTACAGTTTTGTACCTACCATAAATGTAGATGTTCGAAGATCCACATTGCTGCAGTCCTTACATATGGGTAGTCGCGCTTAAAACTGACATCAGGACGCCAGGGTACAAATGACCGACGCCATTTCCTCAGTCTTTTCTTGCCCCAGATGTCAGAAGGCCCTAACAAGAAAGGCCAAAGCCAAAACCAGCAAAACTAACCAACCACCCGTGCACTAACCATATTTACCATATGTACAACACAAACCACACCACCACCTTCAACAACAGGAGGGAGGAGGGAGGTGGACTGCAGCAATGTGGATCTTGAACATCTACATTTATGGTAGGTACAAAACTGTACTATGTTCTTCATCTCACATTGCTGCAGTCCTACATATGGGTAGAATCCCAAAGCAGAGGTAAGGAGGATGGCAAAACTATAAAGCATTAGGAGCTGGCAAAATGCCCTGTAAAATTGCAGTGGGAAAACCAGCCCTAGATTTAGAGTAAAGTGCAAGGTGGTAATGCTTAGCGTATGTATGCACTGAACTCCAAGTAGCTGCCAAAATATCTTTAGCCACCCCTTAAAAGCTGTAGAAGTGGCAGTAGCCCTAGTGGAATGAGGCCTAATCCCAGCTGGAATCTCCTTACCATGATGGGAATAACAGAAAGCAATACAAAACCAAATCCACTTAGAAATAGTTTGTTTTGAAACAGGTTTGCCCTGAGAACCCAAAGCAAAAGAAACAAACAACTGCTGAGACTGCCTGAACCCTTTAGTCCTGCTCAAATAATATCGCAACTGTCTGTGTATATCCAAAGTGTGCAAAATCCTCTCCCCTTTATTTTGGGGTTTGCATAAAAAGTAGGCAAATGAATAGTTTGGTTTAAAGCCACACTAGAAACCACTTTAGGCATAAAAGAAGGGTTATAATCGCAAAGACACCCTATCCTTGTGGAAAATTAAGAAAGGCTCAACTGCCATAAGGGCCTGTAATTCAGAAACCCTTCGCAGAGGTAATGGCCAACAAAAAGCAGTCTTCCATGATAAATATTTCAACTCTGCGATGCTGCAGGCTCAAAAGGTTGTAGAGTGAGTTTCTCCAACACAAAATTGAGATCCCAAGCAGGAGTAGGAGCTCTACGTGGGGGTCTTGTATTCTTTGCCCCTCTAAGGAATTGCTTAAACAAAGGCTGAGAAAATAATGGTGGGTCACAGTCATAGTGAGCAGAAATTGCTGCAGCATGAACCTTTATAGAGGAGAAGGACAAACCTTTGTCCAATAACTCAGTAAGGTATTGAAGCGCAACACTTAAATTAGGTTTAGAAACATCAAAGTCCTTTGCTGTACTCCAAAATAAAATCTCCTCCATTTATCTCGTAAACTTTCCTTGTACTAGGCCTTCTGGCCTCCAAAATAACATTCAAAACTTGTTGTGGAAGCTGAGACCCTTCAGGGTTTAAAACAGAATATGCCAGGCTGTCAGATGTAGAGAATGAAGTTTGACATTGAGTAAATGACTGTTCTCCTGAGACAGCAGGTGAGGGAATCAAGCAAAAGGCCATGGAGGCTCCTGTACCAGACTTCTCAGTAATGGGTACCAGTGCTGTCGAGGCCAATCTGGAGCTATTAAAATCATGTTTGGCTTGTCCTGTCTGACCTTCAGCAGTACCTTTGGGAGGAGAGGCAGAGGTGGAAAGGCATACACGCGAAGATTGCTCCAACTGAATGAGAGAGCATCCACTTTCCAAGCTGTGGGATGAAACCTTTTGTGCAAAACTTTGGCAGCTGGTAATTTAGTGGAAGCGAACAGATCTATGTCTGGAGTTCCCATAACACTGTCAATCTCCGAAATACATGAGGATCCAATTTCACCGTGGGGATCCATAATTTGTCTGCTCAATACATCTGCTAAGGAGTTCTGTGCTCCTGCAGAAACCTTGCCTGAAGATTTAGCTGTAAACTGAGAGCAGTCTCCACAAAATCATTGCTTGTCTGCATAGAGGATAAGAATGCTTGTTGATGTACCACATGACAGTTGTGTTGTGTGTTTGAATCAACACCTGCCCTGGAAGAAGTAAATCCTTGAAAGCTATCAATGCAAATTGGACTGCTAACATCTCCTTCAAGTTGATATGTAGATGTTGAAGTCTGGCAGGCCACGTGTCTTGTACCCATTTTCCATTTAGATGAGCTCCCAAGCTTTGTCTGAGGCATCTGTCGTTAAAATCTGACTCCGCCTCTGGCGGGTCACAGAGAGTCCCTTGTTTAGGTGACATTCCTGAGCCCACCACAAAAATTCCTTTTGAATGCAAGGTATTATCTGAATGACAGTGTCCAAATCTTGGCAGTGCTGTGTCCATACATTCTTGAGATACCACTGTAGCTTCCTCATATGCAGTTTGGCATTGGGAAGTACCAGAATACAAGATGCCATGAACCCCAAGGCTTGAAGGACTGTCCTTGCAGTCAGCCTGGACTGACGAGACAATTGGTGGAAGTAAAGAAAGATTCTTTTGTTTGTCCGGGGTCAAAAGGCCATCTGGGATGCTGTATTCAGTCACCCAAGCACATGTCCTGAGAGGGTACTAGACTGGACTTTATTTCTGCTCACAGAATACCCCAGGCATCTTAACACTGCCATCACATACTGTAAATGATGAAGAAGTCCGTCTTTCTTGGGCCAGAATCAGGCAATCATCCAAATAAGGATAGATTTGTATTCCTCTTAGCCTGAAGAAAGCTACCACTGGAGCCAGAACCTTCGTGAACACTCTGGGCACAGTAGATAACCCAAAGGGCAATGCAGTGAACTGATAATGTGAAGTCCCAGCCCGTAAACGCAAATACTTCCTGCAACTGGGCCTGATAGGAACATGAAGGTAAGCTTCCTTGAGATCCAGAGTCACCATCCAGTGATCTTTGCCCAGCAGAGGAATAAGCTGTTGTAATGTCAACATTTTGAACTTGGGAATGTCCAGATATGTGTTGAGGATAGATAAATCCAAAATTGGTCTCCACGTGTTTCCTTTGGTACTAGAAACAGGCGAGAATAAAATCCTAGGCCCACTTCTGGCAGAGGGACCGCCAGGTGTATGGCCCCTATTTGAAGTAGTAGAAATTTGTTTGTGAGCCTCTAGTCTTTTCTGAGGAGGAGCGTCCGGCATGCCTTTGAAAGGAGGCAAGGTATGGAAATAAAACTTGTAACCCTGGTGTATGATATCCAATACCCATTTGTCTTGGGTAATCAACATCCAATTTTCCTTGAAGAGTGCTAACCTTCCTCCCAAAAGTGCTGCCAGGCAAGAAGGATCTGGCAGCTGAAAAGTAGGTCATTGGGCCTGTTTTACGAAAGGACTGGCCCCTGCCCTCACCGAAGATTGTGCAGGTGAACTCCTGTTCTAGGTCTGAAAGAACTCTGAGCTCTGCCCCTACCACGTCTAGATCTACCCCTAGACTGAGAATCATAAGAAGGATACCCACCCCTTAGCAGGCCAATTCCTACTAAACTGAGGCTGAACTTGCAAAAATCTTTAACAGCCTGCATAGACTTAGCCTTGTCTTCCATTTTCTTCAAGACTGACCCCACAGGTGAAACAAACAACACATCAGACTGCAAAGGCATCCAAAATCCTTGTCTTAACATGGTCAGATAAATTCTGATCCTTCAGCAGGCGTGCCTGCTAAGAACTGAGCCAGTGGCAGCCACCGGCTAGACGAGGCCTGCACAGCATGAAAACCACACTGTAATGAATGGTTACCCACCTGTTCAGAGGCATGCACCAAATCTTGTCATTCTTTACACTCAATGCCTTCCGCCAGAGCATCCACCTTAGACTTCAATTGAGAAAGAAGAAAGTTTTGATATTTCAACATATGAAACTGGCACCAAAGCCCTCATAGCTAAGGTAGAAGATGTATAGACCTTCTTTCCCCATCCAAAGCTCTGGCTTCTTTATCTAGAGGAACCGGATTTTTTACAACAGAGGCCTTGACACCCTTAGGTCCCTGAGTAATAGTTTCTGGGTCCGCCCTAGGACTCTTATAAAGATATTTATGAGCCTCAGGCACCCTGTAATACCTATCCGGTTTAACAGGAGCAGGAGGCAGAGAATCAGGATTAAGTGAAGCCTCTGCAAACACATCTGCCACAACAGCCAGAACAGGGGGTATAGCCAAGGGCCTATGCTGGGGTAACAGCAAAAATTCCCTAAGCCTTTTCCGAGAATCAGAGAAGTCCTGACCTTCCCATAAAATGTTCCCTCATAGAATGAAGTGTCTCTGAAAAAGAAAAATCCTCTGGAGGAGAAGCAGAAGGAGTGGAATCATCTGCATCAGAATCAGAATAAGGAGAGTACTCCTGCAAGTCTTCAGCTGAAGACTCTGAAACATCCGAAGCCTGCTCAAAATTTCCCAACTCTGGCTCCACCCTAGGCCACTTATCAGGAGGGGGCAAGAACCTCTAATCAGAGTAATCAAATCTTCTGCCATTTTAAGCATGTGCTTCTAGGCACAGACCCTGCTGAACTAGGAGTGACACCAACAGAGCTAAAACTGGCCTGCCTCTGGGAGAAGCTTTGGAAACAGAAGGAGAAGGCCTAACCACCCTAGGAAGGGGGAGAGCAGTAAGACTAAGAACCCCTTCAGCCCTGACCTGCCTCCTGAGAGACCACCTCCTGCAAAATCAAAGTCTCCCCTGAGACTCCAGAGAAGAGAGTCTCTGAACCACCGGTTCCACTGAAGCCTCTAAAGAACGGGCGTCCGGAACGGATGACTCATCTGCCTGGGTTTAACTGCTTTGTCTTTGCGCTTCTTCAAGAGAGCCGGCCCGAGAGAATCCGCATATTATAATTGCACCGCTTCCCAAAGACCAGCCTAGCACAATCGGCTTAATAGTGCGTTTATTGAACCTAAACAAAAGGACACACCCAACAACGCCGTGCTCAGGCCCCAAACAAGGTATACACAAAGAATGATAATCCCTATGCGGTATCTGTTTCCCACAAGAAATACAGTTATTCACTTTCTGACATCGGTAAAACACTGAGGCAAGAAAACCAAAATATTTTGGATTCGGCCTGAAACCAAAAAAAAAAAATTTCTAACCGCCAATAATGTAGAATTGGACGTTTCTGCATCAACACCATGCGGTAAAAGATTGATGAGGAAATGCCGGTCATGGTCGCGCTTTGCCCTGCCCCGGTCCTGATGTTTATTTTGCCCGGGACGACACCGCCGTCAACTTTTGGTATTCGGACCAGGACAGCGGACTACCCATATGTAAGGACTGCAGCAATGTGAGATGAAGAACATCCATGGTTTAAGACTGAAATACGTCTATATGAATCTGGGTCTGATGGGCCTTTAACATTTTTATGTAATACAGCCACATCAGCTTTCTTCTAAGATGTTGGTGCTTCCCGTCCTCCTAAGATACTGTTAAACAAAATCTTTCAGATGTTAACCACTTTCTTCCCTTAACGTCCACAGAAATGCCATCTGTTCATGGAGACTTTAGTGATTGTACATCATTGTTTTTATCTCCTTTCCTCCCATCTTAACGGTTAGCTGTTGAGCCTCATCTACCTCTTACTTTGGCATAATTAAGTCTTCCATAAATATTTCCTTTTTTTATTTCCACATTTCTCTGCTTTATAAAATTTCTGAAATATCTCTAATGCCTGTACAGGATCTCTGATTATTTTTCTTGTTATAGGCTCCCTAAGTTTGGCAACACCCCCTTCTACTTTTTTGTTGCCTAAGTTGTTGTGTTGGCAGTTTCTGTGCTCTTGCTGTTAAACAACTGCTTTTTGAGAACTTCATCTTTCTAAAGTTATGCATATTATCCGGATATTCCCTTATTTTTTTATTTAGCACTCTACATTTGTGCCTCCTATTGTTCTGTGAGATTCCAATTATTCTGAAATACTTTAAACTTTGTCAGCCCCTCCAAGTAATTTTATTACTTCTTAACCATCTCTCTATTTTATTTCTACCCTGCTTTTAAACTCCATTTTCATTTCATCCCAGTTACTAGATATAACTATTGAATATTATTTGATCTTCCTTAATGACTCTCTAATAGTTTCCACCACCCACTCCTTAAATTTCTCTCTTTTTAACAGGAAGGTAAGAAAGCACCAGTGTCTCATTTTTACTTTATTAACCTGCATTTTTATCTTAGTTATTATCAGTACATGATCTGAAATACTTATTGGATG